>NC_041383.1:263118097-263345427 GCF_002162155.2 Triticum dicoccoides | reverse complement strand
AACGCTCACTGTTCATCCAATCGATCGTCTTCAGTTAGCAGTAGTAGCGAAGGAATCGCTCCATCGGGTTCAGTTAATAGCCATCGATCGATCGCTCGGGTTCAGTAACGTGTATCCTGCAGTGCAATCGCTCGGGTTCAGTTAGAGCCCAACACCTCGCTCGGGTTCAGTTAGAGCCAACGCCTCGCACACACGCGCGTACCTGTATGAGAGAAACGCGCATCGCTCTCCCACTGTAACCGGTAACTTCCCGAAATTTTCCTCCCCCTCGCTTCTACCACGGTTTTTTCCGTCATGGACGGCCCAAAGAATGTCATGCAGTTGCGTCTCCGTCCCACCCAGGACAAAAAGCCCATTTTCTGTCATGATTTTTTGTCATAGAAGTAGGAGCCCGCCACATCTATGATGATACCAGGTTTTGTCACAATTATCGTCATAGAAGTGTCATATGTATGACAGAAAAAAAATTCGTTCGGCCCAAAATGTCACGGATGTGTCTTTTTTTGTAGTGATGCTCTGGAGAGCTATATGTTGTTAGATGAGAACTATGTATGTACTTTGGTTTTAATGTGATGATGAATTTCTATTAATTTGGTCACTTAATCATCTATTCATGATGTTCTGTAATGGTTTTTGACACACTTAATTATATATAATGCACGCAGATGAACTGGCAATGGCATGGTGACAAACACACCTCCGAGTACATTAAGGGCGTGCATGATTTTCTCGAAGTGGCTGAGGCAAACAATCAGAATGGTTTTATGTGTTGTCCATGCCCTATATGTAGGAATACAAAGTCTTACTCTGACTCGAAAATCATTCACACCTGCCTGCTTTATAAGGGTTTCATGCCACACTATAATGTTTCGGGGATGCTGCCCGGTACCAATCCTGGAGATTACATGACTGACGATGATGCAATAATTTTTGAAACAATGGAGGTGCACACATTAAGATTCAAGCACGAGAAGCCTCTCATCAGACCTGGTACTTCCCTAACAACGATGATGCAAAGATTCCATGGTTGGTACATGGACATCTGCAGGAAGTCTAGGAAAAATACTTTGTTGCTATCGGTTAAAGAGTAGCACGACCTCGTTGGAATTGATCTTTTGTTAGTTCCATATGAGGAGTTCTTCCAGTTTTTCAATCAAAAGGCCCTCTATAAAACAATCATCACTTTCTACCGTCTATAAGTACTACTTCTCTGTAATTAGTTAAGTCTCTATATATAGCTCAGCTCTTTCATTGCATGTATATATAATTCTCCTCACTATATTATACAGATTGAAGATCGCCGAATTGAAGAAAAGACAAGTAGGTGATATTGGGTTCATTAACATAAATCTCATGGATGAATGGAGTGTTAAACATGATGCCAGACAAACCGAGGCCAAGTTGCTCGCATCGTTACTTCGAAATCAAAACAAAGCTACAATACTCTTTCCTTACGAATACAAGTAAGTGTTACTGTCTTGTGCATATTCGGTTTCCCTTATTACTCGAGGTTATAGTAATGTAATTGATAAGTTATGCATGCATGCGCAGGTTCCACTTTATTTTGCTAGAGATTAAGCTTGAGTAGGGACTAGTAACCATCATAGACTCCAAACGAAAAAATCCGGAGGAGTATGCGACCATGACTAAAATGCTCGAGAAGTAAGTTCAATCGATCATTATCGCACCATATCGGCAACTTTGTTCATTTCCTGATATCAAGTAATTGTTTTCTTTGTCTGGCAGGGTTGGGAAAAAGTTCACCGCACAAGCTCCAGGACTGCAGGCGCAACTGCAATTTGACCACACGAAAGTAAGTACTAGCTACTAGCTAGTTCCGCGCATCTCCCATTGATTCTAACTAGTTTCATCAATACCATTTAGCATGCTTGCTTATCAGTTTGATTGACCTCTATTTCTTGTAAAGTGGTTGTGGCAGGAACCCGGGAATGATTTGTGTGGATACTACATTTGCGAGTTCATCCACCACACCACCTATGAGCGGGGCTACTCTAAACAACAATATGAACTGCGTAAGCAATAATATTCACAATTTTATTTTATTACCATCATTTGTGTTCAGTTTCATTCTGATGCGTCTCCAACGTATCTACTTTTCCAAACACTTTTGCCCTTGTTTTGGACTCTAACTTGCATGATTTGAATGAAACTAACCCGGACTGACGCTGTTTTCAGCAGAACTGCCATGATGTTGTTTTATGTGTAGAAAAGAAAAGTTCTCGGAATGTCCTGGAAATCCACGGAGGCACTTTTCAGAATTAATAAGAATTTTTGGCAAAAGAATCAAGGTCAGGGGGCCCACGGGCTGTCCACAAGACAGGGGGGCGCCCCCCCCCTAGGGCGCGCCCTCCTATCTCGTGGGCCCCCTGGACACCTCCCGACCTCAACTCCAACTCCATATATACCGTCTCGGGGAGAAAAAATCAGAGAGAAAGTTTCATCGCGTTTTACGACACGGAGCCGCCGCCAAGCCCTAATCTCTCTCCGGAGGGCTGATCTAGAGTCTGTTCGGGGCTCCGGAGAGGGGGATTCGTCGCCGTCGTCATCATCAACCATCCTCCATCACCAATTTCATGATGCTCACTGCTACCTCTTGAGCACTGCGTTGGATTTCCCCGAAGAGGAGAGGATGATGCAGCAAAGTAGCGTAAGTATTTCCCTCAGTTTTTGAGAAGCAAGGTATCAATCTAGTAGGAGACCACGCACAAGTCCCTCGTACCTACACAAAACGATAGCTACTCGCAACCAACGCAATTAGGGGTTGTCAATCCCTTCACGGTCACTTACGAGAGTGAGATCTGATAGAGATGATAAATAATATTTTTGGTATTTTTGGTATAGAGATGCAAAGTAAAAAGTAAAAGGCAAAGTAAAAGCAAAGCAAGTAATAAAGCGATAGAGATTGATATGATGAGAATAGACCCGGGGGCCATAGGTTTCGCTAGTGGCTTCTCTCAAGAGCATAGATATTCTACGGTGGGTGAACAAATTACTGTTGACCAATTGACAGAATTGAGCATAGTTATGAGCATATCTAGGTAATGATCATGTATATAGGCATCACGTCCGAGACAAGTAGATCGAAACTATTCTGCATCAACTACTATTACTCCACTCATCGACCGCTATCCAGCATGCATCTAGAGTATTAAGTTAAAAATAGAGTAACGCCTTAAGCAAGATGACATGATGTAGAGGGATAAATTCATGCAATATGATAAAAAAACCCATCTTGTTATCCTCGATGGCAACAATACAATACGTGCCTTGCTGCCCCTGCTGTCACTGGGAAAGGACACCGCAAGATTGAACCCAAAGCTAAACACTTCTCCCATTGCAAGAACTACCAATCTAGTTGGCCAAACCAAAAAGGATAATTCGAAGAGACTTGCAAAGATAACTCACTCATATATAAAAGAATTCAGAGAAGATTCGAATATGTTTCATAGATAAGTTGGATCATAAACCCACAATTCATCGTCTCAACAAACACACCGCAAAAATAAGATTACATCGAATAGATCTCCACGAGAGAGGGGGAGAACATTGTATTGAGATCCAAAAAGAGAGAAGAAGCCATCTAGCTACTAGCTATGGACCCGAAGGTCTGAAGTAAACTACTCACACTTCATCGGAGGGGCTATGTTGTTGATGTAGAAGCCCTCCGTGGTGGATGCCCCCTCCGGCGGAGCTCCGGAACAGGCCTCAAGATGGGATCTCATGGATACAGAAGGTTGCGGCGGTGGAATTAGGTTTTTGGCTCCTGTTCTAATCGTTTGGGGATACGTAGGTATATATAGAGGAAGGAGTACGTCGGTGGAGCAACAGGGGGCCCACGAGGTAGGGGGCGCGCCCAGGAGGGGGGCGCGCCCCCACCCTCGTGACCGCCTCTTTTGTTCCTTGGAGCAGGGTCCAAGTCTCCTGGATCACGTTTGGTGAGAAAATCACGTTCCCGAAGGTTTCATTCCGTTTGGACTCCGTTTGATATTCTGTTTCTTCGAAACACTGAAATAGGCAAAAAACAGCAATTCTGGGCTGGGCCTCCGGTTAATAGGTTAGTCCCAAAAATAATATGAAAGTGTAAAATAAAGCCCAATATAGTCCAAAATAGTAGATAAAGTAGCATGGAGCAATCAAAAATTATAGATACGTTGGAGACGTATCAGGCATCCCCAAGCTTAATTCCTGCTCGTCGTCGAGTAGGTGAATGATAAAAAAGAATTTTTGATGCGAAGTGATACTTTGGCATAATTTCAATGTAAATCTTCTTGATTGTGATATGAATATTCAGATCCGAAAGATTCAAGACAAAAGTTCATATTGAGATAAAAAATAATAATACTTCAAGCATACTAATCAAAGCAATCATGTCTTCTCAAAATAACATGGCCAAAGAAAGTTATCCCTACAAAATCATATAGTCTGGCTATGCTCCAACTTCCCCACATAAAATATTTAAATCATGCACAACCCCGATGACAAGCCAAGCAATTGTTTCATACTTATGACATTCTCAAAACTTTTTCAATCTTCACGCAATACATGAGCGTGAGCCATCGATATAGCACTATGTGGAATAGAATGGTGGTTGTGGAGAAGACAAAAAGTGGGAAGATAGTCTCACATCAACTAGGCATATTAACGGGCTATGGAGATGCCCATCAATAGATATCAATGTGAGTGAGTAGGGATTGCCATGCAACGGATGCACTAGAGCTATAAGTATATGAAAGCTCTTACAAAAGAAACTAAGTGGGTGTGCATCCAACTCGCTTGCTCACGAAGACCTAGGGCATTTTGAGGAAGCCCATCATTGGAATATACAAGCCAAGTTCTATAATGAAAAATTCCCACTAGTATATGAAAGTGACAAAATGAGAGACTCTCTATCATGAAGATCTTGGTGCTACTTTGAAGCACAAGTGTGGTAAAAGGATAGTAGCATTGTCCCTTCTCTCTTTTTCTCTCATTTTTTTATTTGGGCCTTTCTCTTTTTTTGGCCTCTTTTTTATTATTATTTTTCGTCCAGAGTCTCATCCCGACTTATGGGGGAATCATAGTCTCCATCATCCTTTCCTCACTTGGGACAATGCTCTAATAATGATGATCATCACACTTTTATTTTTCTTACAACTCAACAATTACAGCTCGATACTTAGAACAAAGTATGGCTCTATATGAATGCCTCCGGCGGTTTACCGGGATATGCAATGAATCATGAGTGACATGTATGAAAGAATTATGAACGGTGGATTTGCCACAAATACAATGTCAACTACATGATCATGCTAGCAATATGACAATGATGGAGCGTGTCATAATAAACGGAACGGTGGAAAGTTGCATGGCAATATATCTTGGAATGGCTATGGAAATGCCATGATAGGTAGGTATGGTGGCTGTTTTGAGGAAGGTATATGGTGGGTGTATGATACTGGTGAAAGGTGCGCGGTATTAGAGAGGCTAGCAAGGTGGAAGGATGGGAAAAGGTGCATATAATCCATGGACTCAACATTAGTCATAAAGAACTCATATACTTATTGCAAAAATCTAGAAGTTATCAAAGCAAATATTACGTGCATGCTCCTAGGGGGATAGATTGGTAGGAAAAGACCATCGCTCGTCCTCGACCGCCACTCGTAAGGAAGACAATCAATAAATAAATCATGCTCCGAGTTCATCACATAACGGTTCACCATACGTGCATGCTACGGGAATCACAAACTTCAACACAAGTATTCTTTGAATTCACAACTACTTAACTAGCGTGACTCTAATATCATCATCTTCATATCTCAAAACAATTATCAAGCATCAAACTTATCTTAGTGTTCAACGCACTCAAAAGAAAGTTTCACATATCTTGAACACCAAGTATATTAACATTAAGCGAATTACCATGCTATTAATGACTCTCAAAATAATCTAAATGAAGCATGAGAGATCAATAGTTTCTTTAAAACAAATCCACCACCATGCTCTAAAAGATCTAAGTGAAGCACTAGAGCAAAAATTATCACGCTCAAAAGATATAAGTGAAGCACTATGAGCAAAACTATCAAGCTCAAAAGATATAAGTGAAGCACATAGAGTATTTTAGCAAATTCCAATTCATGTATGGCTCTCTCAAAAAGGTGTGTAAATCAAGGATGATTGTGGTAAACTAACAAGCAAAGACGCAAATAGTACGAGACACTGCAAGCAAAACACACATCATGTGGTGAATAAAAATATAGCTCCAAGTAAATTACCGATGGAAGTGGACGAAAGAGGGGATGCCTTCCAGGGCATCCCCAAGCTTTGACTTTTTTGGTGTCCTTGGATTATCTTGGGGGTGCCATGGGCATCCCCAAGCTTAGGCTCTTGCCACTCCTTGTTCCATAATCCATCAAAAGAATTCACCCAAAACTTGAAAACTTCACAACACAAAACTCAACAAAAATCTCGTGAGCTCCGTTAGAGAAAGAAAACAAAGAACCACTTAAGGTACTGTAATGAACTCATTATTTATTTATATTGGTGTTAAACCTACTGTATTCCAACTTCTCTATGGATTATAAACTATTTTACTATCCATAGATTCATCAAAATAAGCAAACAACACACGTAAAACAGAATCTGTCAAAAACAGAACAGTCTGTAGCAATCTGTAACTAACGCAAACTTCTGGAACTCTAAAAGTTCTACCAAAATAGGAAGTCCTGGAAAATATGTTTATGGAACATCATCAAAAAGAATCAACGCAAAATCACGTTTCTGTGATTTAACCAAATTATATTCGTGCGTGCAAAGTTTCTGTTTTTCAGCAGAATCAAATCAACTATCATCGTAGGTTATCCTATAGGTTCTACTTGGCACAAACACTAATTAAAAGATAAAACCACATCCAAAAAGAAGCTAGATGGATTATTTATTCCTAAAAAGAAGCAAAAACAAAAAACACAAATAAAAATTGGGTTGCCTCCCAACAAGCGCTATCGTTTAACGCCCCTAGCTAGGCATAAAAGCAAGGATAGATCTAGGTATTGCCATCTTTGGTAGGCAATCCATAAGTGGCTCTCATGATAGATTCATATGGTAATCTTATTTTCTTTCTAGGGAAGTGTTCCATGCCCTTCTTTAAGGTAAATTGGAATCTAATATTCCCTTCCTTCATATCAATAATTGCACCAATCATTCTAAGGAAAGGTCTACCAAGAATAATAGGACATGAAGGATTGCAATCTATATCAAGAACGATAAAATCTACGGGCACATAATTCCTATTAGCAACAACAAGAACATCATTAATTCTTCCATAGGCTTTTAATAGTGGAATCCGCAATATGCAAGTTTAGAGAGCAATCATCAAAATCACGGAAATCTAGCAAATCACATAAAGTTTTGGGAATAGTAGAGACACTAGCACCCAAATCACACAAAGCATGAAACTCATAATCTTTAATTTTGATTTTAATAGTAGGTTCCCACTCATCATAGAGTTTTCTAGGTATAGAAACTTTAAACTCAAGTTTTTTTCACAAGATTGCATCAAGGCATCAACAATGTGTTCGGTAAAGGCCTTATTTTGACTATAAGCATGAGGAGAATCTAGCACGGATTGCAAAAAGGAAATACAACCAATCAAAGAGCAATTTTCATAATTAAATTCCTTGAGATCCAAAATAGTGGGTTTAGCAACATCTCGGTATTTATTTATTTCAATCCCACTTTCATCAATTTCATCATCAAGATCTAGAAACTCCGAGTTCTTAGAACGCCTTCTAGGGAAAGGAAGATCATATTCAGTTTCATCAAGATTCATATTGTAAAACAAGGAATTGATGGGGGACACATCAATAACTTTTAGATCTTCATCTTGATTTTCATAGGAATTGGAAGAACACACTTTAATAAAGGCATCTTTGGAAGCACACATCCACGAGACAGGCCCCCCCCCTAGGGCGCGCCCTCCTATCTCGTGGGCCCCCTGGACACCTCCCAACCTCAAATCCAACTCCATATATACCGTCTCGGGGAGAAAAAAATCAAAGAGAAAGTTTCATCGCGTTTTACGACACGAAGCCACCGCCAAGCCCTAATCTCTCTCGGGAGGGCTGATCTGGAGACCGTTCGGGGCTCCAGAGAGGGGGATTCGTCGCCGTCATCATCATGAACCATCCTCCATCACCAATTTCATGATGCTCAGTGCTACCTCTTGAGCACTGCGTTGGATTTCCCCGAAGAGGAGAGGATGATGCAGCAAAGTAGTGTAAGTATTTCCCTCAGTTTTTGAGAACCAAGGTATCAATCCAATAGAAGACCACGCACAAGTCCCTCGTACCTACACAAAACGATAGCTACTCGCAACTAACGCGATTAGGGGTTGTCAATCCCTTCATGGTCACTTACGAGAGTGAGATCTGATAGAGATGATAAATAATATTTTTGGTATTTTTGGTATAGAGATGCAAAGTAAAAAGTAAAAGGCAAAGTAAAAGCAAAGCAAGTAATAAAGCGATAGAGATTGATATGATGAGAATAGACCCAGGGGCCATAGGTTTCACTAGTGGCTTCTCTCAAGAGCATAGATATTCTACGGCGGGTGAACAAATTACTGTTGAGCAATTGACAGAATTGAGCATAGTTATGAGCATATCGAGGTAATGATCATGTATATAGGCATCACATCCGAGACAAGTAGATCGAAACGATTCTGCATCTACTACTATTACTCCACTCATCAACCGCTATCCAGCATGCATCTAGAGTATTAAGTTAAAAACAGAGTAACGCCTTAAGCAAGATGACATGATGTAGAGGGATAAATTCATGCAATATGATAAAAACCCCATCTTGTTATCCTCGATGGCAACAATACAATACGTGCCTTGCTACCCCTGCTGTCACTGGGAAAGGACACCACAAGATTGAACCCAAAGCTAAACACTTCTCCCATTGCAAGAACTACCAATCTAGTTGGCCAAACCAAAAAGGATAATTCGAAGAGACTTGCAAAGATAACTCAATGATACATAAAAGAACTCAGAGAAGATTCAAATATTTTCCATAGATAAGTTGGATCATAAACCCACAATTCATCGGTCTCAACAATAACACCGCAAAAAGAAGATTACATCGAGTAGATCTCCACGAGAGAGGGGGAGAACATTGTATTGAGATCCAAAAAGAGAGAAGAAGCCATCTAGCTACTGGCTATGGACCCGAAGGTCTGAAGTAAACTACTCACACTTCATCGGAGGGGCTATGGTGATGTAGAAGCCCTCCATGGTGGATGCCCCCTCCGGCGGAGCTCCGGAACAGGCCCCAAGATGGGATCTCGTGGATACAGAAGGTTGCGGCGGTGGAATTAGGTTTTTGGGTCCTATTCTGATCGTTTGGGGATACGTAGGTATATATAGGAGGAAGGAGTACGTCGGTGGAGCAACAGGGGGCCCATGAGGTAGGGGGCGCGCCCAGGGGGGCGCGCCCCCCACCCTCATGACCACCTCTTTTGTTCCTTGGAGCAGGGTCCAAGTCTCCTGGATCACGTTCGGTGAGAAAATCACGTTCCTGAAGGTTTCATTCCGTTTGGACTCCGTTTGATATTCTGTTTCTTCGAAACACTGAAATAGGCAAAAAACAACAATTCTGGGCTGGGCCTCCGGTTAATAGGTTAGTCCCAAAAATAATATAAAAGTGCAAAATAAAGCCCAATATAGTCCAAAACAGTAGATAAAGTAGCATGGAGCAATCAAAAATTATAGATACGTTGGAGACGTATCACTCACCGCCGTGCGTGAGTAATTCCATCGTAGGCTTGCTGGACGGTGATGGGTTGGATGAGATTTACCATGTAATCAAGTTAGTTTTGTTAGGGTTTGATCCCTAGTATCCACTATGTTCTGAGATTGATGTTGCTATGACTTTGCTATGCTTAATGCTTGTCACTAGGGCCCGAGTGCCATGATTTCAGATCTGAACCTATTATTTTGTCATGAATATATGTGTGTTCTTGATCCTATCTTGCAAGTCTATAGTCACCTATTATGTGTTATGATCCGACAACCCCGAAGTGACAATAATCGGGACACTTCTCGGTGATGACCATAGTTTGAGGAGTTCATGTATTCACTATGTGTTAATGCTTTGTTCCGGTTCTCTATTAAAAGGAGGCCTTAATATCCCTTAGTTTCCGTAAGGACCCCGCTGAACACGGGAGGGTAGGACAAAAGATGTCATGCAAGTTCTTTTCCATAAGCACGTATGACTATTTACGGAATACATGCCTACATTACATTGATGAATTGGAGCTAGTTCTATATCACCCTATGTTATAACTATTGCATGAGGAATCGCATCCGGCATAATTATCCATCACTGATCCATTGCCTACGAGCTTTTCACATATTGTTCTTCGCTTATTTACTTTTCCGTTGCTACTATTACAACTACTACAAAAACCCAAAAACATTTATCTTTACTTTTGCTACCGCTACTATTATTATCATACCACTTTTGCTACTAAACACTTTGCTGCAAATACTAAGTTATCCAGGTGTGGTTGAATTGACAACTCAACTGCTAATACTCAAGAATAATCTTTGGCTCCCCTTGTGTCGAATCAATAAATTTGGGTTGAATACTCTACCCTCGAAAGCTGTTGCGATCCCCTATACTTGTGGGTTATCAAGACTAATTTCTGGCGCCGTTGCCGGGGAGCATAGCTCTATTCTTTGAGTCACTTGGGATTTATATCTGTTGATCACTATGAAGATTTTGAAAGACGCTAAAACCAAGATTTTGCCCTCAACTACGAGGGGAGGTAAGGTACTGCCATCTAGCTCTACACTAGATTCTCCTTCCGTTATAAGTAAGCTTGCGACACCTAAACCTGCTACTGCTATGAATTCTGATATGTCGCATGTTATTGATGATGCCACTTCTGCTATGCATGATGAAACTACTTCTGTGCGTGATACTACTTTGCCATTAGGTGAATTTCTTGATGAACAACTTGCTAGATTTAGGGGGAATGAAAATACTGAAGATCCTATTACTGATGATAGTGATGATGAAGGTCCCCCCAATGATTATGTATTACCTGTTGTTCCTAAGGGTTATGTTATGCATGAAACAGCTACTATGGAAATTCTTGCTTGCAATGATAGAAATGATCTTAAGAAATTATTAGCTAAATGGAAGCAGCAGTCTCTTAATGCTAGAATGAAACCCGATCCTTCTTTTGCTACTTCACCTATTTGTGTTACTGATAAGGATTATGAATTCTCTATTGATCCTGATATTATTACTTTAGTTGAATCTGATCCTTTTTATGGCCTTTGAATCTGAAACTGTTGTGGCACATCTTACCAAGTTGAATGATATAGCCACCCTGTTTACTCATGATGAGAAGTCTCGCTATTTATATATCCTTAAGATATTTCCGTTCTCATTAAAGGGTGATGCTAAGACTTGGTATAATTCTCTTGCTCCTGGTTGTGTGCGTAGTCCCTAGGAAATGATTTATTACTTCACTGCTAAATATTTCCCTGCTCATAAGAAACAAGCTGCCTTGCGGGAAATATATAATTTTGTGCAAATCAAAGAAGAGAGTCTCCCACAAGCTTGGGGGAGGCTTCTCCGGTTACTTAATGCTTTGCCCGATCATCCTCTTAAGAAAAATGAAATACTTGATATCTTTTATAATGGACTAACCGATGCTTCCAAGGACTACTTGGATAGTTGTGCTGGTTGTGTTTTCAAGGAAAGAACAGTCGACGAAGCTGAAATATTATTGAATAATATGTTGACTAATGAAAATAATTGGACTCTTCCTGAGCCAATTCCTGAAGTAATTCCTGAACCAATTGAGCCAACTCCTAAGCCTATTCCTAAACCCACTCCGAAGAAGAGAGGTGTTTTATTTCTTAGTCCTGAAGATATGCAAGAGGCAAAGAAATCAATGAAAGAAAAAGGTATTAAAGCTGAATATGTTAAGAATTTACCACCTATTGAAGAAATACATGGTCTTAATTTACCGCCTGAAGAACCACATTGTCTTGATAACCCGACATAGGTAGTAAAGGTAAATTCTCTCCATTGATATGATAAAGTTGAAATACCATCTACTAAATTTCATAGCCCATGCTTAGATGAATTTGATGACTTTATGGCTAGACAAGAAAGTTTTAATGCTTATGTAGGTAGAGAGTTAAAGAATAATGCTTTCGAGATAGGACGCGTAGGTGATAATCTAGCTAGAGTTAAAGATGGACTTCACCACGTTAACAAATATGCTTCTATGGTTGCTACTCAAGCTGAGCAAGTACTTAAAGCTCAAAATGATTTGCTTGATGAATTAGATAATAAAAATGACTTTGCTGTTAGAGTGGCTACTAGAACTGGTAGAATGACTCAGGAACCTTTGTATCCTGAAGGCCACCCTAAGAGAATCGAGCAAGATTCTCAGAAAAATGATTTAGAGGCACCTAGTTCTTCTAAAAAGAAGAAGAAGAAAGACGATAGAACTTTGCATGCTTCTAGTGAACCTACTACAGACACACCTGAGAATCCCAATGATATTTCTATTTCTGATGCTGAAACTCAATCAGGTGATGAACATGAACCTAGTGATAATGTTAATGATAATGTTCATGTTGATGCTCAACCTAGCAAAAACAATGACGTAGAGATTGAACCTGCTGTTGATCTTGATAACCCACAATCAAAGAATCAATGTTATGATAAGAGAGATTTTGTTGCTAGGAAGCACGGTAAAGAAAGAGAACGATGGGTTCA
This sequence comes from Triticum dicoccoides, assembly GCF_002162155.2. NCBI lineage: Eukaryota > Viridiplantae > Streptophyta > Magnoliopsida > Poales > Poaceae > Triticum > Triticum dicoccoides. The sequence goes on along the minus strand of NC_041383.1, from coordinate 263,332,626 downwards.
GAAACCCATGCCCTTTCCTCCTAAACCATCCAAGTCAAAGGATGATGAGGATTTTGAGCACTTTGCTGAAATGATTAGACCTATTTTCTTACGCATGCGCTTAACTGATATGCTTAAAGTAAATCCTTATGCTAAGTATATGAAGGATATCATCACAAATAAAAGAAAGATACCGGAAGCTGAAATTTCCACCATGCTTGCTAATTGCACTTTTAAGGGTGGAATACCAAAGAAACTTGGAGATCCGGGTGTTCCAACTATACCATGCTCTATTAAAAGAAATTATGTTAGAACTGCTTTATGTGATCTTGGAGCCGGTGTTAGTGTTATGCCTCTCTCTTTATATCATAGACTTGAATTGAATAAGTTGACACCTACTGAAATATCTTTGCAAATGGCTGATAAATCAACTGCTATACCTTTCGGTATTTGTGAGGATGTGCCTGTTGTGGTTGCAAATGTCACTATCTTAACGGACTTTGTTATTTTTTATATTCCCGAGGACGATAGCATGTCTATTATCCTTGGTAGACCTTTTCTTAATACTGCAGGGGCTGTTATTGATTGCAACAAAGGCAATGTCACTTTTCATGTTAATGGTAATGAGCATACGGTACACTTTCCGAGGAAACAATCTCAAGTTCATAGCATCAATTCTATTGAAAAAGTTCCAACTATCATTTTTGGAGGTTTTGAATTTCCTCTCCCTACTGCCAAGAAAAAGTATGATATTCTTATTGTTGGGGATTTTCATATCCCCGTTGAGGTAACTTAGTGTTATTTGAAATTTCTCCGGTTCCGTGTTATTCGGAATGAGTTTGTTAACAAGACTTGATCAACCTTGTTAGTGGGTTCATTTTGATGATCACGAGATGGATGAAACTAGAAGGCACAACCTTCTGTCCCCTCTTTTTACTTTCTGTTATTTAGAATAAATAAAGCAAAAATAGTATTATCTGTCTGTTTTCTGAATTATCCTTGCATTAAAAAAATAGTCCGAAAATAAAAGTACTCCAAATACCCTGCAAATTTAGTATGATTTTTTATGGAATATTTGAGGATTTTAGGCACTGAAAACACTACAAGAGGGGCAAGCACCAGGCCACGAGAGAGGAGGGCGCCCCCCTGTAGGGCGCGCCCCCCTGTCTCGTGGGCCCCTGGTGGGTCTCCTCCACTTATGCCAACACCCAAACACTTCATCTTCTACCCAAAAAATCCCCATCCAGCTCAAGCCCGAGTTCTAGCTTGTTTTGCTGCGATTTTCGATCTCCTAGCTCGAAGCTCCATTCACAAAACTGCTTTGGGAGATTGTTGCTTGGTATGTGACTCCTCAATTGGTCCAATTAGTTTTTGTTCTAGTGCTTTATTCATTGCAAATTTTTGCTGCATAGGTGACCATGTTCTTGAGCTTGCATGTTAAATTTTTGAGGTCCCAAGCAATTCCAATGCATGATATAGGCTCTAAGCACTTGTAGGAGTAGTTGCTATCAATCTTGTTTAGTTTTATTCACTTTTATTTTGAAGTTACTAAAATTTCAGAAATTTTCAGAAAATGTTAAGGAGGTTCTTTAAAGGCTCTTCTAGCCAAAGCTCTATGGAAAACAAGACAAAGAGAAGGAAAAACCCAAGTATAATCTTCCTCGCTTAGCCGAAGTACAGTCATGTGAATGGTCGTGTGAGGATTTCTTGAAAGAAGCCGGAATTCATGAAGACTTTTATGCTTTAATCGGGACTGCAGGCCTCACCAGTTTCATGAACGACCGAATCGATCAGTATCTCTTACTTACCAATACTTTCGTGCAAAACTTTTATTTTTATCCTAAGAAGTCACCGCCTGCAGTATCATTTCATTTATATGATGAATTCAAAGAAATGTCTTTACGTGATTTTTGCGCGGTGTGTAGGATACCTTATGAGGGAGAATTAGAGGAACCCCATCGTGAAGATGTGGATGGTTTCGTTAAAACTATTGTTGTAGAAGAGCCAAAGAAGGGCTTTGAGGCAAAAGTCTCTAGCATACACTTTCCTGTTTTACGCTACTTTGCCATATTTGCTAGTAGATGCTTGATTGGTCATGGGAATAGTGGAAACTTGAGCGTCCCAGATATCATTATTCTTCAACATGCTTTGCTGGGAGACAATACTTTTAGTATGGTTGCCGTCATTGCTAAACGGCTAGCCGTGAATCGTACAAAAGGCCCCATATTTGGAGGTATCTATGTTGCACGTCTTGCTAAACATTTTCAGATACCCATTAGGCACCTTGAGGAGGAGGAGACAAAATTACCTCCTCACATTTTAGATTACAAGAGCATGGTAGCACACAAGTTTATTGTTGACAACGAAGAGAAGATGCTCTTTCATAGACTTAGATTCAATAAGAAACACTTTGAATATATTTTTTTGCCTGCGCCTCTGTTGTTTGATTTGCTTGCAGAAAGTCGTTTTTTCACGCGTGGAGGTCGTGAACATTCATCTAGCCCAAGCTTTTACTCCAGAACCTGAACCTGAGCCGGAACCTGAATTGGACCCTTATCGTGCAACATCTGTCCAGTGGGATCCGGAGATGACCAGCCAGTGGTATCCTGATTACACCTCCCACTACACCGGGGAGAGTAGCGGCGGTCCTTGGTATTAGACCAACTTAGGCCAAAAGCCTAAGCTTGGGGGAGTACGTATTTCTCACCGACTTTACATTCATGTTCACACACTAGTCGTCGGTGCTCATACTCTTTCATTGTATTATCCATACCAGTTTAAATTTCTTTTTCTAGTTTTCTTCTTGTGTGTTTGATAAACCTTTAGAAAAAACCAAAAAATTACTTAGTTTAATTTCCTTGCCTGTAGTAGAAATTAAAATGAAAACCCAAAAAAATTCTAGTTCTTCTTTTACTTGTTGGGAGCTTTCCCGTGTAAATAGTTTTATTTTCTTTTCTTTCTTTTAGGGGCCGAGAAGACCATATTGAAAATGCTTAGTGGCTCTTATATGTATGATTGTTTATTTAACTTAGATCCCGTATTACTTGTCTTCTCTCTTGAGTTGAATGCTTGCAGATTCCAACTTAGTCCAATGCACGTGCACTCTTATTATTATACACATCATTCGGTCATGCAAGTGAAAGGCAATGATGATGATATATGATGGACTTATTGGGATGAGAAAAGCTGGTATGAACTCGACCTCTCTTGTTTCTGTAAATAATATGATGATTCATCGTTCCTGAGTCAGCTATTATGAAGTAAACATATTTGCAATGACATTTAGAGATTATAGTTGCTTGTGCCATGCTTGATTAAGCTATGAGTTATAATGGTTTACCTTGCGTGCTAAAATTCTATTAGAATGATTATGATGTGGTATGATGAGATGGTATCCTCCTTTGAATGTATTGAGTTACTAGACTTGGCACATGTTCACGAATGTAGTTGAATCAAATCAACATAGCCTTCATGATATTTATGTTCATGGTAGATTATATCCTACTCATGCTTGTACTTGATGTGAATTAATTTTAATGCATGTTTACGACTGTTGTCGCTCTCTCAGTTGGTCGCTTCCCAGTCTTTTGCTAGCCTTCACCTGTACTAAGCGGGAATACTGCTTGTGCATCCAAACTCCTTAAACCCCAAAGTTGTTCCATATGAGTCCACTATACCTACATATATGCGGTATTTACCTGCCGTTCCAAGTAAATTTGTATGTGCCAAACTCCAAACCTTCAAATGAAATTCTGTTTTGTATGCTCGAGTAGCTCATGTTCCAACTAGGGCTGCCTATATCTTCCATGCTAGGTGGGTTATTCTCAAGAGGAGTGGACTCCGCTCCTCATTCACGAGAAAGGGCCGGTAACCGGGATGCCTAGTCCCATGATCCAAAAAGATCAAAACAAATCAAAATAATTAAACAAAACTCCCCCAGGGTTGTTGTATGTTGGAGGCACTCGTTGTTTCGAGCAAGCCATGGATTGATGCTTGTTGGTGGTTGGGGGAGTATAACCTTTACCTTCTGTTTGGGAACTGCCTATAATGCATGTAGTATGGAAGATACATCCATCTCATAGTTGTTGCGTTGACAGCAAAAGTATGCCGCTCAAAATGTTATTCAATCTCTATTTTAAAATCGAGCTCTGGCACCTCTACAAATCCCTACTTCCCTCTGCGAAGGGCCTATCTATTTACTTTTATGTTGAGTCATCACCCTTCTTATTAAAAAGCACCCGCTGGAGAGCACACTGTCTTTTGCATTCATTAATATTGGTTTATATTGGGTATGAGTTGACTGGATATCTTTTACCATGAATTACAATGTTTAGTCAGTCCTTGATCTTTAAAGGTGCTCTGCATTTATGTTTTGTGGTCTTAGAAAGGGTTAGCAAGATACCATTTTGTTATATCATGTTATGATTATTTTGAGAAAGTGTTGTCATCCGAGTTTCATTATTATGGCTTGCTAGCTGATTATGTTATTGATATGAGTAATTGTGAGACCTATGTGTTATTGTGAGTATGGTTAGTTCATAATATTTGCTGAAACTTGAATGCTGGCTTTTCATGTTACAACAACAAGAGCAAACAGAGTTTGTAAAAGTTTTTCTTTATCACTTTCAGTTTATCAACTGAATTGCTTGAGGACAAGCAAAGGTTTAAGCTTAGGGGAGTTGATACGTCTCCAACGTATCAACTTTTCCAAACACTTTTGCCCTTGTTTTGGACTCTAACTTGCATGATTTGAATGAAACTAACCCGGACTGATGCTGTTTTCAGCAGAACTGCCATGATGTTGTTTTATGTGTAGAAAAGAAAAGTTCTCGGAATGTCCTGGAAATCCACGGAGGCACTTTTCAGAATTAATAAGAGTTTTTGGCGAAAGAATCAAGGCCAGGGGGCCCACGGGCTGTCCATGAGATAGGGGGCGCCCCCCCCCCCCCTAGGGCACGCCCTCCTATCTCGTGGGCCCCTTGGACACCTCCCGACCTCAACTCCAACTCCATATATACCGTCTCGGGGAGGAAAAAATCAGAGAGAAAGTTTCATCGCGTTTGACGACACGGAGCCGCCGCCAAGCCCTAATCTCTCTCGGGAGGGCTGATCTGGAGTCTGTTCGGGGCTCCGGAGAGGGGGATTCATCGCCGTCGTCATCATCAACCATCCTCCATCACCAATTTCATGATGCTCACCGACGTGCGTGAGTAATTCCATCGTAGGCTTGCTGGACGGTGATGGGTTGGATGAGATTTACCATGTAATCAAGTTAGTTTTGTTAGGGTTTGATCCCTAGTATCCACTATGTTCTGAGATTGATGTTGCTATGACTTTGCTATGCTTAATGCTTGTCACTAGGGCCCGAGTGCCATTATTTCAGATCTGAACCTATTATGTTTTCATGAATATAATATGTGTGTTCTTGATCCTATCTTGCAAGTCTATAGTCACCTATTATGTGTTATGATCCGACAACCCCGAAGTGACAATAATCGGGACACTTCTCGGTGATGACCATAGTTTGAGGAGTTCATGTATTCACTATGCGTTAATGCTTTGTTCCGGTTCTCTATTAAAAGGAGGCCTTAATATCCCTTAGTTTCCGTAAGGACCCCGCTGAACACGGGAGGGTAGGACAAAAGATGTCATGCAAGTTCTTTTCCATAAGCACGTATGACTATTTACGGAATACATGCCTACATTGCATTGATGAATTGGAGCTAGTTCTATATCACCCTATGTTATAACTATTGCATGAGGAATCGCATCTGGCATAATTATCCATCACTGATCCATTGCCTACGAGCTTTTCACATATTGTTCTTCGCTTATTTACTTTTCCGTTGCTACTGTTACAACTACTACAAAAACCCAAAAACATTTATCTTTACTTTTGCTACCGCTACTATTATTATCATACCACTTTTGCTACTAAACACTTTGCTGCAGATACTAAGTTATCCAGGTGTGGTTGAATTGACAACTCAACTGCTAATACTCAAGAATATTCTTTGGCTCCCCTTGTGTCGAATCAATAAATTTGGGTTGAATACTCTACCCTCGAAAGCTGTTGTGATCCCCTATACTTGTGGGTTATCACATTCATATACTTAATGGTTTCTTGAAAAAGTTCACCGCACAAGCTCCGGGACTGCAGGCGCAATTGCGATTTGATCTTCTGTACTTAATGGTTTCCTTCATTTGCTTACTAGCTTGCTAGCGTGTCGAGTCCTCTCTATACGTAGCGTCGACCAAGCACGGAGATAAGAGAGGACACTCATCTCTATTAGCGAGCTAACACAATATATGAAACCCCTAAATTAACCCTGCAAAAATCCCAAAACCCCCAACCCCCCCCCCTAAAAAAAACCCAGCCCCTGAACTGCTGACGTGTGGAAGCCTTTTGGTCCCGGTTGGTGGCACCAACCGGGACAAAAGGTCCCCCTGCCTGGGCAAGCCGCTCCGACCACGTGGAGCCCCATCTGTCCCGGTTCTCGATCGAGCCGGGACTAAAGGTATAGGGATTTAGTTACGACCCTTTAGTCCTGGTTCGGGAACCAGGACAAATGGCCCTCACGAACCAGGTCGAATGGCCCTTTTTCTACTAGTGCCTGCTGCTACCCGCACCGCCGCATCGGCCGCCTCCGCTGCCGCCATTTCCATGCAAGACGGGCCTCGACGGCCCTTATCCTCTCCTTCCCATGGCGGGCCGCCCGTTCCCGGGGGGACTCATACTCTGCCCGACCGGTGATGGGGAAGGAGAGGTGTTCCGGCCGGGACCGCAAGGATCCAGCACCAGAGGACCAGAGCACCCGATGAGCCGACGCTATGGCGTCGCGACGGACGGATCCGGTCGTCGGCCGAGCACTGTCCTCCCGGGAGCGGCGGAGTGCAATGGGACTGTCATTGCTTTCTCCAACCCACATGGGATGACACCCCAGTCGACGGATCCGGACTGGTAGGAGACCGATCCGCTACCTGCCATGGCGGAGAAGTTCACAAACCGCCGGAGGTGAGCTCGGGTGGCGAAGGGAAGTGGAGTGAAGTAGCTAGGGTTTGGTCCCGCGAGAGGACGGGGACGAATATAAGTGGGGTCGGGTGGGCCAGCATGGGCCAGGTCCAACGTGGCGGGTGAAGGAGTCCTGGATTAGGGGGTATCCGCACAGCCGGACTATATACTTTGGCCGGACTGATGGACCGTGAAGATACAAGACTCAAGACTTCGTCCCGTGTCCGGATGGGACTCTCCTTTGCGTGGAAGACAAGCTTGGCGATCCGGATATTCGATCCTCTTCTTTTTAACCGACTCTGTGTAAACCCTAGCCTCCTCCGATGTCTATATAGACCGAAGGGTTTAGTCTGTAGAGGGACAATCATAATCATCATAGGCTAGCTAGCTTCTAGGGTTTAGCCTCTACGATCTCGTGGTAGATCAACTCTTGTAATACTCATATCATCAAGATCAATCAAGCAGGAAGTAGGGTTTTACCTCCATCGAGAGGGCCCGAACCTGGGTAAAACATCGTGTCCCCTGCCTCCTGTTACCATTAGCCTTAGACGCACAGATCGAGACCCCCTACCCGAGATTCGCCAGTTTTGACACCGACATTGGTGCTTTCATTGAGAGTTCCTCTGTGTCGTCACTGCAAGGCTCGATGGCTCCTTCAATCATCAACAACAGCGCGGTCCAGGGTGAGACTTTTCTCCCCGGACAGATCTTCGTGTTCGGCGGCTTCGCACTGCGGGCCAATTTGCTTGGCCATCTAGAGCAGATCGACAGCTACGCCCCTGGCCATCAGGTTAGGTTCGGAAACTTGAACTACACGGCCAGTATCTGTGGAGACTTGAACCTCGACGGATTCGGACCTACACCAGGAGCGCCGAACAGTCATGACGAGCATGGTTAGACCTGCTATCGGACAATACTCGGGATATCGCACCTACAGGAGCTCCGGACTTATATCCAGGGCAGATCGCGTCGTCCGAGGACGGGTGGATGGACCCCACCCCGGAGGCTGCACACTCATTGGCGGTAGAGCCGAACACAGACTCCACCCCCAAGGAAGCCTGTGTCATCGGACCCCCGGACTCGTGTCCGGCTATAGGTTCCAGACCGCGCGCCCCTGATCCCGCCAAATTTGGTTGGGCTCCGGTAATGGAATTCACCGCTGTGGATATCTTCCAGCACTCGCCCCTCGGCGACATGCTGAATTCATTAAGGTCTCTCTCTTTGTCAGGAGACTCTTGGCCGAACTATGTCCGGCTTGAGCAGGAAGAAGCCGACGAAGAAATTCGTTCCCCACCCACCACCCACTTCATAGCCATTGTCGATGACGTAACAAACATGCTTGACTTCGACTCTCATGACACCGACGGTATGGACGTCGGCGCAGGGGACGATTTAGAACCACCGCCCACGGGGCGCTGGACTGCCACCTCATCATATGATATATACATGGTGGACACACCTAAGGAGGACGATGGTGACAAAATGGAGGATAAAACTCCTGGAAAAAAGCCAAAACGACGGCGCAGACGCCGCTCTAAGTCCAGCCACAGTAAGAACAGCGATAACAGCGCCCGAAAGATTGACACACCAGTCAACTCCAAAGGCAACGACGACCATATGGACCCAGCGGTGGAGCAGGATGAGCCTGGTCACGCCGAACATAGCCCGGAGCAGACGCCCGATCACAGCGATCCCGAGGGACGAACTCATCATCCTGCCCCGGGAGAGGAGCACAGTCCGGACGATGATGCATTCATCATCCCGGAAAAATGTTTGGAACGAGATAACCTCCACAGAAGGCTTATGGCCACTACGAGAAGTCTAAAGAAGCAGAAGCAAAGACTTAAGGCCGCGCAGGAAACGCTCAACCGCAGATGGAATAAAGTGCTAGACACTGAAGAAAAATACGGCGACGATCGCCACACAAAGAGCTATCCAAAGCACAAGCTGCTGCCAGAATTCGACGATGAGGCCATTCCGCCGAAGAACAATACGGCCAGTAGGCCGGACCAACCACTTCATGACCGCAACAGAGCAGCTACTGACGCCGCACACAATTTACGTGAGCTCCTGGACAAAAAGGCCGGCGCGATGAGGTCCATCTATGGATCTAGAGGACACGCTCCGGCACAGGATTATGGTCACCAAAATGATTAGACTGATCGAATACCGGTTCGGAATCAGCACCGGACACAACAACAGTCGACAGCATGCCACAACATGTCTAGATACAGAGGGGATGCCCACCCTCTGTGCTTCACCGAAGAGGTACTGGACCACGAATTTCCACAGGGTTTCAAACCCGTGAACATAGAAGCATATGACGGTACGACAGACCCCGAGGTCTGGATTGAGCATTTTATCCTTCACATCCACATGTCTCGTGGGGACGACCTCCACGCCATCAAATACCTTCCCCTCAATTTGAAGGGACCAGCTCGGCACTGGTTGAAAAGCCTCCCTGAAAATTCAATCAGAAGTTGGGAGGAACTTGAGGATGCTTTCAGGGCCAATTTTCAAGGAACCTATGTCCGACCTCCGAACGCTGACAATTTAAGTCACATAATTCAACAGCCTGGAGAGTCCGCCCGCAAGCTTTGGAATAGATTCCTCACTAAGAAGAATCAAATCGTCGATTGTCCGGACGCCGAAGCCCTGGCGGCCTTCAAGCACATTATCTGGGATGAGTGGCTCGCTAGACACCTCGGCCAAGAAAAGCCGAGGACAATGGCAGCCTTAACAAGCCTTATGACCCGCTTTTGCGCGGGTGAAGACAGCTGGTTGGCCCGTAGAGGCACCAGCGACCCAGGCACATCTGAAATCAGGGATGGCAACGGGAAGCCACGGTGCAATAAAAACAAGCGTTGAAACAAGGAAGAAAGTCCGGACAACACAGCGGTCAACGTCGGATTCAGGGGCTCTCGACCCGGCCAACAAAAGAAGACATTTAAAGGCAGCAAAGAGGGACCGTTCGGCCTGAACAAAGTCCTGGACAGACTGGGCCAAATTCATGGCACCCCCAAAAAACCTGCGAACCACACTCACAGAGAATGCTGGGTCTTTAAGCAGGCCGGCAAACTAAATGCCAAACACAAAGGAAGGGAAACCCCAAGTGAAGACGAGGATGAGCCTCGCCAGCCGAACACTGGGGGACAGAAAAAATTCCCACCAGAGGTAAAAACAGTAAACATGATCTACGCGACTCACATACCCAAGAGAAGGCACAAACGCGCGCTCAGAGACGCATACGCTGTAGAGCCCGTCGCCCTCGAACTCAACCCCTGGTCGGCCTGCCCGATCACCTTTGATCACAGGGACTACCCGACTAGTATGCGGCACGGGGAATCGGCTGCCTTGGTGCTCGACCTAATAATGAACGGATACCATCTCACTCGTGTCCTCATGGACGGCGTTAGTAGCCTCAATCTAATATACCAGGACACTGTCCGTAGGATGGGGATAGACCCATCCAGAATCAGCCAAAGTAACACCACCATTGAAGGGGTGATACCAGGCGTTGAAGCCCACTGCAGGGGCTCCCTCGTATTAGAGGTGATATTCGGTTCTCCAAACAACTTCAGAAGCGAAGAACTACTCTTCACCATCGCTCCCCTCCAAAGTGGTTATCATGCATTGCTCGGGAGAACGGCCTTTGCCCGCTTCAACGCAGTGCCGCACTACGCCTACCTTAAACTCAAGATGCCCGGTCCACGTGGCGTCATAACCGTTAACGGAAATACAGAGCGTTCCTTACGCGTGGAAGAGTATACGGCGGCTCTAGCAGCTGGACACTAAGCGGCTTCTAATATCAGAACGCATGATCGGTCGTTAAGACCACGGACACGGTTAGACAAGTCCGGCACACCACCGTCGGTAACATCCCAGATACACCTGAGCTGGGTGCTATACATGTAATCCCATAGAGGACACCAGGGGCTACAGATATTCAATAAAGCCCACCTTTTTGCTTGACCTTATTAACAGGCCAATGTCTTACACTTCTACTATCCATTGATAATAGCCAACTCTTTGCACGCTTACGTCATACTCTTTTACATGAGTTTTCCTTTTTACAGACACCATTCGTGCGATACCCTCCCAGGACACGGCACAACGGAGACAAAGGCGCAGACGTGCAGCAGGGCCCCGCTCAAAGGTTTCTCTTTAGATTAAGCCCATGTGTAAACCTTCTTTATTGTCTCTTGTTGCTTAGCATCCCATGGGTACTCAATATACCCACAGGGGATACTGGCGTTATTGGCATTTCGCCACGACAGAATAATGCACGTACCTGGAAATAAAGGGTTCATAATAAAGGGCGTTACTCAGCCCAGTATATGTTGTAAAGTCTGAATACCCTCGGGAGTGTTCGGCGTCGCGAGTTTGGCCTTATATGCATCAGCTCCGAATCATGTCTTTGGTCAAATGTTGGGTTTGCCCGGCTCCTGGGTTTGTTGCCTTACGTTCCATTTTTATCGGCTAAGGCGGCCAAAGGAGAACTACTGCGATTGTGCCCTGGTTATTCCAGACGAGCACCTCAGTAGAGAAAGCCGAAAACTGACTGTCATGATATAGCAAGAGACTGGTCAACCACTCGAGGACTCATCGGAATCTTTAGGGTTCCTCTGCATTAACGAAGGGCCGTTCCCTGGTCATGTACACACGCGCCCTTATCTGGATGCACGCGAAGGTACCAGGGCTACATAGTAGCCCCACCGTGAAACTCCTATGGCTAAGTGAAAGTGTTAAAGCTATATAGTCCGGTTACCTAGTTCGACATGCGATCACCTCCTTAAGGGACCAAGACGTTGGATCAAGTGTGATTATGCATCTTTTTGCGAACACCCCCGCATTGTATGCGTGGGGGCTGAAGCCAACGACTGCTAAGTTTCAGGTTATATAGACATCAAACGTCCACATAGGAGGCATAATAACACTTTCGGGCGAAAGTATAAACATAGCCTCCATAATTAAAATACAATTGTTTTTACAACGGAAAGATTTGTCACACGAACATGACATTCTTCGAGCACTGAGCCTCTATTAAACAAGCACCTTCTGTTACCTGCTCCAAGTAGTGCTCGGCTGGATCCTGGCTTCCCGCCGGATTCTGGGTTGCAATGATGGTGGCCTCCATATCTGTCCAGTATGTTTTAACACGGGCAAGGGCCATCCGCTCACCCTCTATGCACGCTGACCTCTTCATGGCATCGATTCGTGATACGACGCCAAGGAATTGTTGCACTAAACCAAAATAACTATCCGGCTTTGGCCCCTTCAGCCATAGATGGTCTATTACAGATCTCATCGCAAGACCGGACAACCTATGGAGCTCAGCCACAGCAGCCATCCTTTCACTTAATGGCAACGGGCGCGTTGGAGCACTGAATTGCGACCAGAACAACCTTTCCACTTCATTATCTTTTTGATCCTCAAAAAACTTGGCTGCATCAGCCGTACTCTTCGCCAGATCTGCATAAGCGTCTGTAGGGCTCCAGCGTCGATCCAGAGGAGCGTACTTTGGGTCTAAGAACTTCATCCGCAACAAATAGGGGTTTCAAGCCGCGATTTCTCCGGCCTGTCGAAGCTCCTCCCGCGCATCCCTAATTTTGGAACGCGTCTCCTCGGCCGCATCAAGGGCCTTCTTCAGGTCAGCTGACTTTGTCTGATTCTCTTTTTCAAGGAGCTCATACAGGCTGGCGGCGTTTTTTAGCTCCACAGCCATCTCGGCTATTTTATCTTTGTTGCGACGATGAGCAGCCTGTTCGGCTCTCAACTCTTCGGCCGCCTTTAGGCCAGCCGCATTGCTAGCCCGGGCTTGTTCCTTGGCTATGGCAAGCTCCGCCCTTAGGGCCTCCACGGCAGCAGCTCCGCCTGCAGTCAAAGCATATCATATTAACATTATGCTCCTATTAATATTTCCTATAAAAACAAGGAAAACAGAGCACATACTCTGTGACTCATTAAGCCGCTCGTTCACAAGCGTGATGTCGGCATCTACAACATCAATCTGACGCCTCAGTTCGGTGACTTCAACGGTCCGGTCGGCCGCCGGACCCTTAGCCACATGTGCATGAATTCAGTGCGATCATTACTTAACAATGTGATCCTCCGTTTGCCGCCTAGGGCTGGCAACCAGAGTCTCAGGGGCTACTATCTATACGGAGCACACCTAGCGCGTGCGCCACAACAAAAAATTACGTATTTCATTACATACCTCAAAGCCTTTGAGCAGGCTTGTAAAAGCTTCATTCAACCCACTTGTGGCGGATGAAATCTTCTCAAGCACCGTGCTCATTAACGAACGGTGATCTTCCGAGAGAGCAGCTTGCTCCGGAAGGCCCGTCAGCGTGTCCGGCCGGTCGCCGAATTGTGCTGGACCCTTCTTATCGCCCCCCGTGGGAGCCGAACGCTCCTGGCTCTAGATACCCGAAGTACTAGCTTCTGGCCTCGGCAAATCTATACTCCTCTGTGACGACACCTCGGGGTCGCCCGCCCCATGAGGCGGAGAGGCTGGTGGGGTTTCACTCTCCATTATCTCCCGAAGGAGATCCCCCGAAGACGACCTCTGTCGAGAAGAGCTGCTAGCCGGACTACAAAGAATGGATCCTGGTTATTGTTCTCGGAGGAGGAAGCAGTAGCTTTGTATTTACGATTAACTTACAACTCGGCTGAGGGCTGGCCCGTTTGCGGGCATGGCGCGGTGAGGACGCCCTTCGGGGCAGGGCTCCCTAGTGAAGCTTTCTTCCCTTGTCTGGGAACCTCCATCTCCAAGTCTTCAGAGGCGGCCCTCTTCTTCCGCGGGGGCAGGAGACCTTAGATTCCCCTTCCCGACTATCCTCCTTCGTGGAGGTAGTAATTCCCCCCGGTTAGATGTGCAATGTGTGAAGTTCTACTTCTCTGTTCTTCCCTTCGTCTTTCCCCGAGGGCACTTGACTTAGCACACGACTAAGAATCTTGGCTACAACAGGACTAGGCAAGCCTTCGGGAAGTGGCGCCGGACACCTGATTCTCTCTGCCTTGCTGAGCCATTCCTGGCAACGGATGGTTTTCAGAATAACGTTATGACAAATATAAACGAAGTGTTCGGTTTCTGGGTTACTTACTCGGGTATCTGGGCGGTTGCAGCTCAGGCCCGCATCCTCGGTGGTGTTCGGACACTTTACTTGTGGTCCGAAGAATAACTTACGCATCCCTTCGAGCGTCATGCCGAAGAAGTGCAGAATAGTCCGCGGACCTTCCGGATTGAACTCCAACATCCGGAGAGGCCGGCGTTTGCACGGCAAGATCCGTCGGACTAGCATTACCTGAATTACACTGATAAGGCTAATGTCCCTCTCAAGAAGCTCCCGAATGCGGCTCTGCAATGTTGGTACATCGTTAGCAGGCCCCCAATCCAGTCCCACATTGGCCCATGACGCCAGTTGAGGTGGAGGGCCCGAACGGAAGTCGGGGGCAGCCACCCACTTTGTGCCTCTGGGAGCCGTGACGTAAAACCACCTCCGCTGCCATAGATCGGACACCTCCGGGAAGAAGCCCTCTGGCCATGGGGCGTCGGCGTTCCTGCTTATTACAGCACCTCCGCACTCCGCGTGTCGCCCCTCAATCATCTTCGGCTTCACATTGAAGGTCTTGAGCCATAAGCCGAAGTGCGGGGTGATGTGGAGGAAGGCTTCGCACACGACGATGAACGACGAGATGTGAAGGATGGCGTCCGAAGCTAGATCATGAAAATCTAGCCCGTAATAGAACATAAGCCCTCTCACAAAGGGATCAAGGGTGAAGCCTAAGCCGCGAAGGAAGTGAGAAACAAATACGACGCTCTCGTTGGGCTCGGGAGTAGGGATGACCTGCCCTGGAGCAGGAAGCCTATGCTTGATGTCGGCGGTCAGATATCTGACCTCCCTAAGCTTCGCAATGTCCTCCTCTGTGACAGAGGAGGCCATCCACCGGCCTTGAAGGTTGGATCCGGACATGATTGAAGATCCGAAGTGCTTAGGCTTGGGCTTCGGGTGTTGGAACTCGAGATGCGGAAAGGCGCAAGCATGGTAGAAAAGAGGGATAGGCCTCGGCCCCTCTATAAAGGGGTGAATATCAAGCGTCCTCAGCATAACCGCTTGGGACTTACCTAAAAACACGGAGTCATACCAACAGGCGTCGTGGGGTTGCACGCGCCCGTATTAATGGAGGATCCCGCAATAAGGGGAACGCGATCTCTGCTTTGGCAAGGCGTGCCAATGAAACCGCCTCGCAACGCGTATCGAGGCAGGCCGAGAAAAACCGGTTCGTGTTGAGCCAGGCCACGACGTAAGGGCACATCGTAAAGAAAAATTGTCAGCAGATCAGATTTGTGAAGTGTTATGCTCTCTACGGTGGTGTGCGGAAATTATCTCACAGAGCCAGACACAATCCTTAATCTGCTTTGGAGTATTTGGAGATGGAACCCGCCTTGCAATGCCGAAGACAATCTACGCGTCGGACTCATCGTCATTGAAGCCTGATTCAGGGGCTACTGAGGGAGTCCTGGATTAGGGGGTATCCGGACATCCGGACTATATACTTTGGCCAGACTGATGGACCGTGAAGATACAAGACTCAAGACTTCGTCACGTGTCCGGATGGGACTCTCCTTTGCGTGGAAGACAAGCTTGGAGATCCGGATATTAGATCTCCTTCTTTGTAACCGACTCTGTGTAAACCCTAGCCTCCTCCGGTGTCTATATAAACCGGAGGGTTTAGTCCGTAGAGGGACAATCATAATCATCATAGGCTAGCTTCTAGGGTTTAGCCTCTACGATCTCGAGGTAGATCAATTCTTGTAATACTCATATCATCAAGATCAATCAAGCAGGAAGTAGGGTTTTACCTTCATCGAGAGGGCCCGAACTTGGGTAAAACATCGTGTCCCCTGCCTCCTGTTACCATTAGCCTTAGACACACAGATCGGGACCCCCTACCCGAGATCCGCCGGTTTTGACACCGATAGCAGGCGTGCCCGAACGCCCCATATCCAGCCCAATATTTGGGCTGGATATGGGGCGTGCCGGTCAGCCCGGGCGTTCAAAGGGCCTGTCTGGGTCCAAATTTCATAATCGAGCAGCGACCGGACGGCCTGCCCGGACGTTTGAGACGGTACCGGCTGTAGATGCTCTTATATACTACTCCCTTCGTCCCAAAATATTTTGAGACAGAAGCGAACCAACCTATGGTTGAGATGGTTAGGTGGACAGTGGTATCCCCAACCCACCAGGGTTCAAATCCTGGTGCTCGCATTATTTCTGGATTTATTTCAGGATTTCCGGCGATGCGCTTTCAACGGGAGGAGACGTTCCCGTCGACGACGAGGCGCCTACGGTGACTTGTAAATCTCAAGATGATGCCGGCTCAGTCTCTAGGAGATGCTCATAGGGGTAGAGTGTGCGCGTGTGCGTTCATAGGGGTGAATGTATGCGCGTGTATATGAGCGCTTGTGTCGATGCTAAAAAAAATAATATTTTGAGACAGAAGGGGTAGTACATACAAAGACCTCCAGCGGACCAAGAGGGAGCCGAGTCGTCTGTCTTGTCCTTTCCCAACTCTTCCAAGTTCAAAACACTACCATATCATGTACAGGAGTAGAGAACATAGCAAGCATCCCAGATAGTTTTCTTTTAGTGTACATCCCAAATAGCATAGCAGATCACAACATGGCGGCGGTAGAATTCGGCCCTCACGAGAAGATGACGCTCGACGCGGAGCTGCTGCAAGTGCTAACCGCCGGCGACAAGGTCTGCATGGAGGAGATACTGAGCAGACAAGACCATGGTGCCGGCCACCGCCGCCAGCAAACAGCCGCCCAGGGCCACGTCGCGGTAAACGTCCATGGCGCGGCACCGGGCCGCTTTCTTCTAGGCGTGGCGAGCAACGGGAACACGGCTTTGCACCTTGTCGCCAGCCGCGGTCACGTCGAGCTGGCGACGCTCCTCTGCGAGAGGGCGCCCTCGCTGGCCGCCGCGCGCAACAAGTGCCTCGACACGCCGCTGCACTGCGCGGCGAGGTTCGGGCACGCGGATGTGGCGGCTGTCCTCCTGCCGAGGATGCGGGACGGCGCGGCGGAGGAGGAGTCCGCGCTGCGCGCGAGGAACCAGTCGGGCGCAACCGCCTTGTACGAAGCCGTCCGGCACGGGCGTGCCGGTGTGGTGGATCTGCTCATGACGGAGGTTCCCGATCTGGCCTCCGTTGACGGCGACGAGGGTGTCTCGCCGCTCTACCTGGCGGCGTCGACTGACTCGCTCCAGATGGTCCGCGCGCTGCTACGCCCGTCAGAAAACGGAACACCCTCGCCGGCGTCGTTTTCTGGTCCGGAGGGACGGACTGCTTTGCATGCTGCGGCGGCTAGTAGCAGAGGTAGGACTGAAAATGTCTACCTACAGCTGCCGCTTCTTTACTTCTTCCAAGAGCTTCTTGGCTTCAATTTTGATGATTTTGATGTTTCAAGCAAGTAAATTTCAACCTGTACTCACGCGTTGACACACCAGCAAATTTCCCTGTAGAAATGGCTGAAGCAATACTGAGCTGGGGGCCAGAAGGTCCAACGTTGCTAACCAGGGTTGATTCGTCAGGGAGCACGCCTCTCCATTTTGCAGTACTGTATGGACGGCTTGATGTAGTTGTGCTATTCCTTGATGGCCATGCTTCGCTCGGGCTGGCTAGCATTTCTGATGGCAACGGGTCATTTCCTCTGCACATTGCCGCTATGGTGGGACGAGCTAGAATCATGGAGGAGCTCATACACCGAATCCCTGACTGCTATGAGATGGTTGATGGTAAAGGAAGAAATATTCTGTACTGTGCTGTGGAGCATTGTCGGGTAACCGTGGTTCGCCATATTTGCCGGAATGACATGTTGATGCTGTGGAATGCTACGGATTCTGGAGGGAACACTCCACTCCATCTGGCTGTCAATCATGGATATCCGAAGATTGTCATTTTACTACTGGAGACGACAAGTGTGGAGATAGGCATTACCAACAACGATGGGACTAACTGCTATGGATCTTGCTCACCGTGCAATAGCACCCGGCCGGATATACTATTTCCTGGTAAAGTTGTCTTGTACTATCTCCACATTGTGTTATATCTCCATTTTTTTTTGCCGGTGTGTTATATCTCCAATTGTTATATCTGTTAAGTTCAGTACTCCCTCGGACGGAGGGAGTACTTACTAAGAGCATCTAAAACCGAGTTGCCTAATCCGGAGCCCTATACGTCGACACGCCGCGTCTGCGGAGAGTGACCGTCCAACCCTCAAATGACCACATTTGCAACCACATCTCCTACTCCCTCTGTTCCAAAATAGATGACCCAAATATGTACTAACTTAGTACAAAGTTAGAGTCATCTATTTTGGAACGGAGGGAGTACTTTCGAAGCATAAAATACATGCAAACACATGCACCTCGATCATTACAGTTAAATAATGAGTAGTGCACACAAATAATCCTTCCGTCCCATAATATAAGAACGTTTTTGACACTAGTGTACTATCAAAAACGTTCTTATATTATGGGACGGAGGGAGTACAAATATTCGAACACATAATCAAAACTAGTGCAAACATAAAAATTGTTCATAGTGCATAATTGAAAATATAAAAGAAAAGTTTAGTGATTTTCATCGTGGATCCACATATGCTCCATAAGATCATCCAGAAGTTGCATATGCACTTGTTGATCTCGCAATTGTGGATGCATCTCCAGAAAGTTGGCAATGTGCCCCACCTCTTGTTTTGGGAGGCAAGTCTGAACACGGGGCTTCTCAAAATCACGCGTAAGGGCTGCCCCTTCATCCTCATCCTCAACAACCATGTTGTGCAAGATTATGCAACATGTCACGAGCTGCCAAAGTGTCTCTGCTTCCCATATCATTGCAGCTCCACGGACAATACCCCAACGAACTTGGAACACTCCAAGTGCCCTCCTCACATCCTTTCTAGCTACCTCTTGCATTGTTGCAAAGTGACTTTGTTTGTTTCCGTGTGGATCGGATATGGTCTTCACAAATGCCGCCCATTGAGGATATATACCATCGGCAAGTTAGTACCTCATGTTGTAGTTGTGCCCGTTAACGGTGTATTTGCACGGCGGAGCTTCCCCATCACAAAAGCTTTTGAACAAGCACATTGATGTCATTACACGAACCAGACGTGCCAAAAAAAGCATGCCAAATCTACAAGTCCTTTGATGTCACTGCTTCAAGTATGATATGATGGTGGTCTATTTGACGTGACCTTGGTATTGCCCGCGCAAACATTTTTGGCAGTTCTTCCATTGCCAGTGCATGCAATCAATTGAACCCAACATACTTGGAAATCCTCTTGATGCCCCAATTGCCAACAATTTTTCTGTGACCTCCACAGTTGACTCTCTCAAGTACTCTGGTCCAAATACCTTCATCACAATGCGTGGAATTTGCACCATGGTGTTCAGGACCGTGGTCTCTCCCATCTGGATTTCAGTATCAGTTGCATCTGCGGCCTTGCCATAAGCAACAATCTCGAGAGCAGCTGCGCATTTCTGCAGAGGAGAGAAAGAAACTTGTTTGCAACAATCCTTTCGCGGCTTGAAGTTTTCATCAGTTTTTTCCACGACAGTCACTACACGCAAGAACAAATCTCTGCTCATTCGGAAGCAACATCGAAAGAAACCTTCATGCTATGTTGGGGCCATTGTGAAGTAGTCCGTATATAGAAGTCGTGCACCGGCAATCCTATCCCGAGGAATAACCCTTCGACCCCTTTTATGGAACCTTGAAGTTGGGTATGTGCTCCTCTGCCTTCTTCATCTCCTCTTGGATGCTCATCATCATCATCATCATCATCATCATCATTTCAGCATCTTTGTCGTCTGAATCCGATAAATCGGCGAACTCGTTGAATATGAATTCTTCAAGGTCGGTGTTTCCATAGCATCCACGATGAATTCACTGGTGACCTAGAAATGACCAAAAGAATAAAAAAGCTGCTCGGGAATTTGATCGAACATATAGAGCGCGGGGTGTATCCTGGGGAGTTGGACGTACCGGGACGGCGTCCTTGACTGGTTGCGGCACGATCGACGGCGGTGTGGGTTGGGGCTTCCGGTGGCGAATTTGTGGGTGGGGGACGACGGTGAAGCTTGATGGCGGCAGAACCACAGTGGCGGCTGTGTGGACGAGGAAGAAAAAAGAAGAGGAAGAGGGCTGGTCTGGCAAGGAGGAGGACGCCTTCAAGCGAATTGGTGCAGGCCCTTGCGGCCAGTCCTACATGGCGGGCACGTCCGAGTGTCCCCATATCCGCCCCAGAGATGGGACGGGTCTATGGAGTGCCCGTTAGCCCAGGTGTTTGGGCCGGATTTGCCAGTCTAGTTGGGTGGTTTTTTTCTGTCTGGGTAGTGAACGGGCGCGCCGTTCGGACATTGGTGCGAATATGAGGGCTCTAATTGTAGATGGTCTAACCCTGTTAATAAGGGAGTGGATTCTTTGAACCCCACGAAAGTGCATGTTCTATCTAGATCGTCCAATGTTGCATTGTGATATGTGCTTCGCTTCTTTTCTTTTTTCTTTGCGAAAAGACCTGTACTTCACTTCGTAGAAACTTCTCTTTTTTGTTTTCCTAGACAACACAACCTATAAACTTGAAACTTTGTAGACCAACAGATCATTCGAATAACAATATTTATAAACTTAATTTTCATTTTCAAACAACAATTCTGCTTTTTCTTACCTATTGTAGTTCTTGTGTGTGGTTGATTTGCAAAAGGTCAAATTTATCTATTGTGTCATTTGGAAGAAACAATGTCAAATCAAAATCAAACCACATAAACATTCATCTCCATCTCTGCTAGTATTAGATAGGAATCCATGGTCGTTTCATTCGTATCGTTAGCCCCCTCGTAAGAGCATCTCCAACAGCTTCCCTATAATAGCACAACAACTTTTTAGGGCATTTTGAGCTAAAAACGGCACTCCAACAGTTGAGCCATCGTGCTTAGCACCCCCTTGTCCAGGACACCATCATTCATCCACAATGTCATAAAGACAGCAGTTACCCAACAATGGTATATAATTTAGTTAAATACGGCAATTACTAGCAGTAATAGCCAAGAAACAGTAGGCTACACTTAAAGCCATGAATAGCATTAATAACAACCAATTATGTAGGGGACCACCGGGCTGAAGGTTGAGCACTCACACTTTGTACCTTGTGCCAAGAGCTAAGAGCACCACATGAGTAGGGTATTACTTCCGCCGAAGAGAGTCAGGACCTTTATAAACCCTTGTGCGTACTCCCATCTACACCACTCGATAGATACGATTGCCTCTACATTCATACTGCCGTAGTATCGTCACGATTATATCCAAGACAATACCCTACTATAAAGCAGTTGTTGGAGATTTTCTAACACCCATCGATTGAACGACGTCTCCACCCCACCGTCGATTTTACCCCTTTTCCAAATTAACTGCACGTTACAATTTTTGAGCGGTTCTTTCCAATTGTGCCCCTCTCCTTCCACTTTTGCTCCTTCTCTCATAAAATCCTCTCTCCCATGACTACTCATATCTCTTCATCTCCTCTCATGTCCACTGATCTTCCCCGCCTTATCTTCCCTGTTCGGCTGGTCCCCATCCTGCCTTCCCCTTCCCCTTCTCCTTCACATCACACTACCCCTTCTCCTCTACTCCCTGCTCATCGCCATGGGCGAGATCCATCTGTGGTTGTGGGGAGAGAGGAATCCTATAGAGTACATCCAACTCCCAGATGACAACTTCCTCGGGACGGCATGATCCACACGCTTGAGCACATCGACAACCACCAGGGTGGCGACTGCCACACATACAAGGGCATGATCATGGAGAGCGAAAAGCAGCATCAATGCCGACAACCAGCAAGACAACGACAACCATGTGCGCGCACTCGAACATGGTAGCAACCAGCAGGACACTGACAACCATGTGCGCTAGCCAGCATGCTACATCAGCTAGCCAGCATGGGTGGCCGTATGCATCACTCTAATGCAGAGGTCGGGGAGTCCCCCCCTTTTCGAAAAAAAAGCTAGCCAGCATGGGACATGCTCTCGCCAACTATGGCACATGTGAGGAGCGTGCGACATGGATAATGGCGAGCTCGCTCCTGCCAGTTCACACACTTTCTGAATGGTGGCTTTACTGGGAATTTGACAATGATTAAGTGATCTAGAGTATGCAATTGAGGCCAGTTTGGTAGCCTGCACCACCCCCAAACAGGGCCATTGAGTGCGAGAAAAAAAACGCTTGGTGGCATACACAGAGGCTCGGCTCACACGTGCACAAACCTTAAAGCAGCCCAGAGCGTGGCTCACTAGAATGCTCGAATCAGCCGTTTCTAGCGAGCTAGGCTGAGTCGGGCACGAAAGTGGGGCACAAGCTATGCCGCGATGTAGTGGAAATTGAGGCGGAGATGGAGAGAGAAGGAAATTATCCGGCGTTTGATGGCACAAAATCTAGCATTACCCCCCCCCCCCCCCCACATTTACTCGCTCACCTCTAGCGCTAGGACAAATCCAGCCTAAGTTCTTGCCTTGGTCGGTGGCGGTGACTCACATCTACGGAATCGGCGAACGACTATTATCTCCGGTAGCATGTCATGCTTCTCCCCTTCGTCTCCAACTCCATCTCATCCTCCTCGTCTACGCCATGGGAGAGTCATCGGCTCCAAAGGGTGTAAGCATACAACCCCCCTCTTCTGTTAGCCCGTTAGGTAAGGTGTGAGACTAATTTCGCCATTGCACAGAACACCATCGATGTCGCCTAGGTTATGGACGAACTGATGAAGCTGGTTGTTCAGGCAATAACACTCATAGATGTGATTCCAAACTAGCTCATGTTGGTTCACAAAAGAGCTATTCGTCGGAGTGATAAACATCCAATGTTTATCTGAGATAGGGAGAGGACGGTGAATCTGAACTACATCTACAACTGTAACGACGTAGAGGCTGTGAACATGCTTCAAATGCGAAGATCACTTTTTCCTAGGCTTGTGGAGATGTTTAGGAACAGAAGGCTACTACAAGATAGCATCCACACCTCTATGGCAGAGCAAATTGCTATGTTCCTTCATGTTGTAGCTCATAATCCGAGATTCAGGGTTATTCACAACACATTCAAAAGATCAATGCAGACTATTTTCAGGTATTTCAAACAAGTCTTGGATGCTATTGGGGAGCTCAGAGGAGAGATGACCAAGGCACCAACTGGGCAAACTCCTAGCAAGATTCACACGAGTCCAAGGTAGTATCCGTATTTCAAGGTGAGCACTACTCGTAGTTCATACCTTGACATGCTTGTCTTGTTCTAATAAAACCATAACACAATGTTTTCATGCCATCAAAAGATTGCATTGGTGCAATATATGGTACTCATGTGACTGCTAGAGTGCCGAAGTTACATGTTGGAACATATAGGGCTAAAAACACTACACAAGCTAGAATATGCTTGGCGCTATTGAATTTGATCTGAAGTTCACATATGCGTTAACTGGCTGGGAAGGATTAGCCCATGATGCTAACATTCTTGCTGGCAACATGGCTCGACCTGATGGCATCAATATCCCTGATGACAAGTTCTACCTTGGAGATGCTTGCTATGCATGTCTCGTGGTGTTCTTCCACCCTTGAGGGAAACTAGGTACCATCTAAACAAGTACTTTTTCAGGAACTATCCTAGGACTACGCAGAAATTGTTCAATCCAAGTGAATGTTAAAGTTCCTAGGTTCTTCTTTTGAAACTAAGATCAAAGCAAAAAAATTCTTCATTTTTTCTTTGACCAATTCCTTTGTATCAAAGGCATGAATAGTAGCAACTGTGGAGGGTCACCAGTGCTATCAGGTCACCGGTGGTGGGCGTTGTGCCCGCCACAAGTGACATGTTAGCAGTGGCTGGCGGCCTCAACAGCCATGCCCGTCACTAATAGGCTTTTTGTGGCCACCATGTTCATGTGGTTTGATGCATAACAACATTATAACAATACATGTTTATGTGAGTTTGACTTTGATTGACCTATGTTTTTTTAATTTATGTGAACCAAACACCAAAGTTGATAGAGTTCTTATGTTTGCGCATGCATTTCTATCTTATTTATATTTTTGTACCACACCTGCCTTTTAAGGATCCTGCAAACGAAATGAGCCCTAAACTTATTTTATGAACAGGATCCGTGTTTTATGGTGCGCAATTGTCTGTGGTGGTTGGGGGCACCGGTTACTTTAGATGGAGTCCACCCCCTTTGTCTTCGTAACGTGTACGACAAACCCACTCGAGAAGAAGCATCACATGAACAAGACATGATGACAGAAAGTGGAATAATCGGGTCAGTGCTAATCGCCACCATGGCCTTTGGGGCAGCTTTCACAGTGCCGGGGGGGTTCGTCGCCGACGACCATGGGCATGCAGGGACAGCAACGCTGGCGAGACGTTTCGCGTTCCGGGCATTTGTGGTTTCAGACACCATGGCCTTCCTCTGCTCCCTTACCGCGACCTGCTTTCTTATATACGGCGGTGCAAGAGAAATTCCACGGGACCACCGTTACTTGTACAACTTGCTGGCGTCTGGGTTGGTGCCGGTGGGAGCTCAATGTATGATTGCTGCGTTTGCTGCGTTTGCTGCGTCTGGGTTGGTGCCGGTGGGAGCTCAATGTATGATTGCTGCGTCTGGGTTCAGTCAACCGTTGGCTCATTGTCCTCGTATACACTTTGTCCTTAGCTTCACTGCTTCTCTGCTTCCCTGGCATCTGGGCTCCGTTCCATCTGGGGCTGGGGAAGGCCATATGGCGTCGAGCCGGATGGAGGGGATTTATCAACATACACGTGTTCCAAAGTCTTAGACGACCATTGTTCGTTTTGCTCATCTCTGCTACGTTCGTCGTGGCCATCGTACTCAGTATTGCTTTGCCAAATTACTGAGTTGGCCTGTCTGTAATCTGAAAGGTATTCGTCTGAGTACTGTTCTCAGTCTGTATGCACGGGCCAATTCATGGACGGTTCCTTTAGAGAGCTGCTAAAACTCAATATTAGTACATGCGGCAATGCTCATCAGGGGCCACCACTTGCGAGTCAGTAAGGGGATTCTGGTTAACTTTCGCATTCGGAGAGCAGCCTTTCGGAAAGTTCAAGCTGAGCTCGCGTATCATTCTTCTAGCATCAATTGTGCACCGGGTATTTTATTGCCTTGCAGTCAACAGAACTCTTCTGGCTTACTACCTTACATCAGATCAGAAGAATGGTGCCACTACGAGGTTTTGGGAGGATACGTGGTTTGGGGAGACCCCCCTTGCACTTCAATATCCTACTTTGTACAACATTGTGCGACGTAGAGAAGCCTACGTTGCAACTGTTCTACAATCCACTCCCCTCAATATTAGATTTCGGAGAACGCTAGTTGAAAATCGTTGGGAGGCCTGGCTCCACCTTGTTAGACGTTTAATGGAAGTCCGGCTGACCCAGCAACCAGATCAGCTGTATTGGAAACTTACTAAGAACGGTGTGTTCTCGGTTAAATCTATGTATCTGGATGTCATTAACTCTAGCGTTGTCCCTTCCTCGATTCACGTTTGGAGAGTAAAGGTTCCCTTACGTATCAAAGTGTTTATGTGGTTTGTGCATAAACAAGTCATTTTGACTAAGGATAACCTGGCAAAACGCATCTGGGTGGGCTCATCTAGGTGTAGCTTTTGCGATCATAACGAAAGCATCAAACACCTCTTTCTCGATTGTCCGTTGGCTAAGATTCTGTGGCGGTCGATTCATATTGCGTTTAATATTAATCAGCCCACCTCTATCAACATGTTATTTGGAACATGGCTTGATGGGGTTGATTCCGGTACTGCAAGACACATTCGTGTTAGCATTTGTGCTTTACTTTGGGCAGTATGGAACTGCAGAAATGATTTAGTATTTAACAGATCAACAAACATTCACTTTTTGCAGGTTATCTTCAGGGCCACGGCATTCATCCGTATGTGGTCGCTACTCACTCCGACGGAGGCCAGGGAGCGTTTGGTTACTGCGTCTACCCGATGGGAGATGGTAGCGCGGGATATTTTCAACCGGTTTGGATGGCGGTCATGTAATAGGATAGACATGTAGTGCTCCTATTGTGTTTGCCAGCCGGTTGTGGCTTTGGGTTTGAGCTCTTTCGAGCCTTTTGTTTATCTTCGCACCTCGATACTTGACGACTTTGTTGATGGACTTTATTTTTAATAATATGAGCCGTATGCATCTTTCTGATGCAGAGGCTGGGGTAAATCCCCTTTTCGAAAGAAAGAAAATCAGATCAGAAGAATGTTACCGTGGGTTAGCTAGTGCGGTCTCGTATCCTATGGTCTTACTAATGAATGCCAAGTCACTTGTACGTAAACCGTATGGATAAGGCTAGTCATAGTGGGAGTAACATAAATAGTAACATAGATGTCACATAAGCAAAAAAAAACGTGTCATGTAATTAAAGAGGAGAGAGACAAATAGAGTAACATACTATGTTACCATCACATAGCGGTTTCCAATACAAAATGAGTCTACAAAGCAATAAATGAAGATATGCATGTTACTACACCTATGACACTTCTCACTATGAAGGTGGTAGCATGGACTAGTAACATATGTATGCTACTAGTCTAAATTACTCCCCACTATGACTAGCCTAAGGGCATCTCCAGCCGTTGGCCCCCCAGGACGCACAAAAAACGCCCCCTGGGGGCGAGCCGGCGAGACACTCGGCGTTGGGGGCGGTTTTTCGCCCAGTCGCCGCCCCCAGGCGCCGAAATTGGCCCACTTTGCAGCCCAATTTCGGCGAATAAACGGCCCATATGGGCGAGAATAGGCCCATATTCGGCGTGGTTTCGCCCTTTCTCGGCGTTCATTTATCAACAAAATTATTCCTTATCACATATTTCATCACAGAAAAATCAAATACTTCAACAAAATAGTACAACAACAAATAGTTCAATACAAATTATATAGTTCAACAAAAAAAACTCGTATTTCATCACGCGGCGTCCCCCTTGAGCCTCTATAGGTGCTCAATCAGATCTTTCTGCAGTTGATGATGCACCTGTGGGTCTCGGATCTCTTGACGCATACTGAGATAGGCAGTCCAAGTTGCCGGTAGCTGGTGATCAACTTCGGCTAGAGGACCCTGCCTGTAGTATGGTTCAGTGTCAAACACTGGGTCTTCTTGCTCGCTCTTGATGATCATGTTGTGCAAGATGACACAACAAGTCATGATCTCCCACATTTGATCTTTCGACCATGTCTGAGCGGGGTACCGAACAACAGCGAATCGAGATTGGAGCACACCAAATGCCCGCTCGACATCCTTCCTGCAAGCCTCCTGAACCTTCGTAAACCAGGCGTTCTTGCCTCCTGGCACAGGGTTTGAGATCGTCTTCACAAATGTCGACCATCTCGGATAGATGCCGTCAGCTAGATAGTACCCCTTGTTGTATTGGTGCCCATTGATCTCGAAGTTCACCGGAGGAGAATGGCCCTCAACGAGCTTGGCAAAAACAGGAGAGCACTGCAACACGTTGATGTCATTGTGAGTTCCTGGCATACCAAAGAAGGAGTGCCAAAATCCAGAGGTCCTGTATGGCTACCGCCTCAAGCACCACACTGCAACCGCCTTTGGCGCCTTTGTACATCCCCTGCCAACCAAATGGGCAGTTCTTCCATTTCCAATGCATGCAGTCGATGCTTCCAAGCATCCCAGGAAATCCTCTTGCTGCATTCTGGGCTAGGATCCGAGCAGTGTCTTCCGCATTGGGTGCTCTCAAGTATTGTGGCCCAAACACTGCCACCACTGCCCGACAGAACTTGTAGAAACACTCTATGCTGGTGGACTCGACCATGCGCTCATAGTCGTCGAGTGAATCACTAGGAGCTCCATATGCAAGCATCCTCATCGCTGTCGTGCACTTCTGGATGGAGGTGAATCCAAGAGCGCCAGTGCAATCCATCTTGCACTTGAAGTAGTTGTCGAACTCCCGGGTGGAATTCACAATCCTGAGGAAGAGCTTTCGGCTCATCCGATAACGGCGCCGAAATGTTCTCTCGCCATGAAGTGGAGCATCGGCGAAGTAGTCGGAGTAGAGCATGCAGTAGCCTTGCAGACGATGCCGGTTCTTTGCTTTCACCCGCCCCGGTGCCGAGCCACCTCGACGCGGCTTTTCATTGCTCGCCAGCAGCTGGGCGAGGGCGGCGAGCACCATCAGATGCTCTTCTTCCTGGACGTCGGCCGCGGCTTCCTCCTCCAGCAGCGCGGCGAGCTCTTCCTCCTCATCGGAGTCCATCGCCGAGTCAGTCAAAACGCCGAACACCTTGCGCTCGTGGGCGTGTACCCGCCGTTAAATCGCGCCTCCGCGGCCGGAAACGGCAGCCGGCACCGCCTAGTGCTGTGGGGAGGGGTTGCCGCGGCGAAGCGCTGCTATTTTCAGGCGGGGAATGGCTATCTAGGCGGAGTAGGCCGGCGACCGTCGCCGGGATACAGCTAGTGGTGGCCCAGGGCGCGGGGGGTGCGAGGCGAGTCGGGGAAGAAAAACTTGACTTTTCCCCTGTGGGTGTGGGCCAGGCGCGCTTTTCACTAGCGCCGGAGCCCCCAACGGCTCCCCAGCGCGCCGGGTTCGGCCTGTGACCGCCGGGCGGAAAAAAGGCCCGAACCGGCGATTTTCGGCGTCCTGAGGACGCGACTGGGACGTTTTTTCGGCGCCGGCGCGAAAAAATCGCCTGGGGAGGCCTTCTTGAAGCGCGGCTGGAGATGCCCTAAGAGAAGAGAAGAGTAGGCGAAGACTTGCACTAGAAAACCAATATCTAAAGAACAGAAAGGAAATAAAATATCGATGAGAAGCTTTCTAGCATACGTGATACCACTAAAGTGACGGAAGGCATGCCTGTGTCGATACGAAGTCCTGTTCAGGTGTGGCGTGTCCGATTGCTCCTATGATAATGTATAAAACAAACATGTATCGAACCGACTCCTAACCTTGGTCAAAAGTCGTCATAGGTGGGGGGAGAATCGAAAGACAAACGATGTGCCAATGAAACAGCGTCCCAAGATTGATATACCATGAACATCCAGTGTGTTTAACTAGCTAGTGAACATTTTCGTTTCAGTGTTACGCTGGACCATGTTTTTTGCCAAAAAAAAGAGAGAATTTTTCAACTCTTTTAATTTTTTTAAAAGTTGTTTTTCCATTCCAGTTGCATTGGCCCATGTTTCAAAGACCCGCGTTGATATATCGTCGTCTTGTTCATAAAAATTGTGAAACGACATTATAATCAACAATGTGACGCCATGATCAAACACTAGCGCAATCAGCCGGGGTGAAGGATAGCACCCCGCCGTCGAGATCGTAGAGCACGTGCAGGTCCATCTGCTTCACGTTGCCTATGACGGACACGCCCCTCGTCGGCAGCACCAGCAAGCACGCCACACGGCCTTGCTCGTCCACGGCGTCGAAGTAGCTTCGCCGCGGGACGGCGTACTCCGCGCCGCCCGCAAAACGGAGCACCAGGTCTGGCACTGGCACGGCGTCGACGTCGAGGTCGCCGCCTGCCTCGAAGCACAGGTCGAAGTCGAACGGGGCGCCGCTCACTCTCGTCAGCCGCCCAGCTGTCTGCGAGAGGAACGCCTGCCTCAGCATCGCGTACCCCGCCTCGGCAAAGTACGTGAAGGTCGTGCCGGAGTCGACGATCACGCCACCCGCGCCGGCGCGCGTGAAGCCGAACGTGCTGGGCGCGACCGGGAGGTCTGCCGCGCCGACCGTGACGCCGGTGAGGTTCACGTAGTAGTACGGGGCGCGTCGCACCGGCACCGCGGGGTTCCGGACGAACGGCGTGGACTGGACGTCGTCGCCTGTCACGCTGGCCAGGGAGCCGAACAGTATCGGGCTGGCGCCGGCCTCCGAGTCGGAGCGGAGGCAGTAGGAGAACCGGCCGATGCCGAGCTGCGACACGAGGGACAGCGGGCTGCGCCCGAGCCCCACGATGCCCGACGCGTTGTCCATGTGCCCGCCGTTCGCCGTGCTGCACCCGAACGTGACCTCGCGGAACGTGGCGTCGCCGACGGTGAGCGTCTCGGTGGCGAGGCAGCCGGCGGTGAAACCGACGACGTAGCGGTAGTCGTAGACACAGCCGCTGGCGTTGCAGGCGCGGAAGGGGCTCGGCATGGACTGGCAGAGCGGGCTCGCGCACGGGAGCTTGGAGAAGGTGGAGGAGCCTGCCGGGTCGTACAGCGGCGTCGGCTGCGCGAAGCACTCGGTGCACGGCGCGCACTGCGTCCAGACCAGGTCGCTGCCGGTGTCGAGGATGGCAGGGAAGGTGAGCGGCGGCGTGCCGATGGACACGCTCATGTGGTACGCTCCGGCGCCGTTCTCGACCAGCGCCTGGAGTGCAAGGGTGGTCGTCGTGTTCGTCGTTGGAGCGCGCGCTAGGAAAGCCAGGCGGTGCGTGTCGCGGTGTACCGCGGCGGAGTAGTTGCTGAAGTGTTGGCGCATGCGAGTGAGGGAGCCCCGGAAGCCATGATTGTCGTTTGCGGAAGTTATCGGCGGGAACGGGACGATGAGCACTGCAAACACGAGGACGGCGAGAGCTCTGCACGCCATGTCTGGCCCCTTGTTGTCTAACGTATTTTCTTCCTTTTGTTTGTTTGTTTGGTCAGTTTGATACTTTCTGATGGGACTAAGTTGACATTATGGACACCAATCCCAGCTTCGCAAGTTGCATTGCTGGTGACTGCGACATATCGTATATATTTGTATTTTACCTTGCCTGATAAGCATCCCTCAGGTTTCTTTCGTACATAATAATTATACCAATATATAATTGCGATAGAAATGCAAGAAGGGTTCCCGCAAAAAAAAATACAATAACGAAAAAGCCACTCCTTGCATTTTTAATATATATTTTTTGACAAAGTTTGAATGTTCAATCATGAAACATGCTGATACATCTATGAAAACAAGGCGAAGGAGCCCCACTAAAAAGCAGACATTGCACCAACATGGGCAACAAAAGGGCTCGGCCTTCTCGCGTCGCCAATCTTTCGTCTCTTACGCGAGGAAAACATTTAGAATACCGTTGTGCGGCCTTTGGTCAACCGAATTTGCATCACCTCGTCCTTCACCCAACACTGACACTGGCAACAAAGTGCACGACATGAGCTCATCCTCTTTCTCCTTCCCGGAAGGGGTCGGAGTAGCGCCCGTGGCCCGAGCTAGCTCCACACAAGGCGCCTTGACGCCCCCCTCCTGCTTCTCCATCCCGAACATCCCTGGAGCAACATCATGGCCATGTCCTCACTGATGCACGTGTGATGCGACATGTGTAGACCTGTTTCAAATATTGAAAGGGAGAGGGAAGTTCCAGGGCGGTTGTCGCCGTTGTGCATGAGGGCCCCGGGGGGGGGGTGTGAAGAGTGGGAGAGAGAGGAGAGATGTGGGTAGGGATGCAAGTGGCAGCCTGCTTTGTCCCGTGGGACTAGCCAATTATTTCACCTCTAGCTGCAAAATTTACTATAGTGTTGTCCGCAAACCATCTTGTTTTGGTGAGATTTTGTGCTAAGTGTTTCTACCTCCATATGGAGGCCGCGGGTATGTATTTATATGGGGCAAATACGTTTCCCAGTATTGTCATACCACAACTTTGCTGTTGGAGGTGCTTCAACTTGTAATTCTTTGAGTAGAGTCTGAACAAGATCGTGCACAAGCAATGTGTCGGTCTTGAGAAGACGACCCTAGAAACGCCACACAACAAGCACCCTACAAAACCTACCCGGCCACCACCAACTCAAGCATAAGAGGGGGAGACACAAGAGGGAGGTATCAACGCGACGCGGAGGTAGTAGACAACAGGGACCGGGGAGAGCAATGTGCACGCCCCGAACGAACAAATGACCATCTGCGGTGTAAGAGAGCAAGATATGCCGAGGTGATAAACGATCGGGGTGCAGAGTGGGACACACGATCCGACAA
The DNA here is from genome assembly GCF_002162155.2 of Triticum dicoccoides. Classification (NCBI taxonomy): domain Eukaryota; kingdom Viridiplantae; phylum Streptophyta; class Magnoliopsida; order Poales; family Poaceae; genus Triticum; species Triticum dicoccoides. The sequence goes on along the minus strand of NC_041383.1, from coordinate 263,300,616 downwards.
TGTGTCAACCTGATTTGGACCGAGACAACCGAGTGGCAGGGGTGAGCGGGCACCGAACAATATGTTGGGGAACATAGTAATTTCAAAAAATTTCCTACGATCACGCAAAATCTATCTAGGTGATGCATAGCAACGGGGGAGAGTGTGTCCACGTACCCTCGTAGACCAAAAGTGGAAGCGTATGTAACGTGGTTGATGTAGTCGAACGTTTTCGCGATCCAACCGATCAATTACCGAACGCACGGCACCTCCGCGATCTGCACACGTTCAGCTCGGTGACGTCCCTCGAACTCTAGATCCAGCTGAGGCCGAGGGAGAGTTCCATCAGCACGACGGCGTGGTGACGGTGATGATGAAGTTACCGGCGCAGGGCTTCGCCTAAGCACTGCGACGATATGTCCAAGGTGGAAAACTATGGAGGGGGGCACCGCACACGGCTAAAAGATCAACTTGTGTATCTATGGGGTGCCCCCCTCCCCCATATATAAAGGAATGGAGGAGGGGGCCGGCCGGCCTCAAGGGGCGCATCCTAAGGGGGGAATCCTACTCCAAGTAGGAGTACGTTCCCCCTTCCCTAGTCCAACTAGGAGGGGAAGGAAGGAGGGGAAGGAGAGAAGGAAAGGGGGGCGCCCCCCTAGTCCAATTCGGTTTGGGCTAGGGAGGGGGGGGCGCCCCACCTTGGCCTGCCTCCTCTCTTCCACCACTTGGCACATGAGGCCCAATAACCCCCCGGTACTCCGGTTTTATCTGAAACTTCTCCGGAACACTTTCGGTGTCCGAACATAGCCGTCCAATATATCAATCTTTATGTCTCGACCATTTCGAGACTCCTCGTCATGTCCATGATCACATCCGGGATTCCGAACAACCTTCGTACATCAAATCACATAAACTCATAATACCAATCGTCATCAAACGTTAAGCGTGCGGACCCTACGGGTTCGAGAACTATGTAGACATGACCGAGACACGTGTCCGGTCAATAACCAATAGCGGAACCTGGATGCTCATATTGGTTCCTACATATTCTACGAAGATCTTTATCTGTCAAACCGCATAACAACATACGTTGTTCCCTTTGTCATTGTTATGTTACTTGCCCGAGATTCGATCGTCGGTATCATCATACCTAGTTCAATCTCATTACCGACAAGTCTCTTTACTCGTTCTGTAATACTTCATCCCGCAACTAACTCATTAGTCACAATGCTTGCAAGGCTTATAGTGATGAGTATTACCGAGAGGGCCCAGAGATACCTCTCCGAAACACGGGGTGACAAATCCTAATCTCGATCTATGCCAACCCAACAAACACCTTCAGAGACACCTATAGAGCACCTTTATAATCACCCATTTACGTTGTGACGTTTGGTAGCACACAAAGTGTTCCTGTGGTATTCGGGAGTTGCATAATCTCATAGTCTGAGGAACTTGTATAGGTCATGAAGAAAGCAGTATCAATGAAACCGACACGATCATAATGCTGAGCTAACGGATGGGTCATGTCCATCACATCATTCTCCTAATGATGTGATCCCGTTCATCAAATGACAACACATGTCTATGGTTAGGAAACATAACCATCTTTGATTAATGAGCTAGTCAAGTAGAGGCATACTAGGGACTATATGTTTTTTTCTATGTATTCACACATGTACTAAGTTTCCAGTTAATACAATTCTAGCATGAATAATAAACATTTGTCATGAATTAAGGAAATAAATAATAACTTTATTATTGCCTCTAGGGCATATTTCGTTCAGTCTCCCACTTGCACTAGAGTCAATAATCTAGATTACATAATAATGATTTTAACACCCATGGAGCTTTGGTGCTGATCATGTTTTGCTCGTGGAAGAGACTTAGTCAACGGGTCTGCAACATTCAGATCCGTATGTATCTTGCAAATCTCTATGTCCCCCTCCGACACTTGATGACGGATGGAATTGACGTGTCTCTTGATGTGCTTGGTTCTCTTGTGAAATCTGGATTCCTTTGCCAAGGCAATTGCACCAGTATTGTCACAAAAGATTTTCATTAGACCCGATGCACTAGGTATGACACCTAGATCGGATATGAACTCCTTCATCCAAACTCCTTCATTTGCTGCTTTCGAAGCAGCAATGTACTCCGCTTCACACATAGATCCCGCCACAACGCTCTGCTTGTAACTGCACCAACTGACAGCTCCTCCATTCAATAAAAATACGTATCCTGTTTTCGACTTAGAGTCATCCGGATCAATGTCAAAGTTTGCATCAATGTAACCGTTTACGGCGAGCTTTTTTTCACCTCATAAACGAGAAACATATCCTTAGTCCTTTTCAGGTATTTCAAGATGTTCTTGACCGCTGTCCAGTGCTCCACTCTGGGATTACTTTGGTACCTCCCTGCTATGCTTATAGCGAGGCACACATTAGGTCTGGTACACAACATTGCATACATGATAGAACCTATGGCTGAAGCATAGGGAATGACTTTCATTTTCTCTCTATCTTCTGCTGTGGTCGGGCATTGAGTCTGACTCAACTTCATACCTTGTAACACAGGCAAGAACCCTTTCTTTGACCAATCCATTTTGAACTTCTTCAAAACTTTATCAAGGTATGTGCTTTGTGAAAGTCCAATTAAGCGTCTTGATCTATCTCTATAGATCTTGATGCCTAATATGTAAGCAGCTTCACCGAGGTCATTCATAGAAAAACTCTTATTCAGGAATCCCTTTATGCTATCTAGAAATTCTATATCATTTCCAATCAACAATATGGCATCCACATATAATATCAGAAATGCTATAGAGCTCCCAGTCACTTTCTTGTAAATACAGGCTTCTCCAAAAGTCTGTATAAAACCATATGCTTTGATCACACTATCAAAGCGTTTATTCCAACTCCGAGAGGCTTGCACCAGTCCATAAATGGAACACTGGAGCTTGCACACTTTGTTAGCACCCTTTGGATCGACAAAACCTTCTGGTTGCATCATATTCAATTCTTCTTCTAGAAATCCATTCAGGAATGCAGTTTTGACATCCATTTGCCAAATTTCATAATCATAAAATGCAGCAATTGCTAACATGATTCGGACAGACTTACGCATCGCTACGGGTGAGAAAGTCTCAGCGTAGTTAACTCCTTGAACTTGTTGAAAACCTTTCACAATAATTCAAGCTTTGTAAACAGTAAGATTACCGACTGTGTCAGTCTTCTTCTTAAAGATCCATTTATTTTCTATGGCTTACCGATCATCGGGCACGTCCACCAAAGTCCACACTTTGTTCTCATACATGGATCGCGGAATCTGGGCCCATCATCGCTTCCTCATAGTTCGTAGGTTCATCATGGTCTAGTAACATGACTTCTAGAACAGGATTACCGTACCACTCTGGTGCGGATCTTACTCTGGAAGACCTACGAGGTTTGGTAGTAACTTGATGTGAAGCTTCATGAGCATCATCATTAGCTTCCTCACTAACTAGTGTAGGAATCACGGGAACTGGTTTCTGTGATGAACTACTTTCCAATAATGGAGAAGGTACAACTACCTCACCAAGTTCTACTTTCCTCCCACTCACTTCTTTCGAGAGAAACTCCTTCTCTAGAAAGGGTCCATTTTTAGCAACAAAGATTTTGCCTTCGGATCTGTGATAGAAGGTGTACCCAACAGTTTCCTTTGGGTATCCTATGAAGACGCACTTCTCCGATTTGGGTTCGAGCTTATCAGGTTGAAGCTTTTTCACATAAGCATCGCAGCCCCAAACTTTAAGAAACGACAAATTTGGTTTCTTGCCAAACCACAGTTCATAAGGCGTCATCTCAAAGGATTTTGATGGTGCCCTATTTGAAGCTAATGCAGCCATCTCTAAAGCATAACCCCAAAACGATAGCGGTAAATCAGTAAGAGACATCATAGATTGCAACATATCTAATAAAGTACGGTTACGACGTTCAGACACACCATTTCGCTGTGGTGTTCCACGTGGCGTTAATTGCGAAACTATCCCATGTTGTTTCAAATGAAGACCAAACTCGTAACTCAAATATTCTCCTCCATGGTCAGATCGTAGAAACTTTATTTTATTGTTACAATTATTTTCCACTTCACTATGAAATTCTTTGAACTTTTCAAATGTTTCAGACTTATGCTTCATTAAGTAGATATAACCATATCTGCTCAAATCATCTGTGAAGGTAAGAAAATAACGATACCCGCGACGAGCTTCAATACTCATTGGACCGCATACATCAGTATGTATTATTTCCAACAAGTCAGTAGCTCGTTGCATTTTTCCGGATAATGGAGTTTTAGTCATCTTGCCCATGAGGCACGGTTCGCAAGCACCAAGTCATTCATAATCAAGTGATTCCAAAAGTCCATCAGCATGGAGTTTCTTCATGCGCTTTACACTGATATGACCCAAACGGTAGTGACACAAATAGGTTGCACTATCGTTATTAACTTTGCATCTTTTGGCTTCAATACTATGAATATGTGTATCATCACTATCGAGATTCAACAAAAATAGACCACTCAACAAGGGTGCATGACCATAAAAGATATTACTCATATAAATAGAACAGCCATTATTCTCTGATTTAAATGAATAACCATATCGCATGAAACAAGATCCAGATATAATGTTCATGCTCAACGTTGGCACCAAATAACAATTATTCAGGTCTAAAACTAATCCCGATGGTAGATGTAGAGGTAGCGTGCCGACGACGATCACATCAACCTTAGAACCATTTCCCACGCGCATCGTCACCTCGTCCTTAGCCAATCTTCGTTTAATCCATAGCCCCTGTTTCGAGTTGCAAATATGAGCAACAGAACTAGTATCAAATACCCAGGTGCTAATATGAGCATTAGCAAGTTACACATCAATAACATGTATATCAAATATACCTTTCACTTTGCCATCCTTCTTATCCGCCAAATACTTGGGGCAGTTCCGCTTCCAGTGACCAGTCCCTTTGCAGTAGAAGCACTCAGTTTCAGGCTTAGGTCCAGACTTGGGTTTCTTCTCTTGAGCAGCAACCTTTTTGCCGTTCTTCTTGAAGTTCCCCTTCTTCCCTTTGCCCTTTTTCTTGAAACTAGTGGTCTTGTTGACCATCAACACTTGATGCTCCTTTTTCATTTCTACCTCCGCAGCCTTTAGCATCGCGAAGAGCTCGGGAATAGTCTTGTTCATCCCTTGCATATTATAGTTCATCACGAAGCCTTTATAGCTTGGTGGAAGTGACTGAAGAACTCTGTCAATGACACAATCAACTGGAAGATCAACTCCTAGCTGAGTCAAGTGGTTATGGTACCCAGACATTCTGAGTATGTGTTCACTAACAGAACTATTCTCCTCCATTTTGCAGTTGTAGAACTTGTTGGAGACTTCATATCTCTCAACTCGGGCATTTGCTTGAAATATTAACTTCAACTGTTGGAACATCTCATATGCTCCATGACGTTCAAAACGTCTTTGAAGTCCCGATTCTAAGACGTAAAGCATGGCACACTGAACTATCGAGTAGTCATCAGCTTTGCGTTGCCAGACGTTCTTAACGTCATCAGTAGCATCTGCACCAGGCCTGGCACCCAACGGTGCTTCCAGGACGCAATTCTTCTATGTAGCAATGGGGATAATCCTCAAGTTACAGACCTATTCCGTGTAGTTGCTGCCATCATCTTTCAACTTAGCTTTCTCTAGGAATGCATTAAAATTCAAAGGAACGGTAGCACGGGCCATTGATCTACAATAGCATAGACATGCAAAATAACTATCAGGACTAAGTTCATGATAAATTAAATTTCAATTAATCATATTACTTAAGAACTCCCACTTAGATAGACATCTCTCTAATCATCTAAGTGATCACGTGATCCAAATCAACTAAACCATGTCCGATCATCACGTGAGATGGAGTAGTTTTCAATGGTGAACATCACTATGTTGATCATATCTACTATATGATTCGTGTTCGACCTTTTAGTCTCAGTGTTCCGAGGCCATATCTGCATATGCTAGGCTCGTCAAGTTTAACCCGAGTATTCTACGTGTGCAAAACTGGCTTGCACCCGTTGTATGTGAACGTAGAGCTTATCACACCCGATCATCGTGTCTCGGCACGACGAACTGTAGCAACGGTGCATACTCAGGGAGAACACTTGTACCTTGAAATTTAGTAAGGGATCATCTTAGTATGCTACTGCCATACTAAGCAAAATAAGATGCATAAAAGATAAACATCACATGCAATCAAATTATGTGACATGATATGGCCATCATCATCTTGTGCTCATGATCTCCATCACCGAAGCATCATCATGATCTCCATCGTCACCGGCGTGACACCTTGATCTTCATCGTAGCATCGTTGTCGTCTCGCCAACTATTGTTACTACGACCATCGCTACCGCTTAGTGATAAAGTAAAACAATTACATGGCGATTGCATTGCATACAATAAAGCGACAACCATATGGCTCCTGCCAGTTGCCGATAACTTTGTTACAAAACATGATCATATCATACAACAATTTATATCATATCATGCCTTGACCATATCACATCACAACAAGCCCTGCAAAAACAAGTTAGACGTCCTCTACTTTGTTGTTGCAAGTTTTACGTGGCTGCTACGGGCTTCTAGCAAGAACCGTTCTTACCTGCACATCAAAACCACAATGATTTTTCGTCAAGTGTGCTGTTTTAACCTTCAACAAGGACCGGGCGTAGCCACACTTGATTCAACTAAAGTTGGAGAAACAGACACCCGCCAGCCACCTTTGTGCATAAGCACGTCGGTAGAAGCGGTCTCATGAATGCGGTCATGTAATGTCGGTCCGGGCCGCTTCGTCCAACAATACCGCGGAATCAAAGTATGACATGCTGGTAAGCATTATGACTATTATCGCCCACAACTCTTTGTGTTCTACTCATGCATATAACATCAACGCATAGACCTGGCTCAGATGCCACTGTTGGGGAACGTAGTAATTTAAAAAAAAATCCTACGATCACGCAAGATCTATCTAGGTGATGCATAGCAACGAGGGAGAGTGTGTCCACGTACCCTTGTTGACCGAAAGCGGAAGTTTTATGTAACGCGGTTGATGTAGTCGAACGCCTTCGCGATCCAACCAATCAAGTACCGGACGCACGGCACCTCCGCGATCTGCACACGTTCAACTCGGTGACGTCCCTCGAACTCTAGATCCAGCTGAGGCCGAGGGAGAGTTCCGTCAGCATGACGGCATGGTGACGGTGATGATGAAGTTAACGGCACAGGGCTTCACCTAAGCACTACGACGATATGACCGAGGTGGAAAACTGTGGAGGGGGGCACCGCACACGGCTAAAAGATCAACTTGTGTATCTATGGGGTGCCCCCTCCCTCGTATATAAAGGAGTGGAGGAGGGGGCCGGGCGGCCTCAAGGGGTGCGCCCTAAGGGGGGAATCCTACTCCAAGTAGGAGTAGGTTCTCCCTTTCCTATTCCAACTAGCAGGGGAAGGAAGGGGGGAAGGAGAGAAGGAAAGGGGGGAGCCCCCTTAGTCCGATTCGGTTTGGGCTAGGGGGCCCACCTTGGCCTGCCTCCTCTCTTCCACCACTTGGCCCATGAGACCCAATAACCTCCTGGGGGGTTCCAGTAACCGCCCCGGTACTCCGGTTTTATCCGAAACTTCTCCAGAACACTTCCGGCGTCCGAACATGGCCGTCCAATATATCAAACTTTATGTCTCGACCATTTTGAGACTCCTCGTCATGTCCGTGATAACATCCGAAACTCTGAACAACCTTCGGTGCATCAAATCACATAAACTCATAATACCAATCGTCATCGAACGTTAAGCGTGCGGACCCTACGAGTTCGAGAATTATGTAGACATGACCGAGACACGTCTCCGGTCAATAACCAATAGCGTAATCTAGATGCTCATATTGGTTCCTACATATTCTACGAAGATCTTTATCGGTCAAACCGCATAACAACATACATTATTCCCTTTGTCATCGGTATGTTACTTGCCCGAGATTCGACCGTCGATATCATCATACCTAGTTCAATCTCGTTACTAACAAGTCTCTTTACTCGTTCCATAATACTTCATCCTGCAACTAACTCATTAGTCACAATGCTTGCAAGGCTTATAGTGATGAGTATTACCGAGAGGGCCCAGAGATACCTCTCCAAAATACGGAGTGACAAATCCTAATCTCGATCTATGCCAACCCAACAAACACCTTCGGAGACACCTGTAGAGCACCTTTATAATCACCCATTTACGTTGTGACATTTGGTAGCACACAAAGTGTTCCTCTGGTATTCGGGAGTTGCATAATCTCATGGTCTTAGGAACTTGTATAAGTCATGAAGAAAGCAGTAGCAATGAAACTGACACGATCATAATGCCAAGCTTACGGATGGGTCATGTCCATCACATCATTCTCCTAATGATGTGATCATGTTCATCAAATGACAACACATGTCTATGGTTAGGAAACATAACCATCTTTGATTAACGAGCTAGTCAAGTAGAGGCATACTAGGGACTATATGTTTTTGTCTATGTATTCACACATGTACTAAGTTTCCGGTTAATACAATTCTAGCATGGATAATAACATTTATCCTGAATTAAGGAAATAAATAATAACTTTATTATTGCCTCTAGGGCATATTTCCTTCACAATAAACGTCCAAGAAGGTGCTAGAAAACCAGATCTGTTGGCAAGTAGAACCTCAATCCATCCAGTGACAACCTAGAGGATAAGGTGGATGGATGAGTTGTGACCATGCCGTCGGTCAGATCAGGGTGCCACCATTGGAGGCCGAACCCGTGCCTACCACCGGTAACTGGAGGAACGACCGGGACGCCATCTTGAGACCAAAGACAACGGAGAATGGAGTCAGGAGAGGTTTCCTTGCCATCGCCGTCCTTCGTTGTTGCATGGCCTTGGTCGAGAATGACCTCAAGCGACGAGAAGGAGGGTCCTGTAGGTGAAAGGGGGAGGGTTGTGGCAACTAGGTTAGGATTGGATGAGGGAGGAGATCTCCCAGCTTGGATTGAATCCTTCACCGTACTATTTCTAGTTTTCTTCCTGTAGTGAGGGTATTACAGATAGTATCATCCAGCCTCATGCAATGCCAACTAAGCATATTGGCAACATGACGTAGTATTAATAATTGATAAAGAGAAAATGCTACTATAATGCAAAACAATAATGAGCAAATCTAAAACCATGATTTATTAGTAGCAAATATAAAATAAATGGCACCTATACATAAGAGTGCCAAAAGACTAACCGCATTTATTAGTAGCAAATATTTCCTCCGTCCCGAATAAGTGTCGTGGTTTTAGTTCAAATTTAAACTAAAACCACGACACTTGTTTTAACTAAAACCACGACCCTTCTTTTGGGACAGTGCAATTTGAACTAAAACCACTACACTTATCATGGGATGAAGGGAGTAAGATGAACTAAAACCACAACACTTATTTTGGGACGAAGGAATTTGAACTAACACCAGGAAACTTATTTTGGGACGCAGGGGAGTAAGAGATAAGAGATGTAACATCTGGCAAAAGATAGATGAATTATGCCTTTTAACGTTTACGAAGAAATATTTCTTTGCAAATTAACTAGCCGCCACCAGAATTTTCTAGAAAGAAAATTTATGATCCTATGAGTTTGGTGAAACTGATTTGCAACTGGATACCGGATTGAGCCGTTTTGCAAATAAAGGAACCAGAGGAAAAAATGTTGATGCTAGGCCAAAGCTAATAGAACAGGTGGCAGGTGAAGTTTACCGCGCGACGCGAGGCTAGAGGATGGGCGTTCCAAGACCAAATGGCTGAGAGCTACTTATCGAGGACTACTCTTCTTCCTTCTTGACGTTGCCTCTTTTGCGTAGTGTCGTGGTTGTTTGTCATTCCTGAACTTTGGTTAGGTGTTGCGGTGGCCTTCGTTGCTAGGTCTGTAAAATATATCTGCATTAGAACTATCTTGGGTCTTAGCTATTTGTTGCTTGTCGTTGCAACTGAATGTTGTCTTGACCAACTGTGATTTCTTTAAATGAAATAGGAGGGGAATCCGAAAGTGATGTTCCAATCCTAAGCTCACATGAGCTCAGGTAAACAGTAAAATCATTTTTTAAAAAAATTGAACTTTTTGTGTGTAAAACCTTGACAAATGTTTTCATAGTTTGCAAAATTTCATCACCAGATGACATTTGTGTAAGATATGACAAAAAAAATTGATGCTCCAAAATGCGTTTCAAAATAACATTTTGGAGCATCGGTTTTTTTTTCACATTTTTCATGAATGTTATATAGTGATGAAATTTTGCAAGCTGTTTTGTCAAAGTTTCACACAAATTATTTTTTTGATTTTTTTTTAAAATATCTTTTTATTTTACCGTTCACCCGAGCTCACGCGAGCTCGGATCCGAACAACTGCGCCCTTTTGCTAAAAAAAGAAAAAAAAACTAGCCATCACCCCGTCGATAGCATGTGGGAGACTTGTGTGAGATCTCACATTAGGGGAGATCCATGAGACTGATTTTTTAAGTACATGTTCAAACATTCTCAAAAAAATTGTAGACACACATCAATGTTTGATGTATAATCTGAAAATGTTACACCTCCTAATTCAACTCACATTAATAGAAACAAAAAAGAAAAATCAAATGTGAATATATAGTGTCAAAGTACTATTCACCAAAAGCTGCCATTATTCACATTCAAATTTGTCTTTTTTGAATTTCCAAATGTACATCGAGTTTTGAGCTGATTATTTCGAGTTGTAGACATACCTCACATAAATGTCTAAATATTATTATTATTTTTTGGGTTAATCTCACCTAAATATGAATGTGAGATCTCAAGTCTACCCCTCGATACAACTGACTTGCACCAATCCTCCTCTCGTAAAAAAAACAAACAAACTTGCAAGAAACTTTTGACTGTAGCGATTCGGTGCCTGGGCTCATCTGCACCCGCGAAAAAAAATCACAAGAAATACTAGAATTTTTTTAAAAAAATCCAATTTTTCCCATGGTAGACAATTTATTGCGTAAGGTTCGCCCCAAATTATAGCTCAGTTGGACATTTGAGTAGCACTCAGCAAAAAAGATAAATCGGATCAAAATAGTACATGAACGGTAAACTGTTTTACAGACCCCGAATTATCTTTTTGCGGAGAGTTGCTCAGTTGCTCAAATAATTTAAAAATTGGGGCGAACCTCACGCATCAAAATGTCTACCATGGGGAAAAATTTAGAATTTTTTGAATTTTCTAGTATTTTTTATTTTTCTATTCAACACAGGTGCATATGACCTTTCTTGCAAGTTTTTTCCCCCTACGCCAAGGCTAGGGTTTCTTTCCTCTCTGGCGATCCCATCGCCGGAGAGTTCCTACCCGACGTAAACCCCTCTGCGGCTGGGTATCGAGAGATCAAAGCCTACTGTTCGTGCCGTATCGGAGCGTGCCCCTCGGCTCGGCTTCCGGTGACGGGTCTGATGGCGGACGCCATGTCTGGGATGAGTGGTGGTGGAAGTGCCGCCGCAAGTAAGTCAGATCTGGGTGATTTCATGGAGCAGCTTAACTTAGAGGATGAGGAATTCGATGATCTGGTGATCGAGGAGGACGACCCTGTGATCAATGAAGGGGTCCGCTGGCTAGCCCTCGCTAGGGTTCACACGGAGAAAACTTTCAGTCCGACGACGTTTTACCATGAGATGCGAGCAGCCTGGAATCCGGCGAAGCAGGTGAGGTTCAAACCCGTTGGACCAAATTTGTTCGTCATTCAAGCAGAGTGCCTTGGTGATTGGGAGCGTATGGTGGAGCTTGGCCCATGGCTCTTCAGGAATTGGTTGGTACTTATGTGCCCGTATGATGGATTCACTAAGGTAGAGGAGGTCCCCATGCTTTACATGCCAGTATGGCTCCAGATCCATAAGCTCCCTGAGGGTTTCTGCAGGAGGAATATTGTGGAATCGCTGCTGAAAAAGTCCGGGGAGATCTTGGAGATGAGGTTAAACGGCAACATGCGGGGTGATTACGTGAGGGTTAGGGTTCATCATGACATCCGCCGACCCCTCACAAAATTCGTTAGTATCGTTAGAGGTGAGGCAAGGCAAGTTTACTTAGTCCAGTATGAAAAGCTTGCTCACTTTTGCAGTGTTTGTGGTCTGATTGGGCATGATTGCAAAGAATGTGGCTCTGGGGTCCATGAGGTAAAGGATATGAAGTTTGGGAGCTGGCTGTACGCAGATGGTCCGAACAAACCAAGAGCTGATGAGTTCGACCGGAGCAAGGACAAGCAAAGTCAGAAGCAGCGTACACCAACCAAAGGAAAGGATGCCAAGAAAGTCAACGACCTGGACTTGGCTGATACTGCGTCTAGCCCATCGAAAAGTGGCACTAAGGAGATGCAAGTCGACCCTCCAGCTTGTAAGAGGCTGGCCATGGACAGCTCCGGGCTGGAGTTACCCAACGAAACGAATGCTACGTTAGCCCTAACTCAAGGGCCCGGTGAAGATGGTGATGCTCCCTTGTCACCATGCAATAGTTCAAACAGTAAAACAACAAGGATAGACTCCCAAGGTTTTTCGGATGAGAAATCGGCGGCCTCCTTCAAGGAGGACCGCCGGGTACAATGAGTATCCTAATGTGGAACTGCCGGGGGGGACCGCCGGACAGTTCGTGAGGTTGTGGCCCTCTCAAAGGCCAATTCCTCGAGGCTGATCTTCCTGTCAGAAACACGCCAAGCCTCTAGTCAGATGGAAAAGCTTAGAAGAAGGTTGAATATGAAAGGATTTGTTGGTGTCTCTAGTGCGGGCCTCAGTGGGGGGCTTGCATTATTTTGGGATGAGAATCTGCAAGTAACCGTGCTTGATTCTTGCACGCGGTATATTGATGTGAGAATTGTTGACAATGCGAATGATAAAGCGTGGAGAACTACGTTTGTGTATGGTGAACCAAGAGTGGAACACCGACACGGTATGTGGAGTGCACTGTCAGGCCTACGGGCAGTGTCGTCTGATCCGTGGCTGGTTGTGGTGATTTTAATGAAGCAATGTGGCAGCATGAACACTTCTCCCGGTCACCTCGGTCCAAGAACTAGATGCTCCTTTTCCGTGTCTGTTTGGAGGATTGCGAGCTTATGGACTTGGGCTTCTCGGGTGCTCCGTTCACATATGATAACGGACAGCAGGGTGATAGGAATGTTCGGGTTTGGCTTGATAGAGCATGTGCGGATGAAGCTTTCAAGGAAATATTCCCATTTGCGCAAGTTGTGCACCTGGCGTCCTCGTGCTCCGACCATGTCCCTATCATGGTTTGGTTGGCACATGTAGAACCCCGGCGCACAATGAGTGTTCCTAGGTATGAAATAATGTGGGAAAGGCACCCTCATCTCGAAGCAATGATTGCAGAGAGTTGGGGCAAGAGCAGGCCGAATGGGCACTTGGGGTCGGTCCGAGATGCCCTGAAAGAGATGATGCAGCGTTTGCGAGCATGGAGCAAGGAAAACTTCGGTCATGTTATATCTGAAATCGAAAAATTGTGGTCTGAACTGGCGGATTTGCAACTGCATGATGCGGATAGGGTGGCCATCCGGCAGAAAATGTATCAGTTGGACGAGTTGCTGTAGCGTGAAGAGATGTTGTGGCTGCAACGGTCATGAATAACATGGCTCAAGGAGGCTGAAAGGAACACGGCGTATCTCCACCGCCGGGCTGTGTGGCGGGCTCGCCGTAATCACATCCAGAGATTGCAGCGTCTTGATGGAACTTGGTGCTCGTCTCCATCCGACATGGAGCTGATGGCAACATCTTATTTCAAGGAGGTTTTTACAAAGGACCCGACCCTCTCCTCGGAGTCGGTCCTGGAAAGGATAGCTCCACGGGTTACACAGGAGATGAATGCCGCGTTATGTGCACCATTTAGTGATGAGGAGGTCTCTAACGCCCTATTTCAAATAGGGACACTCAAGGCACCAGGTACAGATGGATTTCCCGCTCGATTCTATCAGCGTAATTGGGCAATCATGAAGGGGGAGATTACTGCGGCGGTCCTGGAGTTTTTCAACACCAGGGTGATGCCGGCAGGTGTGAACGAGACAACTATTGTACTGATCCCGAAAGTTCCTTTCCCTAAGGAGCTCAAGGATTTTCGTCCAATAAGCTTGTGTAATGTGATCTATAAGATTGTGTCTAAATGCTTGGTAAACCGTTTACGCCCTTTGTTGGCTGAGTTGATCTCCGAAAACCAGAGTGCCTTTATTCCTGGTAGGCTAATTTCGGATAATTCATTCATAGCCTTCGAGTGTATTAATCATATTCAGACAATGAAGAATAACTACCTGGCGGCATGTGCATACAAGTTGGACTTGTCAAAAGAGTACGACCGGGTGGATTGGGACTACCTAGAGAAAGCTTTGGGCAGGTGGGGTTTTTCTGCAACATGGATCTCCTGGATCATGGCATGCGTAAGATATGTGTCATACTCGGTGAAGCTCAATGGAAAATTACTTGATGAATTCTACCCTTCGAGGGGGCTACGGCAAGGTGATCCATTATCTCCTTTCCTTTTTCTGTTTGTTGCTGATGCCCTGTCTGCTCTTATTACCAAATCAGTTGAGGATGGGGAGTTGAAGGGAGTGACCATCTGTCGTGGTGCTCCGGAAATATCTCACTTGCTTTTTGCGGATGACACAATGATGTTCTTTGAGGCATCGAGCCAGCAAGCAGGCATCGTCAAAGGGCTGTTGAACACTTATACTGCGGCGGCGGGACAACTTATTAACCCCGAAAAGTGTTCCATCCTCTTCTCTGACAACTGCAACGCGATGGTGGCGGATGAGGTAAAAGACATATTAGAAGTTTCACAGCAAGTTTTCGAGCCTAAATATTTAGGCTTACCTGTGCCAGAAGGAAGAGTGCATAGAGGGCAATTTGAAACGGTACAGGAGTGAGGGAGTCCTGGACTAGGGGGTGTCTGGATAGCCGGACTATCGTCATCGGCCGGACTCCAAGACTATGAAGATACAAGATTGAAGACTTCGTCCCGTGTCCGGATGGGACTTTCCTTGGCGTGGAAGGCAAGCTTGGCGATACGGATATGTAGATCTCCTACCATTGTAACCGACTCTGTGTAACCCTAGCCCTCTCCGGTGTCTATATAAACCGGAGGGTTTTAGTCCGTAGGACGAACAACCATTACAACAATCATACCATAGGCTAGCTTCTAGGGTTTAGCCTCCTTGATCTCGTGGTAGAACCACTCTTGTACTACCCATATCATCAATATCAATCAAGCAGGAGTAGGGTTTTACCTCCATCGAGAGGGCCCGAACCTGGGTAAAAACATCGTGTCCCTTGTCTCCTATTACCATCCGCCTAGACGCACAGTTCGGGACCCCCTACCCGAGATCCGCCGGTTTTGACACCGACATTGGTGCTTTCATTGAGAGTTCCTCTGTGTCGTCGCCAATAGGCTTGATGGCTTCTTCAATCAACAACAACGCCGTCCAGGGTGAGACTTTTCTCCCCGGACAGATCTTCGTGTTCGGCGGCTTTGCACTGCGGGCCAATTCACTTGGCCATCTGGAGCAGATCGAAAGCTACGCCCCTGGCCATCAGGTCAGATTTGGAAGCCTAAACTTCACGGCTGACATCCACGAAGACTTGATCTTCGATGGATTCGAGCCACAGCCGAGCGTGCCGCACTGTCACAATGGGCATGATTTAGCTCTGCCGCCCGGCAGTGCCTTGGAGGCCGCACATGAATCCGCTCCTACCCTTGGTTCGGAGCCTACCGCACAGATCGAGGACAGGTGGCTGGACACCGCCTCGGGAGCTGCAACTTCCACGGCGATGGAGCCGAATACCAACCTTGTCCCTTGCAGAGCTTGTGACTCCGAGGTGCCGGACTCCTTGCCGGACTCCGAACCTCCTGCGCCCCTGCCAATCGAATCCGATTGGGCGCCGATCATGGAGTTCACCGCTGCAGACATCTTTCAGCATTCACCCTTTGGCGACATCCTGAACTCGCTAAAGTATCTCTCGTTATCAGGAGAGCCCTGGCCGGACTGCGGCCAGGATGGTTGGGATGCGGACGACGAAGAAATTCAAAGCCCACCCACCACCCACTTTGTAGCCACTGTCGACGATATAACCGACATGCTAGACTACGACTCCGAAGACATCGACGGTATGGACGACGATGCCGGAGACGATCAAGAACCAGCGCCTACGGGGCACTGGATGACCACCTCGTCATATGACATATACATGGTGGACACCCCAAAGGATGGGGACGGCGAAGAAGCAACGGAGGCAGATTCCTCTAAGAAACAGCCCAAGCGCTGACGTCAGCGGCGCCGCTCTAAATCCCGCCACAGCAAGAATGGGGATTCCGGCACCAAAGATAACAACACCCCAGAGAGTGCCGAAGAAAACCCCCTCCAGCAAGATTCGGCACAGGAGGACGGAGAAGCCAGTCCTCAGGAGAGAGCGGCAGACGAGGAAGATGAAAATTACATGCCTCCCTCCGGAGACGAGGCAAGCCTCAATGACGACGAATTCGTCGTGCCCGAGGATCCCGTCGAACAAGAGCGTTTCAAACGCAGGCTAATGGCCACGGCGAACAGCCTAAAGAAAAAGCAGCAACAACTTCAAGCTGATCAAGACCTGCTGGCCGATAGATGGACCGAGGTCCTCGCGGCCGAAGAGTATGAACTCGAACGCCCCTCCAAAAGCTACCCAAAACGCAAGTTGCTCCCCCGACTAGAAGAGGAAGCATACAAACCTTCATCACCAGTGCACAATACGACAGACCGACCACCTCGTGGCCGCGACAGAGAGGCATCCAGGCCCTCCGCCAGAACCGTACCCCGGCACCGCTCGAAAAGCGCGAAGCCATGGGGGAATGCGCCGGACTTGCGGGATATATTCGAGGATAAGGCAAGACAATCAAGATCTATCTACGGATCACGCGGGCGCCCCACGACCCACGAGGACTACCGTCGCGCCGGATACAGCAACTCCGGCCGGGCCGAACACAGCAGACAAAGCTCTCTTGAGCTACGTCGTGATATTGCTCAATATAGAGGCGCCGCACACCCACTATGCTTCACAGATGAAGTAATGGATCATCAAATCCCTAAAGGGTTTAAACCCGTGAACATTGAATCCTACGATGGCACAACAGACCCCGCGGTTTGGATCGAAGATTATCTCCTTCATATCCATATGGCCCGCGGTGACGATCTCCACGCCATCAAGTATCTCCCACTCAAGCTTAAAGGACCAGCTCGGCATTGGCTTAACAGCTTGCCAGCAGAGTCAATTGGGTGTTGGGAGGACCTGGAAGCCGCATTTCTTGACAACTTCCAGGGCACATATGTGCGACCACCAGACGCTGATGACCTTAGCCATATAATTCAGTAGCCAGACGAATCGGCCAGACAGTTCTGGACACAGTTCTTAACAAAGAAAAATCAAATCGTCGACTGTCCGGATGCGGAGGCCCTCGCAGCCTTCAAACATAACATCCGCGACGAATGGCTGGCCCGGCACCTAGGACAGGAAAAGCCGAAATCCATGGCAGACCTCACATCACTCATGACCCGCTTCTGTGCGGGGGAGGACAGCTGGCTAGCCCGCAGTAACAACCTCAGCAAAAATTCTGGCAGTCCGGACAACAAGGACCGCAATGGCAGGTCGCGTCGTAACAAAAACAAATGCCGCGTTAACGGCGATAACACTGAGGATACGGTAGTCAACGCCGGTTTCAGAGGCTCTAAACCCGGTCAGCGGAAAAAGCCATTCAAAAGAACTACTGCGGGTCCGTCCAATTTGGACCGAATACTCGACCGCTCTTGCCAGATACATGGCACCCCCGAAAAGCCAGCTAACCATACCAACAGGGATTGTTGGGTATTCAAGCAGGCAGGCAAGTTAATTGCCGAAAACAATGACAAGGGGCTGCATAGCGATGACGAGGAGGAGACCCGGCCGCCGAACAGTAGAGGACAGAAGGGTTTCCCCCCACAAGTGCGGATAGTCAACATGATATACGCAACCCACATACCCAAGAGGGAGCGGAAGCGTGCAGTTAGGGACGTGTATGCGATGGAGCCAGTCGCCACGAAGTTCAATCCATGGTCCTCTTGCCCGATCACTTTCGATCGAAGGGACCACCCCACTAGTATCCGCCATGGCGGATTCACCGCATTGGTTTTAGACCCAATCGTCGATGGATTTCACCTCACTAGAGTCCTGATGGACGGCGGCAGCAGCCTGAACCTGCTTTATCAGGATACAGTGCGCAAGATGGGCATAGACCCGTCAAGGATTAAACCTACAAAGACGACCTTCAAAGGCGTCATACCAGGTGTTGAAGCCAATTGTACAGGCTCGGTCACACTGGAAGTGGTCTTCGAATCCCCGGATAATTTCCGAAGCGAGGAGTTAATCTTCGACATAGTCCCGTTCCGCAGTGGCTATCACGCTCTGCTCGGACGAACCGCGTTTGCAAAGTTCAACGCGGTGCCGCATTATGCATACCTCAAGCTCAAGATGCCAGGCCCTCGTGGAGTCATCACGGTTAACGGAAACACTGAACGCTCCCTCCGAACGAAGGAACACACAGCGGCTCTCGCGGCAGAAGTACAGAGCAGCCTCTTAAGGCAATTTTCGAGTCCGGCCGTTAAACGACCGGACATGACTAAACGCGCCCGAAGTAATATACATCAAGACCACCTGGCACGTTCCGAGCACGCGTAGCAATGCGGCCCCAACCCCAGCCTTTGCATGATTGCAAGACGAGCTCTTCACGTACATCATTACGCTCTGAAGATACCATGGGCATAGGGGGAGGGGCACGACCACGACAGTCCCAGAGTGCGGCTCAACCACACCAGGGGCTCCCGCGTGTGTCACTTTTTTTCTTCCCCTTTTTTCTCTTTCCCACAGGACTCTGTTTATCAGAAGCCCTGTCCGGCAGTAGATCCGCCGAACTCACGATGCAACAGCCAGGGAGGGACAATGGCTACGACGAATACTCAGGTGGTCTCCATTATGAGCATTAATTCTGTTTAATACACCATTCCACAGCCTACCCCTGGAGGGGGACATGTCCAATAGTCCAAACCCTTGCTTACCGCACTATTTGTATCGCTCTGCACTCATAGCAGAATTCCTTGAATAAACAATGCATCACTTTTTGTTTACAATTGCATTCTCTTTTTTACATATATGTTCATTTATGACATCGTGCATCCGTACACTTTGGTATGGCCGAATACACCAGGGGCTTATGTTCCCCGCATTTTGGTGTGATAAGTCCGAACACTTTCACAAGTGTGGCACCCCGAACTTATAGCATTATATGCATCGGCTCCGAATCATGTCTTGGGTCAATAGTTGGGTTTGCTCGGCTCCCATGTTTTGGTACCTTACGTTCCGCTCTATCGGCTAAGGTAACACTGGGAGAACCACTGCAATTGCGCCCCGGTTGAGCTGGGCGAGCACCTCAGTGGAGAAAGCTAAAACTGACCGTCATGATAAGGCAAGAGCTGGTCGCTGTTCGAGAGGTCTTTTCGAGTCCCTAAAGACTTATGCCGATTAGAGCGAGGAACCGGCTTCGTCCGGCCCAGGCGTGGATAGCGCCCTGAACACGGTCTTCCGAACACTAGGGGCTTCGCCGAAATTTAAAATTATAGAATTCTATGGCTAAGTAAGAGTGTTCAAGCATTATAAGTCTAGTTTCCTTGTTCGTTGTGTTGAGCGCCTCCCTAGATGGACCCAAAAATGGGAACAAGAGCGCTCAAGTTTATCCCGAACACCCCAGCACTCGTGGCATGGGGGCTGAAGCCGACGACTTGCCATCTCTCAGATTTGATAAACGGCCGCACAGAAGGTAATATTTTAAATCAATAAGCTTTGCTTAGCGCATATGAACAAAGTTTTCAGCGCACAGGATAACACATTGCGAGTCTACTCAAAAATTACATCTTTGGGGCACTCATCCGCAATTTTGCGGGCACCCTTTAGGACACTCTTATAGTACATTTCGGGCGTACGATACTCCTTGCCCGCCGGCGGCGCGTCCGTCAGAAGCCTCTCAGCATCCAGCCTGCCCCAGTGCACCTTTGCGCGGGCATGGGCCCGACGGGCACCTTCAATGCAGGCGGAGCGCTTGATGACCTCCACCCAAGGGCACGCATCCACCAGCCGCCGCACGAGGCCGAAGTAGCTCCCAGGCATGGCCTCTTTAGGCCACAGCCGGACTATGAGGCCCTTCATGGCCTGCTCGGCTACCTTGTGGAGCTCGACCAGCTGCTTCAGCTGGTCAATAAGGGCACCGGATGTCCGGCCTTAGCATACTGAGACCAGAAGACCTTCTCCGTTGAGCTCCCCTCCTCGGCCTGGTAGAATGCGGCGGCATCGGACACGCTGCGAGGCAGATCTGCAATCGCTCCTGGAGAGCTCCGAATTCAGGTAAGTAACATGTAATTCACATTCACATGCTTGCTTTGCATGAAAAATGCCTTACCCGTCGCTATTTTCTTCACCGCCTCAATCTCCTGGAGGGCCTTATGGGCCTCGGCCTTAGCGGCTTTGGCACTTTCAAGAGCCGAGGGAAGCTCGGACTCTCGAGTCTTCGAGTCGCGCTCCAAACTCTCATGCTTTTCCATGAGAGCCTGGAGCTCTTGCCGCACCTCCGCCACCCGCGCCTCCTGTTGGGTTTCGTAGTAATTTCAAAAAATTTCCTACGCACATGCAAGATCGTGTGATGCATAGCAACGAGGGGAGAGTATTCTCTATGTACCCAACGCAGACCGACTGCGGAAGCGATGACACGACGTAGAGGAAGTAGTCGTACGTCTTCTTGATCCAACCGATCAAGCACCGAAACTACGGCACCTCCGAGTTCGAGCACACGTTCAGCTCGATGACGATCCCCGGACTCCGATCCAGCAAAGTGTCGGGGAAGAGTTTCGTCAGCACGACGGCGTGGTGACGATCTTGATGAACTACAGCAGCAGGGCTTCGTCTAAACTCCGCTACAGTATTATCGAGGAATATGGTGGCAGGGGGCACCGCACACGGCTAAGGAATAGATCACGTGGATCAACTTGTGTCAACTTGTGTGTTTAGAGGTGCCCCTGCCTCCGTATATAAAGAAGGAGAGGAGGGGAGGCTAGCCGGCCAAGGGGGGGAGGCGCAGGAGAGTCCTACTCCCTCTGGGAGTAGGATTCCCCCTCCAATTTTCCACTAAGGCCCACTATGGCCCAAATAGCTCCCGGGGGGTTCCGGTAACCCTCTCGGTATTCCGGTAAAATCCCGATTTCACCCGGAACACTTCCGATATCCAAATATAGGCTTCCAATATATCAATATTTACGTCTCGACCATTTCGAAACTCCTCGTCATGTCCGTGATCACATCCGGGACTCCGAACAACCTTCGGTACATCAAAATGCATAAACTCATAATATAACTATCATCGTAACCTTAAGCGTGCGGACCCTACGGGTTCGAGAACAATGTAGACATGACCGAGACACGTCTCTGGTCAATAACCAATAGCGGGACCTGGATGCCCATATTGGCTCCTACATATTCTACGAAGATCTTTATCGGTCAGACCGCATAACAACATACGTTGTTCCCTTTGTCATCGGTATGTTACTTGCCCGAGATTCGATCGTCGGTATCCAATACCTAGTTCAATCTCGTTACCGGCAAGTCTCTTTACTCGTTCCATAATACATCATCTCACAACTAACATATTAGTTGTAATGCTTGCAAGGCTTATGTGATGTGTATTACCGAGAGGGCCCAGAGATACCTCTCCGACAATCGGAGTGACAAATCCTAATCTCGAAATACGCCAACCCAACATCGATCATTGGAGACACCTGTAGTACTCCTTTATAATAACCCAGTTACGTTGTGACGTTTGGTAGTACCCAAAGTGTTCCTCCGGTAAACAGGAGTTGCATAATCTCATAGTCATAGGAACATGTATAAGTCATGAAGAAAGCAATAGCAACATACTAAACGATCGGGTGCTAAGCTAATGGAATGGGTCATGTCAATCTGATCATTCTACTAATGATGTGACCTCGTTAATCAAATAATAACTCATTGTTCATGGTTAGGAAACATAACCATCTTTGATTAACGAGCTAGTCAAGTAGAGGCATACTAGTGACACTCTGTTTGTCTATGTATTCACACATGTATTATGTTTCCGGTAAATACAATTCTAGCATGAATAATAAACATTTATCATGATTATAAGGAAATAAATAATAACTTTATTATTGCCTCTAGGGCATATTTCCTTCACCTCCTGCTTCTCTCGCTCCGCTCGTTCCGCGGCCGCATTGCGTTCGGCCGCGGACACGGCCTCCTTCAGGGTCGCCACCTCCTTCGTGGCCCCTGCAGTACCCACGTTATCCTTGTTATTTCTATTGCAACCAAAATCCTTTTCTGTAAGGTACAAATGTAATGCGGTGTTACTCACCTTCTTTGTCCTCGAGCTGCTTTTTGGCAAGGCCGAGCTCATGCTCGGACCGCTCGAGGTCCTGCTTCAAAGCACCAACCTCCGCAGTCAGTGCGGCAGAGGTCAGCAGCGCAGCCTGCAATCCCATATTGACATAATTTTTAGAACTCCTGCGTATATCTTTTTAGATCCTCAGTCCGGCTTTTCTTTCTGAACACCGAACCGAGCATCAGGGGCTACTGTCTATGCGGTATTACATTAAACATTTTAAAACTTCTTACCTCAAAGCCTGTTAGAAGGCTGCTGCAGGCTTCGGTCAGCCCGCTCTTGGCGAGCTGAACCTTCTGAATCACCGCACTCATGATAGTGCGGTGTTCTTCCTTGATGGAAGCGCCGTTGAGCGCCTCCAACAAGTTGTCCGGCGCCTCCGGTTGGACGAAGGCTGCCGGTGTCACGGTCTTGCCCTTCTTACGAAGGGGCCGCCTGCCGGACTCCGGAACCACTGCGAGTTCCGGCGCGGAGTCCGGCACGATGTCCGGGAGGTTGCCCTGTGGCACCTCCGGAGCCTCCCCCTCCTGGCGGGTCCCCTCCTGGGATCCCACCTCAGCGTCCTTGGCATCGCGAGGGGTGGAGGCGGTCGGAATGGAATCTACATCCGACGGAGCTAAGGACCCGCTTGATGAAGCGGGAAGATCATCCTCGGCCGGGCTACAGGTAATGTGCGGCATTAGAAGGACACTATGTGGCACAAAAAAGAAATTATAAATCATTCAGGAATCCAGATACTTACGATCTTGCCGGAGGCTTGGCCCTTGAGGGCCACCCTTCATTGCCAACGTTGGCGTTGGCAGAGCTGTCCGGAGGAAGGGTCCTTCTCCTCTTGGACCCTTTGGCCCCCCTGTTGGGGAGGCCTCCTTCTTCCTCTCTCCCCCCTCCTGGGGAGAGTCCTCTTTCTCCTCCTCATCTTCGGGGGAGGAGTCCGCCTCGGAGCCATCGGACGATGAGTCCGATACCACCTGGCGCCGGGAACTCCTTCGGGTTCCCGTGGCCTTCTTCGTGGCCTTCTTCTCCGGCACCAAGTAAAGTGCCGGGACTAGCAGCCCCGTTAAACGGGCATCCGCTGGTTCTTTGGGGAGGGGAGCCGGACAGTTGACCTGTCCGGACGTCCTCTGCCAGTCCTGTTAAAGGCATTGGGAGTTTTAGATCCCACATAGAGTCAAACTATGAAAGAAATAAGTGTCCCGTAATGGATGACAAAGCTTACCTCACCGGCCGGGCGCTTGGTGCTGAATCCGCGATCTTCGGTCGCGGATGCGGGGGCTTCCCCGCCCTTGAACAACACCCTCCAGGCAGCTTCGTACGTTGTGTCGAAAAGCCCGCTCAGGGTCCGGTGCTGTGCCGGGTCGAACTCCCACAGATTGAAAGCCCGTTGTTGGCAGGGGAGGATCCGGCGGACGAGCATGACCTGGATCACATTGATAAGCTTGAGCTTCTTGTTCACCAGGGTCTGGAGACAGGACTGGAGTCCGGTCAGCTCCTCCGAACTACCCCATAGCAAGCCCTTCTCTTTCCAGGAGGTGAGCTGCATGGGGACACCAGATCTAAACTCGGGGGACGCCGCCCATTTAGGGTCACGCGGCTCGGTGATATAGAACCACCCCGATTTCCACCCCTTGATGGTTTCCACAAAGGCGCCCTCGAGCCAGAGGACGTTGGGCATTTTGCCCACCATGGCGCCTCCGCACTCCGCTTGGACGCCCTTCACTACCTTCGGCTTGACATTGAAGATTTTTAGCCACAAGCCGAAGTGGGGCTGGATGCAGAGGAAGGCCTCGCACACGACGATAAACGCCGAGATGTTGAGGATGAAGTTTGGCGCCAGATCGTGGAAGTCCAGGCTGTAGTAGTACATGAGCCCCCGGACGAAGGGATGAAGTGGGAAGCCCAGTCCACGGAGGAAGTGGGGAAGGAATACAACCCTCTCATGGGGCCTGGGGGTGGGGATGAGATGCCCCTTGTCGGGCAGCCGGTGCGCGATGTCGCTGGACAGGTATCCGGCGCCGCGCAGTCTTTCGATGTGCCCCTCCGTAACGGAGGAGGCCATCCACTTGCCTCCCGCTCCGGACATGGCTGAGAAGGTTGAGACGAGATGTGCGAACTTGGGCGCTAGAGCTCGAGTGCGTGGAGATGGATAAGCAAAGGAGGAAGAAGGCGTAGGTAAAAAAGGGTGGATCCTTATCCCCTTATATATGGGCGGACAAAGACTATGCGTCCCCACCGGCCTGGTAAAACTCACTTATCTCCCAAGCGCCACCATCAATGGCGCGGTTGGGTTACCCACGTCCGTATTGATGGGAATCCCGGAATAAGGGGAACAAGATCTTTGCTTCGACAAGACGTGCCAAGGAAACCGCTTCGCTAAACGCGCTGAGGTGGTATAATAAAAAATGATTCAAGTGAAGGCTTAGTGGTGGTGTGACGTCATGCCACGGAAAACGTCAGTAGATTGAACTTGTGCACACATTATTCTCTCTACGGTGGAATGTGGAATTTATTTTGCAGAGCCGGACACTATCCTGGTGTTCACAATCTTCTATGAATTATTTGGAGGAGGAACCCGCCTTGCAATGCCGAACAATATGCGCGCCGAACTCATCGTCATTGAAGCCTGGTTCAGGGGCTACTGAGGGAGTCCTGGACTAGGGGGTGTCCGGATAGCCGGACTATCTGATGGAGTCATGTACCTAGGGTAGGGTCATAGACCTGATCTAAACACCCTACCCAAGGACACCCTTAGAAGAAATCACCTTCCAGTCGACTTATGAGGACTCCACTCGACATACTTGAAGGACTCGACCATGAAGACTCACTCGACCACCAGAAGGTCAAGAAGCACTCTGTACTGCAACGGTCTGTAATTAAGTAGGCTTTATGGTAGTTAAGACGCTTTATGTGGGGCGTTACCAGTAACGTCCCAGACTT
This sequence comes from Triticum dicoccoides, assembly GCF_002162155.2. Lineage (NCBI taxonomy): Eukaryota > Viridiplantae > Streptophyta > Magnoliopsida > Poales > Poaceae > Triticum > Triticum dicoccoides. The sequence goes on along the minus strand of NC_041383.1, from coordinate 263,275,114 downwards.
AATGTACTTTAAACCCCGCATTACTGAGGGCCGGAGGGGTCTGGCAGACACTATATAAGCCACCCCCCACCTCAGTGTAAAGGGTTCGCACCCCTGTAATTCATATACACATAATCCACTCGACCGCCTCCGGGCTCCGAGACGTAGGGCTTTTACTTCCTCCGAGAAGGGCCTGAACTCGTACATCTCTTGTGTTTACATCCTCTCCATAGTTAGGACCTTGCCTCTCCATACCTACCCCCACTCTACTGTCAGACTTAGAACCACGACAGTTGGCGCCCACCGTGGGGCAGGTGTTCTAGCGATTTTTTGGAGAAGTTGCGATTCTTCCGAGTACTTTCATCATGGTTGCTGTTGGAGCTTTGGTCGAGGGCCGCGAGATCCGTCTCGGCGCTCTCACCTTCATCGCCGATGACTCCGCTTGGCTCCAGGAGGCTCCACTCGACGTTGATGCGCTCCCCGTCCGCGGTGCGACGCATTTTCGCGCATGTGTCCGCGGCGTTCTGCTGCGACAACCGTCGACTCCGTATCGGTCGACTCCCCTATCGGTCACCCTCCTGGTCTCCCACCAGCGCAAGCGCTCTGGTCGGTCGAGGCTCCAGCGGTGGGTGAAGCATGCGGTGGCTTGCCAGACGGCCACCGCCCAAGTTGCGGCAATCGAGCCCAACGAATCCCTCTACGGCCTGTTCGATCTGTCGACTGGCTCCGTAGAGACTGCATCCGAATGCGATAGCAGTGATCCGGCGGCGGAAATCTTGATAGTCAACGGACCTTGCAGTCCTCCTGGCTTCGCCCATGAGGGCGGGGCAGGCGGCGGAGACGACCCCACACGGGACCACGAAGAGTACCAGCCCGAGCCACTCGACTCTCTGCAGAGGGAAGAGCTTCGCCGCAGGAACATGGATGCCCTGCATACTCCCATCGTGGGAGAAACCCCCGAGGCTCGCGCCTTGGAGGAGGCACGTTTAGCCAATTTGGCTGAACGCGCTCGTCTGGAGAACCTTCAGCGAGCACTCGACGAGCGTGCGCGGCAACGAGTTCCCGACGCCAATCGATGTCAACTCTTCCCGCCGACTCAGGTATATTGAACCCCAATTCAGAATTTAGCAGCTGCGACCCGTATAGCAGAGTCCATCCAGCCCTCTCAGTCGGAAGCTGGCAGAGGCTTGATGCGGATCAGGGATTTGCTCCGGGCAGCAGGAGATCAGAATTCAGCCGTGTCGCAGTCGCGCAACAGAATTCACAGTCGATCCGTCGCTGCGAATACGGTTCAGTCGGCTCACAGTCCCAGATCGCCTCCGCGGTGCGAAGGGCGCGAGAACCGGCAAGACCAGTACGGTGACCGACACGATCGTGATGATAGGCGTCGAGTGCCCACTCCCCCCCCCCCGAGGGGTGGGTCTTACGCTCCTCGGCAGCAAGATGACAGGCGTCAACTCAGTGTGGGGCGAAGAGCTCCAGTCGACCCCCGAGAACCAGGCTTTGACGCGCGGTCCATTACCGTGCAAGGCTTGGTCGACCGAAACAGAGCTCATCGGGGCGGGCCCGACAGAGATGCGCCCACAAGCAGTAGAGTGCATATTTCTGGTCCAGAATGTTTCAGCAGGGCTATCAGAGCCGCAGTGATTCCCCCCAATTTCAGGTTGGCAACAGGAGTCAGCAAGTTCACTGGTGAGTCTAAGCCTGAAACTTGGCTTGAGGACTACCGAGTGGCGGTTCAGATTGGTGGTGGGAATGACGAGGTGGCCATGAAGCATTTACCCCTCATGTTGGAAGGTTCTGCCAGAGCGTGGTTGAATCAGTTACCTCCTAGCAGCATTTACACTTGGGAAGATCTGTTCCGAGTGTTCGTCAGAACATTCGAAGGAACTTGCAAGCGACCAACTGGATTGACAGAGCTGCAAGTCTGTGTGCAGAAGACGAATGAGACTCTCAGAGAGTATATTCAGAGATGGATCACTTTGCATCATACCGTGGAGAACGTGTCTGATCATCAGGCAGTCTGCGCCTTCAAGGATGGTGTCAAGAACAGAGAATTGAGTTTGAAGTTTGGTCGAACCGGAGACATGACCCTGAGTCGGATGATGGAGATTGCTACCAAGTATGCCAACGGCGAAGAATAAGACCGACTCCGAAGCGGCAAGTATAAGCCGAGTCAGTCGGAGAAGGGAAACACCAGTCGGAAACAGAAACGGAAGGCCGAACCAGCAGCTCCTGGAGAGGCTCTGGCCGTGACTCAGGGAAAGTTCAAAGGGAAACCAAAAGGATCCTGGAACCCTAAGAAGGTGAAGGATAAAGAGGGAAACGACGTGATGGATATGCCGTGCCACATCCACACGAAGAAAGATGAAGAGGGTAATATCATTTACCCGAAGCATACCACTCGTCAGTGTCGACTGCTGATCCAACAGTTCCAAGGGAAATAGTCCAAGGACAAGGAAAAGGAGTCAGACAAGGCCGAAGACAAGGAGGACAGTGAGGGGGTATATCCACATGTCAACTCCACTTTGATGATCTTCGCAGATGTGGAAAGCAAGAGCCGACTGAAGGTCATTAACCGTGAGGTGAACATGGTTGCCCCAGCGAAACCAAGTTATCTGAGGTGGTCCCAAACGCCCATCACATTCGACCAGTCTGATCACCCGACTCATATTGCCACCCCCGGGAGGCAAGCTTTGGTGGTCGACCTAGTTGTCGAAGGCACTCGGTTGACAAAGGTGCTGATGGACGGTGGTAGCGGACTGAACTTGTTGTATGCAGACACACTGAAGGGAATGGGCATTCCGATGTCCCGACTGAGCACCAGTAACATGAGCTTTCACGGAGTTATACCAGGAAAGAAAGCCGAGTCACTCGGTCAAATAGCTCTGGACGTGGTGTTTGGTGATTCAAAACATTTTCGCAAGGAAAAGCTGACGTTTGAGGTCGTGGACTTTCAGAGCGCGTACCACGCTATTTTGGGGAGACCAGCTTACGCACGTTTCATGGCTCGACCATGTTACGTCTACCTCAAACTGAAGATGCCCGGCCCCAAAGGAGTGATCACTGTCACCGGTGATCGGAAAAAGGCAGAAGAGTGTTTCCAGAAAGGCTCAAAGATTGCCGATTCCCAGGTGACACCGGTCGAGTTTGAAGAATACAAGCAAAACGCAGATCCGAGTGATTTGCTGCGAGCCAAGAAACCCGCCACAGAATCTGCATTTCAGTCGTCCGGTGAGACGAAGCCTGTCCACATTCACCCGACCGACCCCAATGCATCCCCGACCCACATCTCCACAACACTCGACCCAAAATAGGAAGAAGCGCTCATCCAGTTCCTCCGTGAGAACTGGGACATTTTTGCATGGAAGCCAGCTGACATGCCGGGTGTTCCCAGGGGACTGGCTGAGCATCGCCTTAGAGTCGACTCATCAGCTAAACCAGTTAAAGAGCATCTTCGGCGGTCCGCCGTCCAGAAGAGAAAGGCTATTGGTGAGGAAGTGGCTCAATTGTTGGCGGCATGATTTATCCGAGAGATATACCACTCCGAGTGGCTCGCTAATGTCGTCATGGTTCCTAAGAAGGACAAATCACTCCGAATGTGCATTGATTTCAAGCACATCAATCGGGCCTGCCCGAAAGATCATTTTCCTCTCCCTCGCATTGATCAAATTGTTGACTCGACCGCGGGATGCGAGAGATTGTCTTTTCTAGACGCCTATTCCGGGTACCATCAGATCCGTCTGTACGGACCCGATGAGATAAAAACAGCTTTCATCACTCCATTCGGGTGCTTCTGCTATATCACCATGCCATTCGGCCTCAAGAATGCCGGAGCCACATTTATGCGGACGATTCATAAGTGTTTTCTCACTCAAATCAGTCGGAATGTGGAAGCGTATATGGATGATATCGTGGTCAAGTCACGAAAAGGTTCCGACCTGCTCACTGACCTCGCCGAAACATTTGCCAACCTCAGAAGGTATGATATCAAGCTCAATCCATCAAAGTGCACATTTGGAGTTCCTGGTGGCAAGTTACTCGGTTTTCTCGTTTCCGAACGAGGAATCGACGCTAATCCAGAAAAGATAGGCACCATACTCCGAATGAAACGCCCTGTGCGAGTGCACGATGTCCAGAAGCTTACTGGATGCTTGGCCACATTAAGTCGATTCATCTCACGACTCGGTGAAAAGGCACTGCCTCTTTACCGACTGATGAAGAAGGCAGACAAGTTCGAGTGGACTCCAGAAGCTGATGCAGCGTTTGCCGAGCTAAAAGCTCTGCTCTCCACCCAGCCGGTGCTTGCTGCCCCAATCAGCAAAGAGCCTCTGTTGCTTTATATCGCAGCCACAGGACAAGTCGTCAGTACAGTACTTACGGTCGAGCGGGAAGAAGAAGGAAAAGCTTTCAAAGTTCAGCGCCCAGTGTATTATTTGTCTGAAGTTTTGACTCCATCCAAGCAGAGATACCCTCATTATCAGAAGTTTGTGTATGGGATATACATGACCACGAAGAAAGTTGCTCATTAGTTCTCTGATCGTTCCATCACAGTCGTCAGCGATGCTCCACTTTCAGAGATTTTGCACAACAGAGATGCAACTGGTCGAGTGGCCAAATGGGCGATCGAACTTCTTCCCCTTGATATCAAGTTTGAGGCAAAGAAAGCCATTAAGTCCCAGGCAATAGCGGATTTCCTCGCCGAGTGGATTGAGCAACAGCAACCGACTGAAGTTCACTCGGAGCATTGGACCATGTTCTTTGATGGCTCTAAGATGTTGAATGGTTCCGGTGCTGGGGTTGTCCTGGTTTCCCCCAGCGGAGATAAGCTCAGATATGTGCTCCAGATTCACTTTGATTCCTCCAACAATGAGGCAGAGTATGAGGCCCTCTTATATGGATTGTGCATGGCCATTTCACTCGGCGTCCGTCGCCTGATGGTCTATGGCGATTCAGATTTAGTGGTCAACCAAGTGATGAAGGAGTGGGACGTGAGAAGCCCAGCCATGACTGGATACTGCAATGAAGTGAGGAAGCTGGAAAAGAAGTTTGAGGGGTTAGAGCTCCATCATATACCCCGACTGAAAAATCAAGCAGCTGATGATCTAGCAAAGATAGGTTCCAAGAGAGAAGCCATTCTGGGTGGTGTGTTCTTGGAGCATATTCATACTCCGTCAGTTAAGGAAGACCCTTTCACTGAAGAAGCCCCGCAACCCAAGAGTGCCACGGATCCGACTGAAGTAGAAGTCCCAGCAGTGGTCGACTTGGTTATGGAGATCTTGGTAGTCACACCTGACTGGACAATTCCATATATCGCGTATATCCTGAGAAAAGAGCTCCCAAAGGATGAGGAAGAGGCTCGACAGATCGTCCGTCGATCCAAGGCCTTTACCGTTATCAAAGGACAGTTGTATAGAGAGAGCGCGACTGGAGTTGGTCAAAAGTGCATAACGCCAGAAGAAGGTCGAATCATTCTCGATGATATCCACTCGGGGACCTGTGGTCATCATGCGTCCTCTCGGACCATCGTGGCCAAAGCATACCGAGCCGGATTTTACTGGCCAAAGGCGAATGAGATGGCAAAGGAAATAGTGGACAAGTGCGAAGGATGTCAGTTCTACTTAAATATGTCACACAAGCCTGCGTCAGCTCTGAAGACCATTCCACTCGTCTGGCCTTTCGCAGTATGGGGGTTGGACATGGTCAGTCCCTTGAGAACAGGTCGAAGTGGTTTCACGCATGTACTGGTGGCAGTCGACAAGTTCACCAAGTGGATTGAGGCTAAGCCAATCAAGAACCTTGACGCTGGTACTGCTGTTAGCTTCATCAGGGAACTGATATTCAGATATGGAGTCCCGCACAACATCATTACAGATAATGGGTCGAACTTTGACTTGGAGGAATTCAGGGATTTCTGCAACTCTCAAGGCACACGAGTCGACTACGCTTCAGTCGCTCATCCGCAGTCGAATGGACAAGCAGAACGAGCCAATGGCTTGATCCTCAAAGGGTTGAAACCCCGGCTGATGCGCGATCTCAAACATGCGGCTGGAGCATGGGTCGACGAACTTCCCTCGGTGCTTTGGGAACTGCGGACCACACCTAATCGGTCGACCGGGAGAACTCCATTCTTCTTGGTCTATGGGGCTGAAGCAGTCTTGCCGAGTGATCTTCTCCACAATGCTCCTCGAGTTGAACTCTACAACGAAGCAGAAGCTAAACAAGAGCGGCAGGACGCAGTCGACCTCTTAGAGGAGGAAAGGGAGATGGCTCTGATCCGATCGACCATCTACCAACAAGACTTGCGTCGCTTCTATGCCAGAAACGTGAAGAGTCGAGCCTTCCAGGAAGGAGATTTGGTTCTCCGAGTGGATCAGCAGAAACAACACAAGCTTGCTCCTTCTTGGGAAGGGCCCTTCATCGTCACCAAGGTTCTCCACAACGGGGCGTACCGTCTTTACAACATCGAACACAATATCGACGAGCCCCGAGCTTGGAACGCGGAACTACTCCGCCCATTTTACACTTAAGTTTATCACTCGGATGAGTTGTAATAAAAGTACTTCTGTAGTCCATGTTTTACAAGATAATAGTGTCATATTTTCCCCAATGATTTTTGTCACTTTTATTTTTGTTCAGAAAAAATTCCCCCCTCAGTGGGTGACTTAGCCGCGAATCCGTTTCGCCTAAGTTTGTAAAAAAACCTTACCGAGTGATGAGCCAGCCTCTCACTCGGGGGCTTAGCTGCGAATCCATTTCGCCTAAGTTTCAATAAAATCCCACCGAGTGGTAAGCCAGACTTTCACTCGGGGGCTTAGCTGCAGTCCAAGTACTCGCCTAAGTTTCAATAAAATCCTACCGAGTGGTAAGCCAGACTTCCACTCGGGGGCTTAGCTGCAGTCCAAGTACTCTCCTAAGTTTCAATAAAATCCTACCGAGCGGTAAGCCAGACTTCCACTCGGGGGCTTAGCTGCAGTCCAAGTACTCGCCTAAGTTATAAAAATCCTGCCGAGTGGCGAGCCAGACTCCCACTCGGGGGCTTAGCTGCAGTGTAAACACTCGCCTAAGTACAAATACAACGTGCGGTTGCAAGGAGGACGAGGTGCAGGTCGACTGTGTCCCTCTCCTTTGAGCTACGCCACAAGTACAACGTAAAAATCCTACCGAGTGAAGAGCAAACCTCCCACTCGGGGGCTTAGCTGCAGCCCTGTGCTCGCCTAAGATATAAAAATCCTGCCGAGTGTGGAGCAGACCTCCCACTCGGGGGCTTAGCTACAGCACCGCGCTCGCCTAAGATATAAAAAATCCTGCCGAGTGTGGAGCAGACCTCCCACTCGGGGGCTTAGCTGCAGCACCGCGCTCGCCTAAGATATAAAAATCATGCCGAGTGTGGAGCAGACCTCCCACTCGGGCGCTTAGCTGCAGCCCCGTGCTCGCCTAAGGTATAAAAATCCTACCGAGTGTGGAGCAGACCTCCCACTCGGAGGCTTAGCTGCAGCACCGTGCTCGCCTAAGGGATAAAAATCTTACCGAGTGTGGAGCACACCTCCCACTCGGAAGCTTAGCTGCAGCCCAGTGCTCGCCTAAGTGAATTAAGGAATAAGTCGACTGCAGTAAGCGTCTTGCTTTAAACCTGCAAAAGACATTTCAAGACAAAAACAAGCGTATTCAAATGACGAATCCAAGTTCAGATCGATACCTAAAGGAACCGAAAGTGCTCAGGCGCTAAGCCTGTTAAGGTTTATCGGTTACAAAATCACTTGGCATACCGAGGCAAATTTAAAGTGTCGAGCTCAAAGAAGTTTTTTACCCCTCCTGTGGAGGGCTGGAAGGTGCAACAAACTCATCAAGATCAATTCCGTCTGCGATCCGAGTGGCAGCAGCGATGAAGGTTTCCATGAAGGACCTGAAGTCATGTTTCTTGGTGTTGGCCACCCGAAGAGCCACCAGCTTATCTTCTCGCGCATCCTTGCAGTGGACTCGGGCCAGACACAGAGCAACATCTGCTCCGCACCTAGTGGAGGATTTTTTTCCACTCTTGCACTCGACCAGGAACTGTGTTTAGTCGAGCCATCAGCGACTCGAGGTCATTCTGGAGTGTCTCCCTGGGCCAGAGCGTGGTGTCGATGCGAGAAGTGGCGACCTTCAGCCTTGCAAGATAGTCAACGACAGCTGCAACATGAGACTCAAGTCGGAACACATTCATGGCAACTTCATCGTTCACCGGAGAGTTGATGGGGTCCAGGTTCGGTTCCAGCCGACTAGTTTCCTCTTCAAAGTTTTGGCAAAATTCTGCAAGGACAGTCACCGAATCAAGGCAATGGTCGAATGGAAAGATCACTGTTGAAAATGATTGTCGAGTGTAAAGGATTACCTTCGAGCATGAGGAACAACTTCTTGGCGAGTCCACTCAGGAAGACCTCCAGATCATTCTTCTTCCCAGCCAGTTGACTGGCCTTGTCATTCAGAGCAGCTGTGTCGTTCTTCAGTCGACTAACCTCCTTGTTGGCAATCTCAAGAGCAGCTTTCAGATTAGTATTTTCTTCTTCGAGCTTGGCGACTGAAGCTAACTTCTCGTCAGCAAGTTTGGTCTTCTCGGCCAGTTCAAGATCTTTTTTCTTCTGGGCCTCCTTCACCTTGCCTACAAGTTACAACAAGGTCAGATTTTGAAACAAATGAAGGAAAAAAGGAGTCGTCGAGGTCTCACCGAACATACCTTTGGTCTCCTCCTTCGCCTTTGTCAGATTCTCCTGAACCAGCTTCAGATCCAGCTCGAGCTGAATGTGCTTGTTCTCCAGCTCGGTGTAGCGAGCAGCAAGGTCACAGGATTTCTGCGAAGAACCAATCGACAAAATGTCAAAAATAATTCACTTTCGAGTGGATAAGGAAAAATCATGTGTTTCTAAGACTACAGCCGAATACAAATATTCGACCGTAGTCTCGGGGACTACACCCAGTGGGTGCACTCAGCGTGCCCCCACTAGTTCTATTAAAGATAGAGTCGACCAGTCGACCCAAAAAAAAACAAGACATGTTCTTCAGACTGTAATCGACTGCAAGCAGTCGACCACAGTCTCGGGGACTACACCCAGTGGGTGCACTCAGCGTGCCCCCACCGGTTTGAGAAATCCATTCGACTCAGTCGAATGACGGAAACACTTAACTTATAAAGCCTAAGGCCGACTACCAGCAGTCGACCTTAGCCTTGGGGACTACACCCAGCGGGTGCACTCAGCGTGCCCCCGCTAACACGGAGTTTCAATCGACACACCCAGTGGGTGATTGTTATGGATTCCAGAAAGAAAAGCTTTTTGATAGCATATCCTAACAGAACAAGCGATTCGACTTACCTGAACATTGCTTTGAAGAGCAGAACTGGCGTCGTAAGCTGCCTGGCTTGCCTCCCGGATGGCCTTCACCTGCTCCATCATGATCCCTGCTTGGCGTATCGCTTCCTTCGCAGCACTGGCTTGGTCCTCTGGGACGTGATGCGTCGTGAAGAGGGAAGGTTGAGCGGCACCCGACGAAGCGGGGTGAGCACTCGTCAACGACACCGCGAAAGACATGGTGTGTCGAGTAGTGTTCTCCTCCTCCGCGACCAGAGTCTCGGGCGCCGTCACATCCTGGGCCATCCTGCCGGCAGACGCTTTCCTGCTCCTCCTGTGCTTCAGTGGTTCCTCATCGTCATCATCATCGGGAAGAGTGATAACGACATTGGATGGAGCTACAGAAAAGAATCAGAATTAGGGACGAAGAGTCAATCGACTAAAAACGGAATTAAGAGTGTGGTACCATGTTTTGAGGTTGTGGCATCCTCCATCTCATGGTCGTCAGCCCTGGCTGAGGTCTCGGAAGTAGCAGCACTATAACTCCAAAAATTCAGTCGGTGAACTCAAGTGTCATTCAAAGATAAAGCCCGCACAAAGCAAGAAGACTCAAGCAGCATGTTTACCCTGATATGGTGGGGATGGACACTTTCATCTTCGCCAGGACCTTGGTCGGCTTCGGCGGTGCCACCCTGGACTGCTTCGAAGCCTTTTCAGTCGGCGCCGGAGAAGTGGTCCGAGGGCGCTTGGTCGACTAAGCGATAGCCGCGACCCCCTTACCCCGTTCAGTCGCAGGGTCATGGGCAAGCTTCGACCGCCTTTCCAAGCGCGATGGTGCGACCTCCTCCTCCTCCTCTTCTTCTTCCTCCTCATCGTCATCATCATCATCATCATCTTCAGCAGCATCCGAGTCCCACTCCTCCTGGCTCTCGCCCCCACTCGCTTCTCCCTCTTCAGTCGGAGTCTGTGCTCCATTGGGCATCGAGTACAGTTCGGTGAGGGACTGTTAGACATCAAGACAAAGTTCAATCGACCAATTTGCGAAGAAAACGGAAATAAGTATGGCAAGAATACAATTGGAGGTTGAGTGGACATACCTTGTCGGGAATGCTGCAATGGTCGAGTGGAGGAATTCTCCTGGCTCCACGAGGGTTATCCTTGTTCCCAGTGACAGCGGCCATCCACCTTTCCAGCGTGGCATCGTCGACTGCTTCTGGGTTGATCCGAGTCTCATCTTCAGTCCCGCGGTACAACCACATGCAATGGCTCCGGAACTGAAGAGGCTGGATGCGCGCCTAAGAAAAACCTCCAGAAGATCCATACCCGTTACTCCCTCCCGAACCAACTGAACTACGCGCTCCATCAGCATCTTCACGTCGGCTTTCTCCTCCGGAATCACCTTCAGAGAGGAGGGTTTGTTGACTCGGTCCATGGTAAACTGAGGGAGTCCACTCGACTGCCCAGGCGTCGACTCATTCTGGCAGTAGAACCAGGTCGACTGCCAGCCTCTGACTGACTCGGGGAACGTCATGGCTGGGAAGGTGCTCTTGTTCCTCATCTGGATCCCCAGACCTCCACACATCTGGACAACCTTGGTTTTATCGTCGTCTGGACTCGCCTTCTTCACGGTCTAAGAGCGACACGTGAATATGTGCTTGAACAGGCCCCAATGCGGTCGGCAACCCAGAAAATTCTCACACATGGACACAAATGCGGCAAGGTAGGCGATAGAGTTCGGAGTGAAGTGGTGGAGTTGCGCTCCAAAGAAGTTCAAGAAGCCACGGAAGAAAATACTCGGCGGCAAAGAAAACCCGCGGTCGACATGGGTAGCCAGAAGGACACACTCACCCTCTTCCAGTTGGGGTTGCCACTCGTTCCGCAGGAGCCTTGCTGCTCCGTGGGGGATCAGGCCGTCGTTTGCCATATCGAGGAGATCCTTCTCCGTGATGGTCGACCGGATCCAATCTCCTTGGACCCAGCCGTTCGGCAGACGAGATCTAGACGAAGACCCGCCGCGACTGGTGGATCTCCCCTTCGCCTTCCCCGTCGCCGACGCCTTCTTCGCGCGCTCCAGCGCCGCCGTCTTCTCCTTCACCATGGCTGCCGGCGAGGCGCACGAGGAGCAGTTGTGCGGAGGCGAGAACGGGCGCAATGGGCAGAGGCAGTGAGAGCAGAGAGAGAATGCAGAGGTACTGTTCAAAAAGCCTCGCCGAGCGCCTTTATAAGATCCCTTCCGAGTGGATGACAGGTGGGCCCAGCCGATCCAATCACATCCCGAAACAGTCACGCGGACGAGATACGTGGCGAAAAAGGCGGCGCGAGAATCGAAGCGTTTATGCCCTATCCCATCCGAACGCCGCGGTCCGCCCCGCTTCGCACGCTTCCCCAAATTTCGTATCCCGCAAAATCCGCAAACGGCAGATCGGTCTGTCAGACGCGGGATTTCCTGCGATCCGTCGCTCGGGAATTTTTAAGTTCAAAAGGTCACTCGACGAAAGAAAAGAATGGATCGAGTCGACTGAAGAAAAGTTGCTAGTTATCAACAAAGAGATTATTGGTCCAAGACAACGCATGACCAGCATGCAAAAGCCAGTCGGAAACAACATCAACTCCTTCCTCACTCAAGCCTCAATCCATTCGGGGGCTAATGATGGAGTCATGTACCTAGGGTAGGGTCATAGACCTGATCTAAATACCCTACCCAAGGACACCCTTAGAAGAAATCACCTTCCAGTCGACTTATGAGGACTCCACTCGACGTACTTGAAGGACTCGACCATGAAGACTCACTCGACCACCAGAAGGTCAAGAAGCACTCTGTACTGCAACGGTCTGTAATTAAGTAGGCTTTATGGTAGTTAAGACGCTTTATGTGGGGCGTTACCAGTAACGTCCCAGACTTAATGTACTTTAAACCCCGCATTACTGAGGGCCGGAGGGGTCTGGCAGACACTATATAAGCCACCCCCCACCTCAGTGTAAAGGGTTCGCACCCCTGTAATTCATATACACATAATCCACTCGACCGCCTCCGGGCTCCGAGACGTAGGGCTTTTACTTCCTCCGAGAAGGACCTGAACTCGTACATCTCTTGTGTTTACAACCTCTCCATAGTTAGGACCTTGCCTCTCCATACCTACCCCCACTCTACTGTCAGACTTAGAACCACGACACTATCGTCATCGGCCGGACTCCAAGACTATGAAGATACAAGATTGAAGACTTCGTCCCGTGTCCGGATGGGACTTTCCTTGGCGTGTAAGGCAAGCTTGGCGATACGGATATGTAGATCTCCTACCATTGTAACCGACTCTGTGTAACCCTAGCCCTCTCCGGTGTCTATATAAACCGGAGGGTTTTAGTCCGTAGGACGAACAACCATTACAACAATAATACCATAGGCTAGCTTCTAGGGTTTAGCCTCCTTGATCTCATGGTAGATCCACTCTTGTACCACCCATATCATCAATATCAATCAAGCAGGAGTAGGGTTTTACCTCCATCGAGAGGGCCCGAACCTGGGTAAAAACATCGTGTCCCTTGTCTCCTGTTACCGTCTGCCTAGACGCACAGTTCGGGACCCCCTACCCGAGATCCGCCGGTTTTTACACCGACAAGGAGCGACTTAGAGCAAGGTTGATTGATTGGAGTGAACAATTTGTATCTCTGGGAAACAAAGAAATTTTGATCAAAGCTGTTGCACAGGCCATTCCTACATATGTGATGAGTGTCTTGAAACTGCCGGCATCTGTCTGTGACGACTTAACACGAATGATGAGGCAGTACTGGTGGGGTGTGGAGAACGGTAAGAGGAAAATGGCCTGGCTTAGTTGGAAAAAGATGGTCGTCCCTAAGTCTATGGGGGGCATGGGATTTCAGGACATGAGAGCATTCAACCAGGCCTTGCTGGCTAAGCAGGCTTGGCGTTTATTGGATCGCCCAAACAGCTTGTGTGCAAGACTATTAAGAGCAAAATATTATCCCCATGGTAATCTGTTAGACACGGTGTTTCCAACCAGTTCGTCACCAGTGTGGAAGGGGATTGTACATGGGCTTGAGCTGGTTAAGAAAGGAATTATTTGGCGTGTGGGTGACGGAACACTGATAAGAACTTGGAGAGATGCTTGGATCCCAAGAGGTCACAACTTTCGGCCGATAACACCGAAACATAATTGCAGACTCAACTGGGTGGCGGATTTCTTGAATGAACACGGTGCATGGGATGAACAAAGGCTGAGAGAACACTTGGGACGTGGACGTAAGAGAAATTCTTAAGATCCGCACTTCACCTATGAATGGTCAAGACTTTATAGCTTGGTTCCCGGAAAGAAGCGGACATTTTACGGTAAGGAGTGCATACCGGCTGGCTACTATTGGCGGCATTCGGGAGAGGACACCGGCGACCAGCAACAACCCTTCCGAGGAACGGCCGGTGTGGCAATGTATTTGGGCAGCTAAGGTTCCCCTAAAGATGAGGATATTGGCGTGGAAAGTAGTCTCGGGGGCACTTGCAACAAATTCTTGCAAACAGCATCGACATATATCCACAAGAGACATTTGCCCCTTGTGTGCGAGAGAGAAGGAATCCAGTTTCCATGCTCTTGTCACATGCGATCATGCGCAGGCGGTATGGCGAGAAATGAGGGCGGTATGGAATTTACCACGCCAGGAACTCCTGCATGACACAGGGCAGGACTGGTTACTAAACTTGCTGACAAACTGTGACGAGTACATGAGGGATTGTGTAATTATGTTGGTCTGGCGCATTTGGTCGCTCCGCTCAGATGTGACTCATGGGAAGGAAGTTCCTCCTATGGCTACAACTGTATCCTTTTTGCACAGCTACATGCATTCCCTAGATCTGTCAAGGAGGTTTTCGACAGAGGACATCATCAAAGGGAAAATGCCGGTAGGGCGAGATGCGCCGGCTACTGCACGGGTGGAGGCTAGAGTTCAACCATGGTCGAAGCCACCACCGGGGAAGGTGGCCCTGTCGGTTGATGGTGCTTATTTACACACCGATGGCTCAGCTGCGGCAGGAATGGTATTGAGGAATAATGATGGGAGCGTTATCTTTTCAGCTTATAGATACATATTTAACTGTAACGAAGCATTGGAAGCAGAACTGCATGCATTGATGCAAGGTATGGCGCTAGCAGTCCAACATTGTGAGCTACCTGTCATAGTCCAGTCGGACTCTTCTGTCGCCATCTCCGCCCTGTCGGGCGACAGTTTATCTAGATCTGCCTATGGGCACTTAGTTGCTGAGATTCGTCACCTTATGATAGATAGAGTTTTCATTCCTATGAAGATTAGTCGTGTGCAGAATAGGGTAGCAGATCGTTTGGCCCTGTATAGTCGTACAGAGCGTACCACTGCTGTATGGCTTGGCCGAGGTCTGCCGTGTATCGAGGATCTCTTGCCTCACGATTGTAACCCTATACCTCTGGAATAAAACTCTTCTATCAGCGCAAAAAAAAAACACAGGTGCATATGAGCCCAGGCTAAAAGGATTTCGGCAAACTTTCACCAATCCTAGAGCTCGTCGCATTCAGCTGGCTCGAACGACAGCACGCCCCCCTCAAGATCATACAGAAAGTGCATGCTCTGCTGCTGCACGCTGCCGAGCACCGACATCCCCCGCATGCTCACCATCCCGAGGCAGGCCACCCCAGCGTTCCGGTCCTCCACAACGTAGCTCTCCCTGGGAAGCGCCATGTCCGCGCCGTCGAAGTGGAACACCAGGCGCGGCACGTCCACCGCCTCGGTCTTCCCCTCCGGTGCAGCGAAGCAGAGGCTGAGGCCGAGGTGCGCGCCGCTGGCCAGCGGGAGCCCAACGCGCGCCGCGACCGCGCGGGCCAGCACCACGAACGCGCGCTCCTCCAGCGCGGTGAACGTCGTGCCGGAATCGATGATGAACCCGCCGCCGCCCATGGGCGACAGCTGGAACACGGCGGGGTCGATCGGCAGCAGGGTCTTGCCGACGGTGATCCCTTCCAGCGTGAGGTAGTAATATGAGCTCCTGCGCCCGCCGGCTGGGTTCGGCGCGAACGGCGTGGACTGGGCGGTGGTCGAGAGGGTCGCCGACGGGCCTAAGAAGAGAGGGCTCGCCGCCTTGTCGCTGAAGGGCGTGAAGCAGTAGGAGAACCTGGTGATGCCCAGCTGGGACACGAGCGAAAGTGGCCCCCTTCCCATCCCGACCAGACCGGACGAGTTGTCCGTGCTGCCAAGGTTCTCCGTGCCGCAGCCGAACGCGATGCCGTGCACGGCAGTGCCTGAGCCGAGCGTCAACGTCTCGGTGGCGAGGGCGCCGTCTGTAGAGGTGCCGTCGCCGTAGGAGAAATAGTACGGACAGCCGGGATCGGGGGCCGAGCAATGGTACCTCGGGTCTCGGAGCGCCTCGCACAGCGATGAGCGGCACGACACGTTGGCGTATGTCGCCGACCTGGCCGGCGCGTACAGCGGCGTGGGCTGCGGGAAGCACTTCCGGCAGGGCGCGTCGCACTGCGTCCAGATGAGGTCGCTGCCCGTGTCGAGGACCGCGGTGATCGCTAGCGGCGGCGTGCCGATGGCGAGGTCGACGAGGTACGTTGCCGCGCTCGCGTGAACGGCCGCCGTTTCATCAGCACCGCCGCTCTGCAGCGATGCAGGGGATGGAGGGGCAGCGGCGAGGAGGCCGTTGACTCGGCGGTGGCTCCGTTCGGCAGCGCGACGGATGCGCTCGATCCCCGTGAAGTCACCGCGGGTGTCTGCGTGCGTTAGCTCAAGACGGATGCCACGGCTCGATGCTGAGGAAATGGCAAACGACGGCAACAAGAGGAGCAACCAGAGGAGAAGAGATGTCCCCGATGCCATTGTTCTCAAGAAGAGATACGAGATGTCAGTATAGCTTATTGGTGATTTTAGGTGTTCATGTTTTAGATCGTGCTGGATACAGTTATATTTGACGAATGAGAACTGTTCTCGGTGTTGGCTGTTACTGTATTCTTTTTGCATCATGGATGATGGCTGCGAGGTGCATCCGCACGTCGCTACAACCTTTGGCGTCTGCCCGCCAGCTCTGCCAGAGGAGTAACCCTACACCTACGTAAACAGTTTTTTGTTGGACGAATTAGGGAAGTGGGGGCCATCCACTTGAAATCAGGGGTGGAGAGGTTTGTTAGGAAGATTACGTAGGAGGAGAACGTAAGTCTACTTAGGTGTAGCATTATTGCTGCCAGAGCATCTACAACCGGACTCGAAAATCCGTCGCCCTAAACATCCGCCGTAATGTACAGGCGACATTTGAAGTGCATAATTCAAATATTAAACTCCTCGATTATCATTATGGGTCTCAGGGATTCTTATGCATGTGCAGAAAATTCATAATCTTATCTGCATCTTAAACCGGGATGTGGACTTGTTCTCCGGGTTTCTCAAAAGCATGGGTTCGGGTTGCCCCTTTGACGGTGTCATACACAAGGTGGTGTGAGAGCTTGACTTAATATGAATGATAGACTACTCATATTAACATGGTCAAGCGAGAGGGAAAATCCAACGCCCTGCTGCATAGATAAATTCTTCTGCAACATTGCCCTAGGAGGTGTCCTTCCCCTCCTGCCTGCTCATGGCTGCATCTACATCAGTTTCAGACCATTGCCCACTGATTTCTTGCCTCCTCTGTGGCCCCGCACATAAAGGCAAGATTCAAATATGAGAGCTTTTGGCCAAGTTTTCCTCACTTCCATGAGACTGTGGCAAAAGCTTGGGAACTCCCGGTCGTTCATTCCTGTATGTTCACCGAGATCAAAATCAAAATGAAAACGAGTGGCGGCTAACCTGAAGATTTGGAGCAATTCTCTGTTCAGCGGCGCGAGACTGAAGTTTCACATCACCTCCGAGGTCATATTACTGCTAGATGTCGCGCAGGAATCAAGGGCCCTGTCGCTCGCATAATCCAGGCTTCATAAGCTACTGAAGACGAGGTTGCTTGGCCTTGCTGCTATCGAGCATATGAGGAGAAGACATGCCTCCAAAATCACTTGGTAGCGCGCGGGGGATGCCAGCACTAGGTTGTTTCATGTAAAGCTCTGCTTTCGTCGGAGAAAAAAAATCCATATGTTTGTTACAATCGGCTGGAGTTACAGTTACCAGCCATGAGGACAAGGTCGCGATCACCCACGACCACTTCTCTACTTTGCTTGGAACCAAATTGAGACGAGCATGTATGATCAACTAGGAGGAACTTCACCTGCCCCAATTGGATACCGCTGGCCTCGATCCGCCTTTTTCGAAAGCGGAAGTGTGGGCGGCAATCAAGGCTTGCTATTAGAAACAGCCCCAGGCCCAGATGGTTTCTCGGGAGGTTTCTTCCGAACCAGTTGGCCAATCATCAAGCAGGATAGCATGGCAATTTTCGACATTCTACCACCTCGCCAGTGACAGCTTGGCGTCCCTCAACTCGGCCTCGATCGTTTTGTTGCCAAAAAAGGATGGGGCAATGGAGATGAGTCACTTCCGGCCCATCAACTTGATACATTCCAATGGTAAACTAATTGCCAAAGTGCTCTCGATCGGACTCTCTTAGGTGATCCAAGACTTCATATCCCCGGCCCGGAGCGTTTTCCAGAAGAACAAATGCATACAAGACAACTACCTATATGTTCAAAATTGTGTTAGGGCACTTCATAGATCACGCAAGCCTGCTCTTCTTGTAAGTGCATCTAGTGTCACCCCTAGTTGGTTTTGGAGTATTGACGACAAACGTGGTTTAGGAACTAATGTGTTTGTGAGATTCACAGGAGAAATAGGTAGAAGTCCCTATTGATTCGGTTTACCCATCGAAGATGACCCCTAAAAATGTATGAAGACATTGAAGACAATGGTGGTTCGCGAAGACATTCACATCGAAGATAATGACGTGTGAAGACATTCGCTTGAAGACAATGGAGTGCGAAGACGTAGTTTCTTTCGTAGTTTCATTTTCTTCTTTCTTGAGTCATAGGAACCACCGAACTGTCAAGTGGGGTCCAAGTGAACAAAGTCAGAAAACTGACGTGATGCTCAACCAAATCCTATGTCTTCGAGAGAAGACAATTGAGAGAAAATCTTATCATGAGCTGGATAAGTCAGCTTTACTTGTAGCCCAAGTCAAGCCGCCGCGTGTCTTTGGAATCTGACCATTGTACACGTGCCAGTTCCTTAGTGACTCAGGGTTATTTCGGACATATCATGTCGGGTTGCCTCCTGGCTATAAATAGCCCGCCCCTACACCATAAATTGGTGGCTGCTCAGAGTTAGTGCACATCTTTTGTCATTTGAGAGCAACCCACCTCCGAAGCCTTTGAGAGAAAATCCTTGCGAGGACAAAACCCAGAAAATCCAAAGCCCAAAGAGTGTTGGCATCAACGAAGTCTTTCTATCCGCGTGATCTGAAGACTTATTACACTTGAATACTATGATCTTCCAGTCGGTTAGGCGTCGCGTTCTGAGGATCCAAGAGTCATTGTGGATCGCCGGTGAACAAAGTCTGTGAAGGTTTGGAAGTCTACCTTGAAGACTTACGAGAGTGATTGGGCAAGGACTAAGTGACCTTAGCTCAAGGTGAATAAGATGAATACATGGTCTTCTGAGTTCAATATCAACCTCCCTAACCAGACGTACAATTGTCACAGCAACTAGAACTGTTCTACCAAATCTTTTTCTTCGTCAAGCAACTGGTTCTATCTCCTCACTCCTTTAGTTACAGTTCAGTCTCGTGAAGTCATTGCTTGCCTGCTTTGTTTGAGTTTGTTGTGTGAAGAAATTCTCTCTGATTGCATATTTGGCTTCATACTGTCTTCCTATTCCGATCCAAATCTGCCTAGCTGCCATTTGTCTTTGTGCTTACTCTGTACTATTTCTTTGATTATGGCATGGATAGTGTAGTTTATTTTCCACTACATTGTGTAGGTGTTGTTTGGTCGTTTGTCTTTGGAGACATTGCTTGTCTTGAAGACTTTCATAAAAAATGCCTATTCAGCCCCCTCTAGTTGATAACTAGCACTTTCACTTCTAATTAAGCTAGACATCGCTAGGGCCTTTGACTCGGTCTCATGGGAATACTTGCTCGAGCTGCTCTAGTATCTAAGCTTCAACGCTCGATGGTGAAATTGGGTGGCTCTGCTGCTCTCATCTACTTCCTCGTAGTGCCTCCTTAACGACATTCCCGGAGAAACTATCCTACACAAGCACGGCCAGAGGCAGGGCGATCCTCTGTCACCTCTGTAATTTATCCTGGCCATAGATCCCCTACACTAACTCCTCGCCACCGCAACTGACAAAGGCGTTCTTTCTATGGTGCCCAACAAAACTGTTAGGTCTAGGAGTAGCTTATATGATGGCGATGTGATTCTTTTCACCAATCCAGTTAAGCAGGAGATAGATGCCCTAATAAAGATCCTTCCCAGGTTCGGCGATGCAACAAGACTCAAAATCAACCTCGACAAATCCTCTATAGTTGCGATCCAGTGCGATGGCATCAACTTGCACGATGTGCTTCAGAGCTTCGATGGGTAGCTAGTGAATTTCTCAATTAGGTACCTAGGTCTACCCGTCACCATCTCCAGGCTTAGGGGTGTTCATCCGATATTCATCCTGGAATGTATCCGCGTGCGATTAACTGGGTGGAAGGGCCGTCTACTTTCCTTGGCAGGCAGACGGGTGCTGGTCCGCTCTGTGCTCACGGCCATGCCAACTTTCGCCCTCTCGGTACTGCGGGCACCGGCCAAGTTCTTCAAAGACATTGAAAAATCGCATCGTCGCTTCCTTTGGGCTGGCGACAAGGAGCTCAATGGTGGCCACTACAAGGTTAGCTTGAAGCTTGTCTGCTCCCCAATTCAGCACGGCAGGCTCAAAATTCAGAACCTGCAGAAGTTCAGTAGGGCCTTCTGATACGTCTCCAACGTATCTATAATTTTTAATTGTTCCATGCTGTTATATTACCATTCTTGGATGTTTTACAATCATTATGTAGTCATTTTATATCATTTTTTGTTACTAACCTATTGACATAGTTCCCAGTGCCAGTTGTTGTTTTCTGCTTGTTTTTTACATCACAGGAAATCAATACCAAACGGAGTCCAAATGCAGCGAAACTTTTTGTTGATTTTTTCTAGACCAGAAGACACCTACTGGGCCAAAGAAGTACCAGAGGGGTGATCCGAGGTGAGCACAACCCACCAGGGCCCGTTCGGGGGCCCAGGTGGGCTATGCCCACCTCGGTGGCCTCCCACACCGACTCTTTGCTGTGTAAATACCCCAATATTCTAGAAACCCTAGGGGAGTCGACGAAAATCAATTCCAGCCGCCGCAAGTTCCTGAAACACCAGATCCAATCTAGACACCATCATGGAGGGGTTCATCATGTCCATTGGTGCCTCTCCGATGGTGCATGAGTTGTACTTTGTAGACCTACGGGTCTGTAGTTAGTAGTTATATGGCTTCCTCTCTCTCTCTCTCTCCCTCTCTCTCTCTTGATTCTCAACACAATGGTCTCTTGAGATCCATATGATGTAAGTCTTTTTGCGGTGTGTTTGTTGGGATCCGATGAAGTTTGAGTTTATGATTAGATCTATGTTTTTATCCCTGAAAGTTATTTGAGTCTTCTTTGATCTCTTATATGCATGATTGATTATAGCCTTGTATTTCTTCTCTGATATTTGGATTTTTTTTGGCCAACTTGATCTATTTATCTTGCAATGGGACGAGGTGCTTTGTGATGGGTTCGATCTTACGGTGCTTGATCCCAGTGACAGAAGGGAAAACGACACGTATGTATCGTTGCTATTAAGGATAACTAGATAGGGTCTATTTCCATATAAATAGATCTTGTCTACATCATGTCATCGTTCTTATTGCATTACTCCGTTTTTCCATGAACTTAATGCACTGGATGCATGCTGGATAGTGGTGGATGTGTGGAGTAGTAGATGCAAGTAGGAGTCGGTCTACTAATCTTGGACGTGATGCCAACATAATGATCATTGCATGGATATCGTCATGATTATTTGAAGTTCTATCAATTGCCCAACAATAATTGTTTTTCCAATGTTTGCTATTTTTATCGAGAGATGCCAGTAGTGAAACCTACGGCCCCGGGTCTCTTCTTATCATATTTGCCTTTCAGATCTATTTTCCTTTGCTGTTATTTTCAGTTCTATTAAACCAAAAATACAAAAATACCTTCCTACACTTTATTTTATTTGCGATCTATTTATCCAATCTATTACACTTTATCCTGTTTCTATGCCAATTTCTGGCGCCGTTCCCCGAAAGGGATTGACAACCCATTTAACACGTCGGGTTGCGAGTATTTGTTATTTTTGTGCAGGAGCTGTTTACGCTGTGTGCTACCTCTTGAGCTTGCATTGGTTTTTCCCTTGAAGAGGAAAGGGTGATGTAGCAAAGTAGAGTAAGTATTTCCCTTAGTTTGAGAACCAAGATATTAATCCAGTAGGAGATAACGCTCAAGTCACCGTATACCTGCACAAACAATCAACAAACTTGCACCCAACGCAATAAAGGGGTTGTCAATCCCTTCACGGTTACTTGCAAAAGTGAGATCTGATAGAGATAGATAAACGGTAAAGTAAATATTTTTGGTATTTTTTATTTATAGATCGGAAAGTAAAAGATTGCAAAATAGTAGATCAGAAACTAGTATGATCACTACTAAGGAAAAGGCTAGCAGCAGCGCGGGTTTTAGGTGTATCAGTAGCGCGGGGACCGGCGCTACTAATAAGGCGCTACAACTAACACGTAGCAGTAGCGCGTGCTCACTAGCGCTACTGCTACACAAGTGTAGCAGCAGCGCGCTTAACGGAAGCTCGCTACTGCTAATAGCTATAGCGCGCTTCTCCTGTGCGCTACCGCTATCCTAAATACTAGTAGCGAGTTGTTGTTTCCCACGCTATTACTAAGTAATTGCAAATTAAAAAAATAAAAGTTAGATGCAGTTGCTTCCATCAGAGACACGTCCAATGAAAAATAAGCTCAGGTCACAAAACCATCTTTAACACTTGAAGCATTCATAGATACAATAGTGAACATCTGAACAGGAAGAAATCACGACATCCCATATCATACGCACACAACTATCATTGAAAGGTGGGTACTTTCCCTAGCTTTCCATCAACCTAAACAGACCACTTTCCCCAGCGCATAACTTGGACGGAGGAGTTGCTGCGCCTGGGAGGTTCCTCGCCTGTATGGTTCATCTTGTTGAGGTGCCAAAATACACACACAAAATCATGTCGGAGCAAATCGCCATAAACTTTTTTACAAAACTGCTTGCCAAATCCCCGTGTAGTGAATTTGCTATATAATTTAATGCTGAAATTTTTCTAATACACACTGAACTTGCATACAACATATTCATAACATCACTTCTCCTAACTGCACTATGATCTATCCATTCAAGAGAGTTTGAACTTGCTAGCATCATCTCCTAACTGCGTCCATCTCATTATCTTTTACAAAACAATTCTCAATATGGAGCAAATAACAACACGAAGGAGGCCACCACCATGCACATACAACATCAGCATGCAAGCTAGGGGCACAAACATATAGTAGCAAGCATGAATTTTGTAGACTGTGGGAATTAAAGAAACATCAGTAAGTTGGTAGTACACATGACACACAGAAAGAGTGAGTAGGAGTACATAGTTTTGAAGTAGTATCTATAGTAATTTGCTACCTTATAGAGTGAGTAGGAGTACATAGTTTTGAAGTAGTATCTATAGTAATTTGCTACCTTATTTTCAGGTCACACACTCACAATACAGTAACTGTAAACTACTTCCAAGTTACCAAATTGAAAGGTTGCAACGACAATACCGTATGCTAGATGAATTGTATGGTTGAAATAGATAAAACTCAAAGAATAGGAATACACGACCAACCTTGCCATTGATGATAGAATTGCTTCTCGCGCATTCCTCCTCCGTTTTGTCGGATTTTGAGCAGCAAATGATCGGACTTCCCACTGAAACATACATAAGAAAACATTTTCAACACCTAATTCACTAGAGATGACTCACCAAGGTAACCATGTTCCCCTAAGCAACCGATGAACAATGAATAATTTGGCATATCTGAAGAACAAAATTTGGATGGTGGTAACACCAAAGCGGCATATGGTTGCTATAAGGTTTTTTTAGTCTGAAGAATGGTAACATAAATGTAATGGATGATTCTTCGATTTGTTTGGTTAGGTTGCCGAAGGCAGTCTATTAGGCCATCACAAATATTTTAAGGTGGTGTTGATAATCAGCTTGGCAGTGAAAATATTTTGTGTGTGAAACAGGGTCCAGTAGATTGGAAAGAGACAGCCCAACAGCAATCAGACGTGAAGCATAAATGTTGATGATGTTACTACTCTTGATGGCATGACAAAGAGACCCCGACAGTTGAACATTCTGTGTCTGAAGAACTACGTGTTGCAGGATGTAACACATATCTACTTCCACCACCCTTGCCATTATTTGTAGAAGCAAATATAAATGCTTAGTGTTGACCTCAGCAAAAATTGCTGAAAATACTAGCACACTGACCTTGTGCAAGTAGAATCTGACTTCACCGATATGCACAATAACATCTGTTGCAAAGTCAGAGACCACCAATCTGCACGTATCAACAAACTTGTGAGCATATCATATTGAGAAACAGAAGACACAAACACTCTTTGGTAGCCATGGTAACATAACAAAAAACATTACAGAGATTTAGTTTTATACAAGCAGTAACGCTCCTACGCCTTTGTGTGGCTGTGGTTGTGCTGCTAATTAACTGAAACCAGAGGATTCATGGAAGAACAGAGAAGAGGGGCAGAGGAAGAAAGTGAAACGGCCATGGGGATGGGGGTGCTTACCCAAGCTAGGATCTGTTGAGGCGGAGGTCCTTGGTCTAGCACCGCACCGGAGTAGGCGACGGCAAACTCGACCACGTGCGTGCCATGGTGGTCATCCTCGTCCATGGAGGACGGCGGTTGCTGCACCGAACCAAAGAAATAAGTGAGGGGTTAGGACAGAAGAAAGAAGGGGAGAGGAGAGGGAATGAATCGAGGGGAGAGGAGATCGCACCGCACCAGAGTTGGAGGCAACCGAAACCCTAGCTGTGGGTAGGGGTCGCGCGCGAGCGCTTGCTGCCACGAGGAGCGGATCTGGTCGGAGGAAAGGAAGAACCGTCGTGAGAGCTCGTGGGTGTGCAGTTCCTGCAACGGCCGCTGGAAGTAGTCGGAATCGCCCGGCGTTGGTGGCGGCGGCGAGTGTTCGCGGGAGGAAGAGGAGAAAATGAGAGAGCTAGCGATGGTGGTTGTTCACTAGGCTAGGTTGGTTGTCTCACTGGGCTGGCTGGGCTAGGTTAGTTGTAGCGCTTTTCGTGACCAGCGCTACGACTACGTTTCTATTACTAGCGCAGCCCAGCAAACCCACGCTACTACTATGACATATCCGCAGAACACGATTGGGGATATTTACTAGTAGCGTGTGTTTTTTATCCATGCGCTAAGAGTAATATTAACTAGTAGCGCGGGTCAATATAGCGTGCTACTAGTAAGTAGCAGTAGCGCCTTAATTTAAAACTCGCTGCTGGTAAAATCATGTGTATAAGCTTTTCCCTAGTAGTGGATGGAAAATAGAACTTATATGATGGAAAAGAGACCCGGGCCATAGTTTCACTAGTGGCTTCTCTCAAGATAGCAAATAATACGGTGGGTGAACCAATTACTGCCGAGCAATTGATAGAAGAGCGCATAATTATGACAATATCTAAGGCAATGATAATGAACATAGGCATCACGTCCGTGTCAAGTAGACCAAAACGATTCTGCATCTACTACTATTACTCCACACATCGACCGACTCCTGCCTGCATCTAGAGTATTAAGTTCATAAACAACAGAGTAACGCATTAAGTAAGATGACATGATATAGAGGAATTAACTCAAGCAATATGATGAAACCCCCATCTTTTTATCCTCGATGGCAACAATATAATACGTGCCTTTCTGCCCCTACTACCACTGGGAAAGCACACCGCAAGATTGAACCCAAAGCTAAGCACTTCTCCCACTGCAAGAAAAACCAATCTAGTAGGCCAAACTAAACTGATAACTTGAAGAGAGTTACAAAGATAACAAATCATGCATATAAGAATTCAGATAAGACTCAAGTAATATTCATAGATAATCTGATCATAAATCCACAATTCATCGGATCTCGGCAAACACACCGCAAAAGAATATTGCATTCGAGTAGATCTCCAAGATCATCGAGGAGAACATGGTATTGAGAATCAAAGAGAGAGAAGAAGCCATCTAGCTACTCGCTATGGACCCGTAGGTCCGTGGTAAACTACTCATGCTTCATAGGAAGGGTAATGTTGTTGATGTAGAAGCCCTCCATGATCGAATCCCCCTCCGACAGAACGCCGGAAAAAACCCCTAGATGGGATCCCATGGGTACAGAAGGTTGCAGCAGTGGAAAAGTGTTTTCGTGGCTCCTCCTGATGTTTTTCGGGTATAAGAGTATATATAGGCGAAAGAACTAGGTCAGGAGAGCTCTGAGGGGCCCACGAGGTAGGGGGGCGCGCCCTACCCCCTGGGCGCGCCCTCCACCCTCGTGGCCGCCTCGTTGAGTCTCCGACTTCATCTCCAAGTCTCCTGGTTTGTTCCGGTCCAAGAAAGATCATCGCGGGAGTTTCATTCCGTTTGGTATTCCTTTTCTGCAAATTCTAAAACATGCAAAAAAACAGAAACTGGCATTGGGCTCTAGGTTAGTAGGTTAGTCCCAAAAATAATATAAAATAGCATATAAATGCGTATAAAACATCCAAACCAGATAATATAATAGCATGGAACAATCAAAAATTATAGATATGTTGGAGACGTATCATTGTGTTGTGTGGTTCTCCTACTGGTTCGATAGCCTTGGTCTCATCAATGAGGGGTGCTGCATCATCCCTTCCTCTTTGGGGAAATACCAACGTAGTTCAAGCAAACATCACAAGGAATTTTTGGCGCCGTTGCCGGGGAGACATCATCAATATCAACCAGGTTCCTAATCACAAATCTCATCTCCTTGCAATTTACATTACTTGCCATTTGCCTCTCGTTTTCATCTCCCCCACTTCACAAAAAAATTCCGTTTTATTTGCCTTCTTTTTCGTTTGCCTTTTCTCGTCAGATCTCATGTTTGCTTGTGTTGCCATGTGCCTTCTATTTTCTTGCATCTTCGCTTGCTAAAAATATATCTATATGGATCCTCATCCACTTGCTAATCTTTTCAAGAGATCCAATTATGATGAATCAATTGCTAGTGACTTGAGTTCACTAGATTATCTTTACGAAGTTTTTCTTGAGATTTATGAATATGAAAATTGTGATGAAGTGTTGAAAGAAGAAATTGATGAAGTGATTCATGATAGCTCCTTTAATGAAAAGCATGATTGCAATGATGTTATTATAAATTATATTAATGTCAATTGTGTTGATGATATGCAAAACCCCAACCTTGGGGATGCTAATGTTGCTATGTCCGCTACTTATTGTAATAATCATGATTGGGGTGATTCTTCTTATGAGCTTGAAAATTTATTTAAGCCTCATGATGAATATGATATTGATAATAGTGTTTGCAATAATATTTAAAGTGGGTTTGGAAGAGTGTCAACTCTAGGTAATAATGTTCCCACTACTTTGGAGAATGATCAATCTTATGAAATTTTTGATAAAAGTGGGCTTGGAGAGGCCATGACTTTATTTGATGATAATCCCACTATTTTGGAAGAGTGTCAACTCTACATGCATGTGGATCATGAAGAGAATATTTCATGTGATAGTTATATTGTTGAATTTGAATATGATCCCACATGTAATTATTATGAGAGAGGGAAATATTGTGGTAGAAATTTTCATGTTACTAAATTACCTCTCGTTATGTTGAGATCGCCATTGTTTCTTTCCTCTTCCTTGCATATGCTAGTTTTTGCTTGCCTTGTAATTTTTTTCTTATGGAATGCCTATGCATAGGAAGTATGTTGGACTTAAATATGTTTGTCACATGTTTTATGATGCTCTCTTTTTGTTTCAATTATTATCTTTCATGTGAGCATCAATAAAATATTATGCCTAGCTAGGGGCGTAAAACGATAGCACTTGTTGGGAGGCAACCCAACTTTGTATCTTTTTGCTTTTTAGTTTTCCTGTTGTTTTGAATAAAATACCCAATAATGCCTATGATTAGATGTGTTTTTGTGGTTTAAATTAGTGTTTGTGCCAAGCAAAGTCTTTGGGATGATTTGGGTGAGAGTTGGTTTGATCTTGTTGATTTTTTTGCAGAAGATTAATATACAAATTTCCCACATGGTCCTATTTTCAGAATTTTTGGAGTTATAGAAGTATTGAAATATCTAGATTGCTATAAACTGTTATGTTTTTGACAAATTCTGTTTCCTTTGTGTTGTGTGCTTGTTTTGATGATTCTATGGTTTTCTTTGAAGAGTTTTTGCCATAGAAAAGTTGGAATACAATAGATATGATGCAAAAATAAAATATGAATGGGTTTGCAACAATACTTATAGTAGTGGTTTGCTTTCTTATACTAAAGGATCTCACGAAGGTTTTGTTGAGTTTTGTGTGACTGAAGTTTTCATGTTTTGGGTGAGATTACGATGGATGAAGGAATAAGGATTAGCAAAAGGCTAAGCTTGGGGATGCCCAAGGCACCCCAAGATAATATTGAAGAAGTAGCAAGCAACTAAGCTTGAGTATGCCCCCAAGTGGCATCCCCTCTTTCTTCTAACGACCATCGGTATTTTACTTGGAGCTATATTTTTATTCGTCACATATTATGAGTTTTGCTTGGAGCGCCTTGTATGATACGAGTCTTTGCTTGTTTTTCTTTGTGTTTTAAGTCTTGAATCCTTGCTGGACACACCTTTTTGAGACAACCAAAATTTATGCTATGCTTGCTCCTATGCTCCACTTCGATTTTTAGAGCCATGGAATTGCTCTAGTGCTGCACTTATATCTTTTTAGCACGGTGGGCTTAGTTATTTTTGAAGAAATGCTCTCATGCTTCACTTAGATTTATTTGGTAGTTAGTAAATTTTTTTAAGAAATTATCTCTTGCTTCACTTAGATTATTTTGAGAGAAAGAAATATTATGCTCATGTTCTTCACTTATATTTGTTGGAGCTTATTATAAGCAACATATGAAATTAGTCCCAAAGTGATAGATACCCAAGGAGGATATAATAAAAACTTTCATGAAGATCATTGGCCAAAATAAACTTGGTTCTTAGTAATGGTTTTTAGATATGACGATATGATATGTGAGTCATGTTGATGAGTAATTTTGCTTTAGTTAGAATATTGGTGTTAAGGTTTGTGATTCCCTATGCAATTACGAAAGTCAATAGTTATGCAATGAAATTATATCCTAATTATGGTGCATTATTCAGTGTTACTTATGCTTAATGCTTGGGTATGAGATTTTTCGTTTCTTGGTTGGACGCTTCTCAATCTTTTTGCTAGCCTTCATTATGCACTAAGTATGATTACTACTTGTGCATCCAAAACCCTTTAAACCAGTTTTGCCATATGAGTCCACTATATCTACCTATATGCGGTATTTTCGTGCCGTTCTAAGCAAATTTGCATGTGCCATCTCTAATTTTCAAAATAAATTTCCCGTTTGTGTGCTCGTACCGCTCGCGAGGCGGTGAGGGGTGGCCGATATTTTCCATGCTAGATGTGTTATTCTCACGATGAGTGTTTATTCACTTGTCATTGCATGAGAGTATGGAAAAGGTATTAGGGATGCCCAGTCCCGAAATGAAAAAAAAATGTATTTACTTTATGTTGTCAAATAATAAATTCCTTGGGAAGTGTTGGTATGGAGGGCATCCTGGATACGGTTAGCCATGGAAAGTGAAAGTATGGTGGAAAAAGGAATAAACTTTATTTTATGTTTGGGAACCGCCTATGATGTATTTAGCATGGAAAGTGTTGGGAGCTCTAAGTCGTTTTCGTTGGTCGGAAAAGTATGCCTCCCAAAATGTTTTTATCTCTTATTTTTCGCTTTGAGTTCTAGCACCTCTACAAGTCCCTACTTCCCTCTGCGAAGGGCCTTTATTTTACTTTATGCAATTTTATTTTTGAACTTGAGTCTCCATATTCTCTTATAAAGAATCAACTATGGGGCATTATGATCGTATTTGAGCATTGGGTGTAGCTAATATTCGAGTGTGCTTCATGAATGGATCAATGGTTGAGCATAATGGGCTAGGGATAACTTGCTTTAGCGTTGATATTTTGAAAGACATGGTTGCTTGTTGGTATGCTTGAGTATTAAAGTCTTCATGTCAAAACTAGACTATTGCTTTGAACCATATAAAAGTCCGAATGTCCATGCTATAAAGAAAAATATATGTTATGAACATGTTAGGCAGCATTCCACATCAAAAATTCTGCTTTCCTCATTTACCTACTCGAGGATGAGCAAGAATTAAGCTTGGGGATGCTGATACGTCTCCATCGTATCTATAATTTTTTATTGTTCCATGCTGTTATATTATCATTCTTGGGTGGTTTACAATCATTTTATAGTCATTTTATATCTTTTTTTGGTACTAACCTATCGACATAGTGTCCAGTGCCAGTTGTTGTTTTCTACTTGTTTTTTACATTGCAGGAAATCAATACCAAACGGAGTCCGAACGCAGCGAACTTTTTGTGGATTTTTTCTGGACCAGAAGACATGTACCGGGCCAAAGAAGTACCAGAGGGGTGCTCCGAGGTGAGCACAACCCACGAGGGCCCGCCCGGGGGCCCAGGCGCGCCCAGGTGGGCTATGCCCACCTCGGTGGCCTCCTGCACCGCCTCTTTGCTGTATAAATACCCCAATATTCTAGAAACCCTAGGGGAGTCAACGAAAATCAATTACAGTTGCCGCAAGTTCCAGAGACACCAGATCCAATCTAGACACCATCATGGAGGGGTTCATCATGTCCATTGGTGCCTCTCTGATGATGCATGAGTTGTTCTTTGTAGACCTACGGGTCTGTAGTTAGTAGCTATATGGCTTCCTCTCTCTCTCTCTTGATTCTCAATACAATGGTCTCTTGAGATCCATATGATGTAAGTCTTTTCGCGGTGTGTTTGTTGGGATTCGATGAACATTGATTTTATGATTAGATCTATGTTTTTATCCCTGAAAGTTATTTGAGTCTTCTTTGATCTCTTATATGCATGATTGATTATAGCCTTGTATTTCTTCTCTGATATTTGGGTTTTGTTTGACCAACTTGATCTATTTATCTTGCAATGGGAAGAGGTGCTTTGTGATGGATTCGATCTTACGGTGCTTGATCCTAGTGACAGAAGGGAAAACGACACGTATGTATCATTGCTATTAAGGATAACTAGATGGGGTCTATTTCCACATAAATAGATCTTGTCTACATCATGTCATCGTTCTTATTGCATTACTCCGTTTTTCCATGAACTTAATACACTAGATGCATGCTGGATAGTGGTGGATGTGTGGAGTAATAGTAGTAGATGCAGGCAGGAGTCGGTCTACTAATATTGGACGTGATGCCTATATAATGATCATTGCATGGATATCGTCATGATTATTTGAAGTTCTATGAATTGCCCAACGGTAATTGTTTTCCCAACGTTTGCTATTTTTCTCGAGAGATGCCACTAGTGAAACCTATGGCCCCGGGTCTATTCTTATCATATTTGCCTTTGCGATCTATTTTACTTTGCTTTTATTTTTATATCTATTCAACCAAAAATACAAAAAAAACCTTGCTGCACTTTATTTTATTTGCGATCTATTTATCCAATCTATTACACTTTATCCCGTCTCTGTGCCAATTTCTATGGCCGTTGCCCGAAAGGGATTGACAACCCCTTTAACACGTCAGGTTGCGAGTATTTATTATTTGTGTGTAGGAGTTGTTTATGTTGTGTCGCATGGTTCTCCTACTGATTCGATAACCTTGGTCTCATCACTGAGGGAAATATCTACCGTTGCTGTGCTGCATCATCCCTTCCTCTTTGGGGAAATACCGACGTAGTTCAAGCAAACATCACCCACTATGGGTGGGATCGCCACCTCCATGCAACAACGGGGACATCGCCATTGACGGTGTCCTAGACTAGGGGGTACTCACCACGTCATCTCTCGATCTATTAAATTGGGACAAGGACCCCCCATGGCCCTATACTCATGGGCTAGTCCGGACAGCTGCCACATACAAGGAAGATTCCGCAAGACTTGGCGATCAAGACAAGGACTCCTCCCCCACCGACGTATTCGGCTAGGACTCTTGTTATCCTAGGCCTCTGGTGCGTTATATAAACCAAGGCCAGGCTAGTCGATAGAGACGAACAACAATCATACCATAGGCTAGCTTCTAGGGTTTAGCCTCTCTAATCTTGTGGTAGATCTACTCTTGTACTACCCATGTCATCAATATCAATCAAGCAGGAGTAGGGTTTTACCTCCATCGAGAGGGCCCGAACCTGGGTAAAAACATCGTGTCCCTTGTCTCCTGTTACCATCCGCCTAGACGCACAGTTCGGGACCCCCTACCCGAGATCCGCCGGTTTTGACACCGACGTTGGTGCTTTCATTGAGAGTTCCGCTGTGTGTTCGGCAAAAGGTCGATGGCTCGCCTGCAGATCAACTGCGACTTCGGCATCTTCGTCACCAGCTCGACTGGTCACCTTGGTTCGACCAAGGACTGCGCCCTACCTCCGATCGTCATGTTCGGATGAGGGCCTTCATCAACATCAGCTCCGATCTCTATCAAGATCATGGAGGAATTATCCAGGGAGCCCGGGGGCTCAACGTCAACATTGCCCTCGGGCGACCGTGCTATTTTTCTGGACAGCGAACTTGTATCCGCCGTCACCGCCTCCTCGAGCGTCGATTTGACGATTGCTTTGGTGGAATAGTGCGGAATTACATCTACAACAGCCACGCTAAATTTCGTCGAGTTCCGATGGAGGAATCTCCGACAATCTACGATATACCGGAGCCCTGTCAAATCTGGACAAGAATCTGGACGAGTTTAGGGCGTGGTGTCCAGCTTCTAGCTTGGACCTCCTTTGGAAGATCCAACCGTTGATCGACTGACGAATTCCTATATCTACCACCCCTCAAAATTTCGTCTCGATCCGACCGTCCAAACTCCGTGAACCTTCCGATTAGTGCATCACTTTTCGGATCTGTTTTCTATGCGAAAACAAATCCAACCCGAGTTCGTCCTTTTTACGAACGGGATTTCGGACGTCCTTTTTGAAGGAAGTTTAGTATGGGGTATTGTGCTTTGTTCCCAAACACATCCCACTAACTTTAAAATCTTTTGAACATGATCTTCAACATAATGCTGGTGTCAAACCAGTCCGGCAATATTGCTCCACGGCTGCCGACCTGCGCTAGACACGTCATCACTTTGTTGAGCCGAGCTCAACTTCTTCAGATCATCATCTCGGCAAGCCGAACAAGAGTCCGGAATCGCGAAGGATAAATCATCACCAACATCACCGCCCCACGGATTACACGGAGCGGGCATGCCGGCATCGACCACGTCACGACCTGCATCGGCAGCGCCGCACTATTGCTTGTTCAAGCTGGTGTCCATCACGCCGACCTACTTCGACATCTCGGCTGGACCGGGGGCTTCGCCATCTCTTCATCAACCTACTCCGGACACTTCAGCGTTACTAGCCGACCAGCTCTGTCACGTTAGCTAGACCGAGGGCTTTGCCTCGGCGAGCCAACCTTTGCCAGCATTGCCATGCCATCGTTTTATCTCCCATCAGGCAATGGGTGCGCGGATCGAGTCCCATTTTTGGGAATTACCTTCCTTCGGGTCGCTACAACAAATAAACTAGGTGCTATTAATCCTAGTATTTTTGCTTGCTTGGGTTCATTTTTCCCAAGGAATTATTACTCTGATTTGTCCATCATATGTACACAGGTCTATCAAATGGTGGCCGCATTAACGACAGTCGCATGGTGGTTCGGTCAGTTTCCGTACATAGTCCGGCGAACGCCGCATCCGGAGCTCGGACCGACCTGTGAATTCAGGATTTGCCACACCTTTACCGCATCACGCCGACGCCCTGCATCGACATTGACTTCGGCGCCAGGCCATATTTCTTTTATTACTCACTTTGCATAAATTATTTATTATGTAACAATTTTTTTTATTTATCATTATTACTATTATCTCCGGTTTGCACCATTTTTTGTGCACAGGAAAATGATCCGGGGACTTTGGCGTCACTCTATCGGTCTGCATTAACCGTGCTATGTTACTACTTTGGCGTGTCGAGCTCTCCGCTCCGCCACCTCGGGACCGGCTTGGGGGATGGAACCTTGTCCCGTATCAAGCTCGGACCGCGTCATCAATACCGAACACATTAACCAGCTAAGTCGCTTTTATGCTCAAAGCTTTAATTTCTAACTTGTGTTCGGTTCGACCAAGCATTATACTTTTTTGGAAAAATGTTGCTTGTAAAAAATTTTCTTGTCCAAACTTTGTTTGTGACGCATAAATTCAAATACCCAATTTATTTGGGGGCTTCCTTCATGAAGCTTTTCCTCTTGCATATGATTATACTTGTACGGCTTCATTCCTTGTTCGTGTATTACGCCACAATATGCACCATATTGACTTAAGCGATTTGCAAGCTGGGTTGCCTCGCTCATGTGTTTACCCCTACATTCCCGATTGTTCGGCTAGGGAGTAAAGGGAGCACCACTGCGATTGTCACGATCGGGTCATCCGAGCCAGACCTCAGACTGGGTGAAGCCGAAAGCTAGCGCTCTTATAGTTTTCAGTGATGGTCGGCACACAACGGAACTCGTGAGTACAAAAAATCTATTGCACAAGTCTCATAATAACAATGAGCACCAAAGAAAGGTATCGGTGGGGGTACTATTTTCTTCGAAAATGCTTCTTACACTTTGCAGTAATATAGCATAAGTACCCTGAGCGCGCTTTGTCTGTTACAGCCTTATGGCCTGATTGCCTGGTTATTGGAAACACCGTCGATATTCTCGACAGATGGAGTACATAACACTTTTCGGTCCTTGACCGAAGAGGGAGAAGCCGACGGTCGGTTAAGACACGTTTAAAGTTTGATTGAACATAGATATGATATAAGTACTTCGGTACATGCAATCATTCTTTTACCCAAGTCACTTGGGGGCTCTTAAATTTATATGAGCCGTTTTATGATAAGTGTTCTTCTTCTTAGTCGTTGCAAAGTTTTATTATTATTATTATTATTATTATCTATCACTCCTTTTTTCGACACGAGCGTGTGGTCACTAGCCGGGGAGCCTAATTTCTCTCTCAAAGCCGCTAGAGTTTAGTTTGCTAAGCTGGCCTAATGAGAAGTACTCCGCCCTCGGGATAGGAGGCTGAAGCTATAGGCTGACCCGCTTGACGTCTTGAGATAGGATGTATCATGTTAAAACACGACGGAAGCACTTATTTTGCTAAGGCCAATTTTCAGATTGGCACTGAACACTTGATCTCGTTCAGACGTCAAGTTTTTATTGACGTTTTTCGGTTTTCCAAGCTTATGGCACTTTTTAAACTATTTGTGTGTTTTCAGCACAAGTCTCGCAGTGCAACGCCGGACACCTTTAGAGATTCGGCAAAAACATTCTCGGATATTGCTATATATGCATCGGTTTCGAATTGTGTCTTCGGTCAATAGTTGGGTTGCCCGGCTCCTGCGCTTGTCTCCTACGCTCCGCTTTGTTCGACTAGGTGTGCAAAGGGAGAACCACTTCGATTGTGTTTCCAGGTCACATGGTTAAGCACCTCAGTGGAGAAAGCCGAAAACTGACTGTCACAATAAGCGTAAGCTGGCCAGCGATCCGATGACGGTGTTAAACGATGGGCCATTCATAACAATGGCCGAAGTGTTTACGGCTTGACCTCGACTGTCGCCGAACACTACCGGGGGCTATTAACTGGCCTCCCAAACTAAATCCTCGATATTTTTCTCTTACATTTGAGCTGAGGTTTCATGATCATGCTTAGCATGACAACCCAAAGGAAGGAACCGATAGCGGTACTATTTTCTTTGGAAGACATTTCTTCTGTTAAACAGTAATATAACATATCTCTCTGCGTACCTTTGTTTATAAAACCGTATGGCCAGATTGCCTTGTTTGTTGTAAATCTTTGCCCTCATAAAGGCTTTATAAAGTAGGACAAACACTCCTCGGCTATTGGCCGAGGAGGGGAAGCCGATGGTCGGTCAACAAAGTTTTGTACAATGCAGATCCGAGCATTAATGACGTAAAGTACTTGGATACATAGAGCCATTACACATAATTTGTGATCTTAAGTTGGATATCAATCCTTAATTCGGCCACCCGTGCCCGCATTAAGGCTCGGGGGCTACTGGGCTTCGGGCTCATTATTTACAAATATTAAAGGGGCACATCGATCCCTTGATCTGGTATTGCCACCCGACCAGTGTCTCCGGGGCTACTGCATTGCCTGTCCAATGCAAAAAAATTTAAGTGTAATACAGTCTCCGAGGAGATTTTGATCCTCAGGTTGGTCGGCCGCACCCAACCTGAGTCTTGAGGACTGTGCATGCCGCTTTTTGTGTCCCGAAGTATTCTGCTGAGCTAGGACTTGATCCTCGGACCGATTTTACAAATCAACCTGAGTCTCAGCGGCTACGGGGATCAGCGGTCGTATGTCATCCTTCATGTGCATCTCGGGTTTTAGACCGATACCCACCTTGAGGGCTACTAACTATGTATCTCGGCAGAGAATAAATTGCACCAATCAAAAATATTGACAAAAATCGGCCCACATTTGGGGTGGTGCACCACCTCGGAAGCAGTCCGGCATAAAGCTCGGGCATTAGTGGCTGGCTCCATAGAGGACATTTCCGGCATTAAGCTCGGCTAAACTCCTTCAAACTTCTTTGAACCAAGGTGATTTACGACACCTCGGATACAGTCCGGCGTTGGAGCTCGGATACATAATCCGACGTTGGAGCTCGGATACAGTCCGGCGTTGGAGCTCGGATACATAGTCCGGCGTTGGAGCTCGGATACATTCCGGCGTCAGAGCTGGGAAGCGGTCCGGCGCTGGTGCTCGGCTGCAAAACATACTTCGAATGCGGTCCGGCATTGGAGCTCGGATGCAAGAGGATGCTGCCGCCCGGGAAGAACTTCAAACCCGAGGTGTGGCATAAAAATAACAAGGCATTGATAAAGGCCGGAAACTTAAAGGGGCTCCTCGGATACCCGACGTGTAAACTCGTCGAATGCATTCCGGCGATCCTCAAGATCGAAGATGAGAAGATTTGTTGAACCAGTTTTCAAGACCGACGACTGAAGATGAAGAACGGTTCGGAAGAATCGAGGAGTGTCCCTAAACTTGAAGGCCGGTTTAGGGGGCTACTGACGGTGTCCTGGACTAGGGGGTACTCACCACGTCATCTCCCGATCTGTTAAATTGGGCCGAGGGCCCCCCATGGCCGTATACTCATGGGCCAGTCCGGACAGCTGCCGCATACAAGGAAGATTCCGCAAGACGTGGCGATCAAGACAAGGACTCCTCCCCCACCGACGTATTCGGCTAGGACTCTTGTTATCCTAGGCCTCTGGTGCATTATATAAACCGAGGCCAGGCTAGTTGTTAGAGACGAACAACAATCATACCATAGGCTAGCTTCTAGGGTTTAGCCTCTCTGATCTCATGGTAGATCTACTCTTGTACTACCCATGTCATCAATATCAATCAAGCAGGAGTAGGGTTTTACCTCCATCGAGAGGGCCCGAACCTGGGTAAAAACATCGTGTCCCTTGTCTCCTGTTACCATCCGCCTAGACGCACAGTTCGGGACCCCCTACCCGAGATCCGCCGGTTTTGACACCGACAGCCATCTTCACGCAGGCTACCAGGGTTACAATCAACGACGTCAACATGGCCTATTTCTGGCACGACAGATGGCTAGGAGAGCAGATGCTGAAGGAGGATTTTCCCATTCTATTCAAGCACTCCAGTAGGAAGAACAAAATAGCCGCGGCGGCCCTACGAAACCATGCATGGTGATAGATGAATAAAACTATTGCTTGTGTTATGTTTAGCACAGGGTACATGGCTATATATATTGGTACATACCGACTTAGACTAGATATTACAAACCGACTTGGACTCGGAAACTTGTGATCCAATGAATAGTCTAACACATGGATCAAGAACCTCTCTCATGGAGACGCAAGTGCCATTGTGCATGACTTCCTCCTCTTCTGGTGCAAGCTCTCCGCCGATGATGTTAGGTTATCTTCCACGACTCAAGACTCCATCCGTTAGACTGAATCGGCCTCAGGCCACTACGCCACCAAATCTGCATACCTCCTGCAATTCCCTCGGCCCACAGACGCAACACACAAGTCTAACATATGGCAACCATGGGTGCCTGCACAGATGAAAATTTTCTTCTAGCTCCAAGGATAGGTTGTGGTGCAACGACCGTCTACAATAACGAGTTTGTCCTAATGTCTAATTCTGTTAGTTGTGCCTCCAATAACTTGAATCTTCCTTGCACCTCTTCTAGAGCCGCCCGACCGCTGTGGAGATTTGGAGTAAGGGCACCCTCTCGCAGGGATGCTCAGCCTTAAACCCTGCCAAATGGACACCAGGGCAAAGCAATCTGTAGCGGATACATAGCATCATTCGACGGGTGACCCTGGCATAGGAGATAAAGCCATCATGTCACTGCTCATCCTCATATCCTGGGAAATCTGGCAAGAGAGGAAAAACTGCGCATTCAGAGAAAAGACGGCCTCGGCCGCGGAGGTGATCGCGAAGATCAAACAAAGCATGGAGCTAAAGCATTGTAGGCCCCTTTCGGGGACACCATTATGGGAGATTAGGCTAGCATTCCGAGCCCATGGGCTCTATTTTCCTGTAACTTTTATCTTCCCACCAGATCACTTGATGTGACCTTGTTTCCGCTCTCTCCTGCTATATCAATGTGAACACCAACAATCTTGCTGGATCTTTCAAAAAGAAACTCATATAAACAAGGAATTCCTTCTTTTTCGGGAGCCCATTCAAAAATAAATCCAAAGTTAAGCGTGCTTGGCTTACAACAATTCTAGTATGGATGACCGGCCGGAAAGTTGGTCTTGGGTGCACATGAGTGATGACAAAGTGTGCAGGAAATACTAGTGTTGGTCTGTGGGGCCAGTATAATCCCTCCAGGCGTAATGGTCAGTAACCGGTGGCTATGGCCAGGGCGTTACAATTGGTATCAGAGCCGACCCTCACGGTTATATGAAGATGTGTGAGTCAGGTGCGCGGGCATGTGGCACATGACGCCTGTGGCACGTTGTGGCACACGGCATGGGACATGTGCCAGACTGGACACACATATGTGTGTCAAGAGGGAACGTTCCTAATAGAGGACGACGGCTCCTTTGAGTGGGGTGTATATGAGAGCCCAACATAATATGAATGATAGACTACTCATATCAACAAGGAATTCCTTCTTTTCCGGGAGACCATTCGAACAGAACTCCAAAGTTATGCTTGCTTGGCTTGGAGCGATTCTTGGATGGGTGACTGTGTTGGGGAACGTTGCATGGAAAACAAAATAAATTCTACGCACACGCAAGATCTATCCATGGAGATGCATAACTATGAGAGGGGAGAGCATCTTCACACATTTGAAGATCGCTAAGCGGAAGCGTTTATCAACGCGGTTGATGTAGTTGTACACCTTCATGATCCGTCCCGATCGAGTACCGATCGTATGGCACCTCCGTGTTCAGCACACGTTCATCTCGATGACGTCCTCGCCTTCTTGATCCAGCAAGATGGGCAAAGTAGTAGATGAGTTCCGGCAACACGACGGCGTGGTGACGGTGTTGGTGAAGAACAATCTCCGCAGGGCTTCGCCAAGCACAACAAAAACTATGACGGGGTATAAACTAGAGGGGACGGGGTTGCCGGAACACGGCATGGTGATTCTTGATGTGTCCTGGGTGCTAGCCCTGCCCCTCTATTTATATGTTGAGCCCTGGGGTCGAAACTTGGAGTAAAAGCCTCCTCAAAGTCGGTTTTTCCCGAAAGGCAAGAGTCCTTCTCGGACTCCAGGGCCAGACGCTAGGGTTCCCGGCGTCTGGGCCGAGACGCCACGAACCCTGGTGTCTGGCCTCTGGTCTGCACAAAACTCCCTTTTGCACTTTTCGAAATCCTCGTGGGCTTTCCCCTTTGGCCCAAATAAAGAGTTCTCATACCCAAACATTTCGGGAAACATCTGGAACCCCTTGCGGTGAATTCTGGAACCTTTACAAAGATCAAACACTATTATCCCATATATCAATCTTTACCTCTGAACCATTCCCGAGCTCCTCGTCATGTCCGTGATCTCATCCAGGACTCCGAACAACATTCGGTCACCAACATACATAACTCATGTAATACTATATCATCAACAAATGTTAAGCGTGCGGACCCTACAGGTTCGAGAATGATGTAGACATGACAGAGACTCTTCTCCGGTCAATAACAAATAGCGAGACCTGGATGCCCATATTGGTTCCTACATATTTGATACGTCCCCAACATATCTATAATTATTTATTGTTCCATGCTGTTATATTATCATTCTTGGATGTTTTACAATCATTTTATAGCAACTTTATATCATTTTTTGGGACTAACTTATTGACATAGTGACCAGTGCCAGTTTGCTGTTTTTTGCTTGTTTTTTTACTTTGCAGGAAATCAATACCAAGTGGAGTCCTAACGCAGCAAAACTTTTTGGTGATTTTTTCTGGACCAGAAGACACACGATGGGCCAAGAAAGTACCCGAGGGGTGCTCCGAGGGGAGCACAACCCACCATGGCACTCCTGGGAGCCCAGGCGCGCCAAGGTGGGTTGTGCCCACCTCGATGGCCTCCCACACCGCCTCTTTGATCTATACATACCCCAATATTCCAGAAACCCTAGGGGAGTCGACGACAATCAATTCCAACCACCGCAAGTTCCAGAAACCACAGATCCAATCTAGACACCATCACGGAGGGGTTCATCATCCTCATTGGTACCTCTCCGATGATGCGTGAGTAGTTCATTGTATACCTACGAGTCCGTAGTTAGTAGCTAGATGGCTTCATATCTCTCTCTCTATTGATTCTCAATACAATGGTCTCTTGGAGATCTATTTGATGTAACTCTTTGTGTGGTGGTTTGTTGGGATCCGATGAACTTTAAGTTTATGATCAGACCTATGTTTTTATCCATGAAATTTATTTGAGTCTCTTGATCTCTTATATGCATGATTACTTATAGCCTCATATTTCTTCTTCGAATATTTGGTTTAGTAAGGCCAACTAGATAGATTTTTCTTGCCATGGGAACAAGTGCTTTGTGATGGGTTCGATCTTACGGTGCTTGATCCTAGT
Organism: Triticum dicoccoides; assembly: GCF_002162155.2. Classification (NCBI taxonomy): domain Eukaryota; kingdom Viridiplantae; phylum Streptophyta; class Magnoliopsida; order Poales; family Poaceae; genus Triticum; species Triticum dicoccoides. The sequence continues at coordinate 263,234,303 of NC_041383.1, read as the reverse complement.
GACAGAAGGGGAACTGACACATATGTATCATTTCCATTAATCATAACAAGATGGGGTATATTTCTACATAAATAGATCTTGTCTACATCATGTCATCGTTCTTATTGCATTACTCCGTTTTTCCATGAACTTAATACACTAGATGCATGCTGGATAGCGGTCAATGTGTGGACTAATAGTAGTAGATGCTGGCAGGAGTCAGTCTACTAATCTTGGACGTGATGCCTATATAATGATCAATGCCTGGATATTGTCATGATTGTTGAAGTTCTATCAATTGCCCAATAGTAATTTGTTTACCCACCGTATGCTATTTTTCTCGAGAGAAGCCACTAGTGAAATCTACGGCCCCCGGGTCACTTCTTTATTATATTTGCCTTTGAGATATATTTTTATTTGCTTTTATTTTCAGATCTATTAATTTAAAGAACACAAAAATACCTCGCTGCAATTTTTGTTTATTTATTTTATCTTGCATTCCCGCGAGATCTATTTATCCAAGCTACTACAATTTTACCTATCCTTCTACCCGTGAGGGATTGCCAACCCCTCTCTTATGTCGGGTTGCAAGTATTTGTTCTTTGTGTGCAGGAGTTGTTTACGTGGTGTTGTGTGGTTCTCCTACTGGTTCGATAACCTTGGTCTCATCACTAAGGGAAATACCTACCAAAGATGTGCTACATCATCCCTTCCTCTTTGGGGAAATACCGACGTAGTTCAAGCGACGTCAATATTCCATGAAGATCTTCATCGGTCGAACCTTTATGACAACATACTTATTTCCCTTTGTCTGTCGCTATGTTACTTGCCCGAGATTCGATCGTTGGTATCTGCATACCTAGTTCAATCTTGTTACTGGCAAGTCTCTTTACTCGTTTCACAATACATCATCTCGTAACTAACTCCTTAGTTATTTGCTTGCAAGGCTTCTTATGATGTGTATTACCGAGAGGGCCCAGAGATACCTCTCCGATACTCGGAGTGACAAATACTAATCTTGATCCATGCCAACTCAATAGACACCTTCGGATATACCTGTAGAGCATATTTGTGATCACCCAGTTACGTTGTGATGTTTGATAGCACACAAGGTATTCCTTTGGTATCCGGGAGTTGCACGATCTCATAGTCGAAGGAATATGTATTTAACATGAAGAAAGCAATAGCAATAAAATGAACGATCAAATGCTAAGCTAACGGATGGGTCTTGTCCATCACATCATTCTCCTAATGATGTGACCCCGTTATCAAATGACAACACATGTCTATGGCTAGGAAACCTTAACCATCTTTGATCAACGAGCTAGTCTTGTAGAGGCTTACGAGGGACACGGTATTTGTTTATGTATTCACACATGTATTTGAGTTTTTGATCAATACAATTCTAGCATGGATAATAAACCTTTATCATGATAAGAAAATATAAAATAAAAACTTTATTATTGCCTCTAGGGCATATTTCCTTCAGTCTCTCACTTGCACTAGAGTCAATAATCTAGATTACATTGTAATTAATCTAACACCCAAGGAGTCTTGGTGATGATCATGTTTTGCTCGTGGAAGAGGCTTAGTCAACGGGTCTGCTACATTCAGATCCGTGTGTATTTTGCAAACTTCTATGTCTCCATCCTTGACATATTCACGAATAGAGTTGAAATGTCTCTTGATGTGTTTGGTTCTCTTGTGAAACCTGGATTCCTTTGCCAAGGCAATTTCTCCAGTGTTGTCACAAAGGATTTTCATTGGACCCGATGCACTAGGTATTGCACCCAGGTCGGATATGAATTCCTTCATCCAGACTCCTTAATTTGTTGCTTCCGAAGCAGCTATGTACTTCGCTTCACATGTAGATCCCGCCACGACGCTTTTCATGGAACTGCACCAACTAACAGCTCCACCATTCAATCTAAATACGTATCCGGTTTGTGACTTAGAGTCATCGAATCAGTCTCAAAGCTAGCATCGACGGAACCATTTACAACAAGCTCTTTATCACCTCCATAATGAGAAACATATCCATGGTCCTTTTCAGGTACTTCAGGATGTTCTTGACCGCTGTCCAGTGATCCACTCCTGGATTACTTTGGTACCTCCCTGCCAGACTTATGGCAAGGCACACATCAGTTGTGGTACACAACATATCATACATGATAGAACCTATGGCTGAGGCATAGGGAATGACTTTCATTTTCTCTCTATCTTCTGCAGTTGTCGGGCTTTGAGTCTGACTCAACTTCATACCTTGTAACACAGGCAAGAACCCTTTGTTTGACTGATCCATTTTGAACTTCTTCAAAACTTTATCAAGGTATGTGCTTTGTGAAAGTCCTATTAAGCATCGTGATCTATCTCTATAGATCTTGATGCCCAATATAAAAGCAGCTTCACCGAGGTCTTTCATTGAAAAATTCTTATTCAAGTATCCTTTTATGCTATCCAAAATTCTATATCATTTCCAATCAATAATATGTCATCTACATATAATACCAGAAATGCTATAGAGCTCCTACCTACTCTCTTGTAAATACAGGCTTCACCGTAAGTCTGTACAAAGTCATATGCTTTGATCACCTCATCAAAGCGTATATTACAACTCCGAGATGCTTGCCAGTCCATAGATGGGCTGGAGCTTGCACACTTTGTTAGCACCTTTAGGATCGACAAAACCTTCTGGTTGCATCATATACAACTCTTATTTAAGAAATCCATTAAGGAATGCAGTTTTGACGTCCATTTGCCAGATTTCATAATCATAAAATGCGGCAATTGCTAACATGATTCAGACAGACTTAAGCATTGATACGGGTGAGAAAGTCTCATCATAGTCAACCCCTTGAATTTGTCGAAAACCTTTTGCGACAAGCCATGCTTTGTAGACAATAACATTACCATCTGTGTTAGTCTTCTTCTTGAAGATCCATTTATTTTCTATGGCTTGCCAATAATCGAGAAAATCCACCAAAGTCCACACTTTGTTCTCATACATGGACCCTATCTCAGATTTCATGGCCTCAAGCCATCCCTCAGAATCTGGGCTCATCATAGCTTCTTCATAGTGCGTAGGTTTCCCTTGGTCTAGTAACATGACTTTTAGGACAGGATTACCGTACCACTCTGGTGCGGATCATGCTCTGATTGACCTACGAAGTTTAGTAGTAACTTTATCCGAAGTTTCATGATCATCATCATTAGCTTCCGCTCTACTTGGTGTAGGCATCACGAGAACAGTTTTCTATGATGTGCTACTTTCCAATTTGAGAGAAGGTATAGTTACCTCATCAAGTTCTACTTTCCTCCCACTTACTTCTTTCGGGAGAAACTCCTTCTCTAGAAAGGACCCAAACTTAGCAACAAAGATCTTGCCTTTGGATCTGTGGCAGAAGGTGTACCCAATAGTTTCTTTAGGGTATTCTATGAAGACACACTTCTCCAATTTGGGTTCGAGCTTATCTGGCTGAAGCCTTTTGACATAAGCATCACATCCCCAAACTTTAAGAAACGACAACTTAGGTTTCTTGCCAGACCACAGTTCATATGATGTCGTCTCAACGGATTTAGACGGTGCCATATTTAACGTGAATGCGGCTGTCTCTAATGCCTAACACAAAAACCGATAGTGCTAAATCGGTAAGAGACATCATAGAATGAACCATATCCAATAAAGTACGACTATGATGTTCGGACACCATTGCACTGTGGTGTTCTAGGTGGTGTGAGTTGTGAAACAGTTCCACATTGTTTTAAATAAAGTCCAACTTATAACTCAAATATTCGCCTCCGCAATCTAATCGTAGAAACTTATTTTCTTGTTACGATGATTCTCCACATTGCTCTGAAATTCTTTGGACTTTTCAAATGTTTCAGACTTGTGTTTCATTAAGTAGATATACCCATACCTACTCAAATCATCTGTGAAGGTCGGAAAATAACGATACCAACCGCGTGCCTCAACACTCATCGGGCTGCATACATTGGTATGTATTATTTCCACTAAATCATTAGCTCGCTCCATTGCTCCGGAGAATGGAGTTTTAGTCATCTTACCCATGAGGCATGGTTCACAAGTATCAAATGATTCATAATCAGGTGATTCCAAAAGCCCATCTACATGGAGTTTCTTCATGCGCTTTACACCAATTTGACCTAAACGGCAGTGCCACAAATATGTTGCACTGTCATTATCAACTTTGCATCTTTTGGCATTAATATTATGAATATGTGTATCACTACAGTCGAGATTCAACAAGAATAGACCACTCTTCAAGGGTGCATGAACATAAAAGATATTATTCATATAATGTTCATGCTCAACGCGGGCATCAAATAACAATTATTCAAGTCTAAAACTAATCCCGAAAGTAGATGTAGAGGTAGCGTGCCGACGGCGATCACATCGACCTTGGAACCATTTCCGACGCGCATCGTGACCTCGTCCTTAGCCAATATTTTTTTATTCCGTAGCTTCTGTTTTGAGTTACAAATATGAGCAACTGAACCAGTATCAAATAGCCAGGTGGTGCTACGAGCATTAGTAAGGAACGCATCAATAACATGTATATCAAATATGCCTTTGTTCACTTTGCCATCCTTCTTATCCGCCAAATACTTGGGGCAGTTCCGCTTCTAGTGACCACTTCCTTTGCAGTAGAAGCACTCAGTTTCAGGCTTAGGTCCAGCTTTGGGTTCTTCATGGGAGCGGCAACTTGCTTGTCGTTCTTTTTGAAGTTCCCTTTCTTTCCTTTGCCCTTTTTCTTGAAACTAGTGGTCTTTCCAACCATCAATACTTGATGCTCCTTCTTGATTTCTACCTCCACGGCCTTAAGCATTGCGAAGAGCTCAGGAATCGTTTTATTCATCCCTTGCATATTATAGTTCATCACGAAGCGTTTGTAGCTTGCTGGCAGTGATTGAAGAACTCTGTCAAATAACACTATCAACTGGAAGATCAACTCCCAGCTGAGTCGAGTGATTATGATACCCAGACATTTTGAATATGTGTTCACTAACAGAACACAATCAGTGAACACATACTCAGAATGTCTGGGTACCATAACCACTTGACTCGGCTAGGAGTTAATCTTCCTGATGATAGTGTCATTGACAGAGTTCTTCAATAACTGCCACCAAGCTATAAAGGCTTCATGATGAACTACAATATGCAAGGGATGGAAAATACAATTCTTGAGCTCTTCGCAATGCTAAAGGCTGCGGAGGTAGAAATCAAGAAGGAGCATCAAGTGTTGATGGTTAACAAGACCACTAGTTTCAAGAAAAAGGGCAAAGGGAAGAAGGGGAACTTCAAGAAGAATAGCAAGCAAGTTGCTACTCCCAGGAAGAAGCCCAAGTCTGGACCTAAGCCTGAAATTGAGTGCTTCTACTACAAAGGAACTGGTCACTGGAAGCGGAACTGCCCCAAGTATTTCGCGGATAAGAAGGATGGCAAAGTGAACAAAGGTATATTTGATATACATGTTATTGATGTGTTCCTTACTAATGCTCGTAGCACCACCTTGGTATTTAATACTGGTTCGGTTGCTCATATTTGTAACTCAAAATAGGAGCTGCAGAATAAACGAAGATTGGCTAAGGACGAGGTGACGATGTGCGTCGGAAATGGTTCCAAGGTCGATGTCCGTCGGCACGCTACCTCTACGTCTACCTTCGGGATTAGTTTTAGACCTGAATAATTGTTATTTCGTTCCATCGCTGAGCATGAACATTATATCTGGATCTTGTTTATTACGAGACGGTTATTCATTTAATTTAGAGAATAATAGTTGTTCTATTTATATGAGTAATATCTTTTATGGTCATGCACCCTAGACGAGTGGTCTATTTTTGTTGAATCTCGATCGTGGTGATACACATGTTCATAACATTGAAGCCAAAAGATGCAAAGTTAGTAATGATAGTGCAACTTATTTGTGGCACTGCCATTTAGGTCATATTGGTGTAAAGCGCATGAAGAAACTCCATGCAGATGGGCTTTTGGAATCACTTGATTATGAATCACTTGATGCTTGCGAACCATGCCTCATGGGCAAGATGACTAAGACTCCGTTCTCCGGAACAATGGAGCGAGCCACTGAATTATTGGAAATAATACATACCGATGTATGCGGTCCAATGAGTGTTGAGGCTCGCGACGGGTGTCATTATTTTCTGACCTTCACAGATGATTTGAGCAGATATGGGTATATCTACTTAATGAAACATAAGTATCAAACATATGAAAAGTTCAAAGAATTTCAGAGTGAAGTGGAAAATCATCATAACAAGAAAATAAAGTTTCTACGACCTGATCATGGAGGCGAATATTTGAGTTACGAGTTTGGTCTTCATTTGAAACAATGTGCAATAGTTTCACAACTCACGCCACCTTGAACACCTCAGCGTAATGGTGTGTCTGAATGTCGTAACCGTACTTTATTAAATATGGTGCGATCTATGATGTCTCTTACTGATTTACCACTATCATTTTGGGGTTATGCTTTAGAGACGGCTGCATTCACGTTAAATAGGGCACCATCAAAATCCACTGAGACGACACCATATGAAATGTGGTTTGGCTAGAAACCTAAGCCGTCGTTTTTAAAGTTTGGGGCTGTGATGCTTATGTGAAAAAGCTTCAACCTGATAAGCTCCAACCCAAATCGGAGAAATGCGTCTTCATAGGATATCCAAAGGAAACTGTTGGGTACACCTGCTACCACAGATCCGAAGGCAAGATATTTGTTGCTAAGAACGGATCCTTTCTAGAGAGAGTTTCTCTCGAAAGAAGTGAGTGGGAGGAAAGTAGAACTTGATGAGGTAAGTGTACCTTCTCCTGAATTGGAAAGTAGTTCATCACAGGAATCAGTTCCAGTGATTCCTACACCAATTATTGAGGAAGCTAATGATGATGATCATGAAACTTCAGATCAAGTTACTATCGAACCTCGTAGGTCAACTAGAGTACAGTCCGCACCAGAGTGATACGGTAATCCTATTCTGGAAGTCATGCTACTAGACCATGATGAACCAACGAACTATGAGGAAGCGATGATGAGCCAAGATTCCGTGAAATGGCTTGAGGCCATGAAATCTAAGATGTGATCCATGTATGAGAACAAAGTGTGGACTTTGGTGGACTTGCCCCATGATCGGCAAGCCATAGAAAATAAATGGATCTGCAAGAAGAAGACTGACGCTGACGGTAATGTTACTGTCTACAAAGCTCGACTTGTTACAAAAGGTTTTCACCAAGTTCAAGGGGTTGACTATGATGAGACCTTCTCACATATAGCGATGCTTAAGTCTGTCCAAATCATGTTAGCAATTGCCGCATTTATGATTATGAAATTTGGCAAATGGATGTCAAAACTGCATTCTTAATGGATTTCTTAAATAAGAGTTGTATATGATGCAACCAGAAGGTTTTGTCGATCCAAAAGGTGCTGACAAAGTGTGCAAGCTCCAGCGATCCATTTATGGACTGGTGCAAGCCTCTCGGAGTTGGAATATATGCTTTGATAATGTGATCAAAACATATGGTTTCATACAGACTTTTGGAGAAGCCTGTATTTACAAGAAAGTGAGTGGGAGCTCTATAGCATTTCTAATATTATATGTGGATGAGATATTGTTGATTGGAAATAATACAGAATTTCCGGATAGCATAAAAGGATACTTGAATAAGAAATTTTAAATGAAATTGCTCGGTGAAGCTGCTTACATATTGGGCATCAAGATCTATAGAGATAGATCAAGATGCTTGATAAGATTTTCCAATGAGTACATACCTTGAGAAGATTTTGAAATAGTTCAAAAAGGAACAATCAAAGGAGTTCTTGCATGTGTTGCAAGGTGTAAAGTTGAGTAAGACTCAAAACCCAACCGCAGAAGAAAATGGAAAGAAAATGGAAGTCATTCCCTATGCCTTAGTCATAGGTTCTATAAAGTATGCTATGTTGTGTACCAGACCTATTGTGTACCTTATCATGAGTTTGGCAAGGGGGTACGATAGTGATCCAGGAGTGGATCACTAGACAGTGGTCAGAGTTATCCTTAGTTACCTAAGAGGACTAAGGAAATATTTCTCGGTTATGGAGGTGATAAAGAGTTTGGCGTAAAGAGTTACGTCGATGCAAGCTTTTACACCGACCCGGATGACTCTGAGTCTCAATCTGGATGCATATTGAAAGTGGGAGCAATTAGCTAGAGTAGCTCCATGCAGAGCATTGTAGACATAGAAAATTTCCAAAATACATACGACTCTGAATATTGCAGACCCGTTGACTAAACTTCTCTCACAAGCAAAACATGATCACACCTTAGTACTCTTTGGGTGTTAATCACATAACGATGTGAACTAGATTATTAACTCTACCAAACCCTTTGGTTGTTGGTCACATGGTGATGTGAACTATGGGTGTTAATCACATACTGATGTGAACTATTGGTGTTAAATCACATGGCGATGTGAACTAGGTTATTGACTCTAGTGCAAGTGGGAGACTGAAGGAAATATGCCCTAGAGGCAATAATAAAGTTGTTATTTATATTTCCTTGTATCATGATAAATGTTTATTATTCATGCTAGAATTGTGTTAACCGGAAACTTAGTACATGTGTGAATACATATACAAAACAAAGTGTCCCTAATATGCCTCTACTTGACTAGCTCGTTAATCAAAGATGGTTATGTTTCCTGACCATAGTCATTTGATGAAAGGGATCACATCATTAGAGAATGATGTGATGGACAAGACCCATTCGTTAGCTTGGCATATTGATCATTAAGTTTTATTGCTATTGCTTTCTTCATGACTTATACATGTTCCTCTAGCTATGAGATTATGCAACTCCTGAATACCGGAGGAACACCTTGTGTACTATCAAACGTCACAACGTAACTGGGTAATTATAAAGATGCTCTAGAGGTGTCTCCGAAGGTGTTTGTTGGGTTGGCATAGATCGAGATTAGGATTTGTCACTCCGTGTATCGGAGAGGTATCTCTGGGCCGTCACAGTAATGCTCATCACTATAAGCCTTGCAAGCAATGTGAATAATGAGTTAGTTGCATGATGAAGCATTACGGAACGAGTAAAGAGACTTGCCGATAACGAGATTGAACTAGGTATGAAGATACCGACGATCGAATCTCGGGCAAGTAACATACCCATGACAAAGGGAACAACGTATGTTGTTATGCAGTTTGACCGATAAAGATCTTCGTAGAATATGCAGGAGCCAATATGAGCATCCATGTTCCGCTATTGGTTGTTGATAGGAGATGTGTCTCGATCATGTCTATATAGTTCTCGAACCCGTAGGGTCCGCACTCTTAACGTTCGATGACGATTTGTATTATGAGTTATGTGTTTTTGTGACCGATGTTTGTTAGGAGTCCCGGATGATATCACGGACATGACGAGGAGTCTCGAAATGGTCGAGAGGTAAAGATTGATATACTGGAAGGTTACATTCGGACACCGGAATGGTTTCGGGAATTATCGGATAAGTTTCGGAGTACCGGGAGGTTACCGGACCCCCGGGGGACTATTCTTCATGGGCCCTAGTGGAGAGAGGAGGCCGGCCGCCAGGTGGAGGCACGCGCCCCCAAGCCCAAACCAAATTGGACTAGGGGTGGGGGCGCGCCCCCCCTTTCCTTCTTCTCCTCCACCTCTTTCCCCTTCCCCCCTTCTCCGGAAAGGAAAGGGGAATACTACTAGGACTGGGAGTCCTAGTAGGACTCCCCCCACTTGGCGCGCCCCTTGGACGGCCGCCTACTCCCCTCCTCCTTTATATACGGGGGCGGGGGCACCCCAAAGGCACAACATTGTCTTAGCCGTGTGCGGTGCCCCCCTCCACTGTTTACTCCTCCGATATTATCATCGTAGTGCTTAGGCGAAGCCCTGCACGGATCACATCATCAACACCGTCATCACGCCGTCATGCTGACGAAACTCTTCCTCGACCCTCTGTTGTATCAAGAGTTTGACGGACGTCATCGAGCTAAACGTGTGCTGAACACAGAGGTGCCTTACGTTCAGTGCTAGATCGGTTGGATCATGAAGATGTTCGACTACATCAACCGCGTTAACATAACGCTTCCGCTTTTGGTCTACGAGGGTACCTAGACACACTCTCCCCCTCTCATTGCTATGCATCTCCTAGATAGATCTTGCGCAATCATAGGAATTTCTTTTAAATTGCATGCTATGTTCCCGAACATGCAGGGCTTCGCCAAGCGCAACAGAAACTATGACGGAGGATAAACTAGAGGGGACGGGGTTGCCTGCACACGGCTTGGTGATTCTTGATGTGTCTTGGGTGCTAGCCCTGCCCCTTGATACGTCTCCAATGTATCTATAATTTTTTATTGTTCCATGTTGTTATATTACCATTCTTGGATGTTTTACAATCATTTTATAGCAACTTTACATCATTTTTGATAGTCAAAGAAACTTTACATCATTTTTTGGGACTAACCTATTGACATAGTGCCCAGTGCCAGTTGCTTTTTTTGCTTGTTTTTTACTTCGCAGGAAATCAATACCAAACGGAGTCCAAACGCAGAAAAACATTTTGGTGATTTTTTCTGGACCAGAAGACACATGATGGGCCAAGAAAGTACCTAAGGGGGGCTCCGAGGAGAGAACAACCCACCATGGCATGCCCGGGGGCCCAGGCGCACCCATGTGGGTTGTGCCCACCTCGGCCGCCTTCCGCACCACCTCTTTGCTCTATAGATACCCCAATATTCCAGAAACCCTAGGGGAGTCGACGAAAATCAATTCCAGCTGCCGCAAGTTCCAGAAGCCACAGATCCAATCTAGACACCATCACAGAGGGGTTCATCATCCTCATTAGTGCCTCTCTGATGATGCGTGAGTAGTTCATTGTAGACCTATGGGTCCGTAGTTAGTAGCTAGATGGCTTTCTCTCTCTCTTTTGATTATCAATACAATGGTCTCTTGGAGATCTATTAGATGCAACTCTTTTTGCGATGTGTTTGTTGGGATCCGATGAACTTTGGGTTTATGACCAGATCTATGTTTTTATCCATGAAAGTTATTTAAGTCTTTTGAGCTCTTATATGCATGATTACTTATAGCCTCGTATTTCTTCTTCGAATCTTTGGTTTAGTTGGGCTAACTAGATCGATTTTTCTTGCCATGGGAAGAGGTGCTTTGTGATAGGTTCGATCTTACGGTGCTTGATCCCAATGACAGAAGGGGAACCGACACGTATGTATCGTTGCCATTAAGGATAACAAGATGGGGTCTATTTCTACATAGATCTTGTCTACATCATGTCATCATTCTTATTGCATTACTCCATTTTTCCATGAACTTAATACACTATATGCATGCTGGATAGCAGTCGATGTGTGGAGTAATTGTAGTAGATCCAGGCAGGAGTCGGTCTACTAATCTTGGACGTGATGCCTATATAATGATCAGTGCCCACATATCGTCACAATTATTTGAAGTTTTATCAATTGCCTAACAGTAATTTGTTTACCCACCGTATGCTATTTTTCTCGAAAGAAGCCACTAGTGAAATCTACGGCCCCCGGGTCTCTTCTTTATTATATTTGCCTTCGAGATCTATTTTGATTTGCTTTTATTTTCGGATCTGTTAATCCAAAAACACAAAAATACTTTGCTGCATTTTATTTTATTCGTGATCTGTTTATTCAATCTATTACAACTTTCTCCCGTCCACGTGCCAAAATCTGGCGCCGTTACCTGAAAGGGATTGGCAACCCTTTAACACGTCGGGTTGCAAGTATTTGTTCTTTGTGTGCAGGAGCTGTTTACATGGTGTTGCGTGGTTCTCCTACTGGTTCGATAACCTTGGTCTCATCACTGAGGGAAATACCTACAATTGCTGTGCTGCATCATCCCTTCCTCTTTGGGGAAATAGTGACGTAGTTCAATCAGACATCACCTCTCCATTCATATGTTGAGCCCTAGGGTCGAAACTTGGAGTAAAAGCCTCCTCAAAGTCGATTTTGCCCGAAAGGCAAGAGTCCTTCTCGAACTCCAGGGCTAGACGCCTGGGTCCCTGGCGTATGACCTCTGGTCTCCGCAAAACTCCCTATTGCACTTTCCAAAAGCCTCGTGGGCTTTCTCCTTTGGCCCAAATAAAGTGTTCTTGTACCCAAACATTTCGGGAAACATCCGGAACCCCTTCCGGTGAATTTCGGAACCTTTTTGAAGATCTAACACTATTATCCATATATCAATCTTTACCTTTAGACCATTCCGGAGCTCCTCGTCATGTCCGTGATCTCATCCGGGACTCCGAACAACATTCAGTCACCAACATACATAACTCATATAATATTATATCATCAACGAATGTTAAGCGTGGGGACCCTACGGGTTCGAGAATGACGTAGACAAGACCGAGACTCTTCTCCGGTCAATAACCAATAGCGGGACCTGGATGCCCATATTGGTTCCTACATATTCTAGAAGATCTTTATCGGTCGAACCTTTATGACAACATACACAATTCCCTTTGTTTGTCAGTATGTTACTTGCCTGAGATTTGATCATCGGTATCTGCATACCTAGTTCAATCTCGTTACCGGCAAGTCTCTTTACTCGTTCCATAATACATCATCTCGTAACTAACTCCTTAGTTCTTTGCTTGCAAGGCTTCTTATGATTTGTATTACCGAGAGGGCCCAGAGATACCTCTCCGATACTCAAGAGACACCTTCAGAGATACCTGTAGAGCATCTTCCTGATCACCCAGTTACATTGTGACGTTTGATAGCGCACAAGGTATTCCTCTGGTATCCGGGAGTTGTACGATCGCATAGTCGAAGGAATATGTATTTGACACGAAGAAAGCAATAGCAATAAACTAAATGGTCAAATGCTAAGCTAACAAATGGGTCTTGTCCATCACATCATTCTCCTAATGATGTGATCCTATTATCAAATGACAACACATGTCTATGGTTAGGAAACCTTAACCATCTTTGATCAACGAGCTAGTCTTGTAGAGGCTTACTAGGGACATGGTATTTGTTTATGTATTCACACATGTATTTAAGTTTCTGATCAATACAATTATAGCATGAATAATAAAAATTTATCATGAATAAGGAAATATAAAATAACAACTTTATTATTGCCTCAAGGGCATATTTCCTTCAGACCGGCCGAAAAGTTGGTCCCGGGTGCACAGGAGTGAGGACAAATTATTCAGGAAAGACTAGTGTTGGTCTGTGGGGATAGTCTAGATCCCTCCAGGCATAACAGCGGGAACCGGAGGCTGTGGCTGGGGCGTTACAGGTGGCTCACCGAGGGGAGCCCGGTGAGAGGCTCACTAAGGGGCCCACAAGGCCCTACGATGGGAGGGAGTCCCAACAAGGAGATTGCCACCTGATGACCATCTTGCCTCCCAAGCAAAGGGACGGCGGTGACCTAGATCGCATCTCCCCCCTGTAAAACCATAGTCTCCATCGTGTATATAAGGGGAGGCTAGATGGCTCTCTTCCCCATCTATCCTCTGTTAGAAAAACTCTTGTAGCAATCTCATACATCATTGTAACCCTCCGCATGAGTTATCCCTCCATCATGAATAACAAAAACAAGCAGGATGTAGTTTATTACTCTACAGAGGCTCGAACCTGGATAAAATCCCTGTGCGACCTCCGATCTGAGACTTCCAGCTGCACTTGGCCCCTACCGAGGTATCTGACGGTTTTATGCAACGTCAATTGGCACGCTAGGCACGGCCGCGCATGGGCTGGAGATCGATCTCAGATCGGATCTTCCCTGCCCCCGAAAGGCTCCTGGGGGGTGGGGCAGAGCCTCACCTTTGACTCCCTCACCTTCACTATCGACGGGGCAGGCCAGGTTAACATCAACCCACCGGCCAACCCTGTACACAAGATCTACTTGGGTACCGTGGTCAGCGTCAACAACTACGACAACCTTCGTATGTGTCTGTCGCCGATCCAGCATATCACACAGGCATCTCCATCGGCTACCATGGCAACTTCGCCACCAACTGCGGGTCCAACATACCCGTTCAGGCTTCGGAACTCTGGAGCCGTGTACCAGCAGGATATCCTCGAACACCTGCACGACCAGATAGGCCAAGAGGCCAACGTCTGGTCAGATAGGTCGGGATACTCAACGCCCTCACCACTACCCTCTGGCTCCGAAGGCGAAGGCGCCCCAATGGCACTGGCACCCACCTCCTGGGCGTCGAGGGCTAGAGGTTGCACCGACCTCACAAGTCTCCACCAACTCGCCCCACCTCACAACTCGTCGCGATGATCTACATCAACTTCCTCATCACCCACATGCTGGAAGACCGCGTCATCGACGGGATCACCTCCGACGGTAGCACCGACAAGGTCGGTGTCGTGTTGATCTCGGACAACAAGAGCAGCAACTATAAGTTGATCTCCCTCATCAGCGATGACGAAAACATGGGGCTGCCTACTATTCTAGAAGCCACAGACTTAGGCTCTTGCAGCAAGTCGAAGTCATCCGAAGAACTGGGGACAGCCAACCGAACTCTGGGGAGGCCTCCCAGACTGAGCCCTATAGGCAGTATCACTACAACAAGTAATAATGACCGTAATAGTGGGCACGACCACGGGCTCGATGGGCCAGGTACCACCCGCAGCGACCTCAACAATAACAAGCGCATGGGCTCGTCGCCCCACACCTCTCAGTCTCCGAGCCGCAGGCCGCTACAACAAATACATCTACGACACTGATAGGCACCACGCAACAGCGAGGCGACATGGCCGCGTCAGGATTCACACCTCCAAGAACAATGAAAATAATAAAGTTTTATAAGAAACAATGAACTAGTGCCATTGTGTTACCTTTCAAGAACAAAGAAAATGACAAAAATTATATAAAAAAACTCGCACACAACTTTGCTGAAATTTCACTTTTTTGCGAATGTGAAATTTCACTTTCTAAAGTATGCAAAGAATAATAATAATATAATAGTGCAATTTTTGCATATATTTAAATATTTTATAGTATATGTGTCTATACATTTACGCTCATCCAACATCCAAAAAATACCCACAAAAGAAAAACAAAACTGACTAATAGAGTAAAACAAAGAAACAAAATCTAAAAACTGAAAAGAGCAAAGGGGGAGAGGGGAGAGTTTGCTCGCACAGGAATTGACTAACCCAAATATGTGGTCAGTAAAAGAAAGCCCAAAACAAATCACAAAACAGAACAGAAAAAAGCAGAAATCAACGGCAAAAATACCAAGTGTCTGATAATAACTTTTTAGGCGACTTAAATATATCTAAGTTGATGCCAAAAATACGCATGGCAAGAATACCAATGTAAAAAAGAAAACTCAACTAAAAATATAAAGAAAAGTAAAAGAAAAAACACATACAAACAAAAAAACATGCAATGAGTAACAAGCTTCAAGCCCAATAAAAATTTCAGACTTACCCCAAACAAGCCAAATAAAAAATTCAGCATAAGGAAAAATCAACTTATCAAAACAGGGGCATGTCAAAATCAATTCTAAGGAAAATTTGCCTTACCCGAGCAAGTCTAAAGTCAGCCTAAAAAGCTGTGAAACAACACAAGAAAACAAAGCAACACAAATCTTGACAAAAGAATCAACGGTCAGAAAATTGATTTACCCAAATTTGAAAATCAGGCGACTTACATACAGCTAAAATGGTTGAGAAAGCCATCTACTTAGGCCCTGTTTGGTTCAGCTTTTATCAACGGATTCCGCTGCCGTGCAGCAGAATCTGAACCAAAGAGCGAACCCAGCAGAATCCGATTCCAGAAATCTGCTGCCAAAATCTGAACCAAAAGCGGAAGCAGCCCAGGACGTGCTTTCCAAAATCTGATTCCGCTGCGGGCCAAAATCTGAAAAAGTTGTATCAGCTGGTTTGCCAAATGACCTATATCTTTTTCAAATCAGATTTTCCACAACTGTTTTTCCACAGCAGATTTTTCACAGCTGCTTTTAGAAATCCACAGCCGAACCAAACAGGGCCTTATATGTTTACTGAAATTTTCTACTGACTGAGATTAGTATCAATTGATGAGATTTTAAGAATCTTAGTCCATTTTGAATTAGAAAGCCATTTTTCTAGTTCTGTTTTATGAGAGGCATGAAGGTGAGTGGGATCAATATCTATGTCGGGCGGGCACTAGGCAGCCTCCCCGCAAATAAATGTTAAGCATACAATTTACAATCTGAACTCAACGGAAAAAAAAAGAATAAAGAATCGAAACTATACAAAACTGTGAAAAACACCTAGGAAGCCAGACATGCATGTACACATATATTAGAACATTTGTCTTCAGAGCGTGCTGCATTTGGCCGGAGCGAACGACAGCGTCTCCTTGTGGATGTCGTAGAGTAGGTGAACGTTCTGCTGCTGGTAGTTGCCGAGCGTGCTCATTGCGCCAACAGTCTGGTTCCGCATTGCCAGGCACCACACCCTGGAGCCCAAGATCATGTAGTTCTCCACCGGCAGCACCATGTCCGCGCCGTCGAAGTGGAGCGTCATGCTCGGCATGGTCGGCGGCGTCGACGTCTCGGACGTCAGCGCGAAGCACAGGTCCAGCCCCGTGGAGTCCGACCCGTCGGCCACCGGCAGCGTCACTAGGGACTCAATCGCGGCACGGACTTGCTGGTACGCCGCGTCGATGAGCGACGTGATCGTCGTGCCGGAGTCGACGATGAGCCCGCCGGTGCCGTCGGTCCTCAGGGCGAACGCGTTGGGAGGGATGGACAGCGCCGTCGTGCCGACCGATATGCCCGTCAGGTTCAGGTAGTAGTACGTGCTCATGGGCGCCTTCGATGGGCTGGCCACGAACGGCGTCGTACGAACCCCGGTGCCGTTGAGCGCTGCCGACGGCCCCAGGAGGAGCGTGCTCGTGCTGTTGGAGTCCTGGAATCGCGTGAGGCAGTACGAGAACATGCCGGCGCCGAGCTGCGAGACGAGCGACATGCTTCCCCTGCCCAGCCCGACGAGGCCGGCTGAGCCGTTCCAGTCGTCGCTGCTGGCGTTGCTGCAGCCGAAGGCGATGCCGGGGACGCGGGTCTGGTCCGCGGGCGTGGAGCCGAACGTGAACGTCTCCACGCTCTGGATGCCCGCCGTCCACCCTGTGCCGTACGTCTGGTTGTACATGCAGGAGCACCCAGGCGGCGGGCTCGGCCCAGCCAGCGCGGCGCACATGCTCACGGAGCTGTTGCAGGGGAGCACGCCGAAGGTGGTGGAGCTGGATGGGTTGTACAGCTGCCCGGCCTGCTTGAAGCACTGGCTGCCGCAGGGCGCGCACTGCGTCCAGATGAGGTCGCTGCCCGTGTCGGCGATGGCCGGGTAGGACAGTGGCGGCGTGCCGATGGACAGCGTCATGATGTAGTCCCCGCCGTTCGGCAGGTCCTTCCGGGTTGACGCGGCGACGGTGCGGCCGCCCGAAGACGCGAGCTCCCGGGCGAACCGGGCGTGCCTGTGCATGTCCCGGCGCAGGGCGTCACGCACGAACTCTGTGGCGGAGACATCGGGGTTGGAGTGGATGCGCGTCAGCCCGACGCGGACGGCGGCAGCATTGGAGGCCCGAGCTGCAGAAAGGATCAGGAGGAGCACAGCGAGCGACGCCATTTGCACACACGGTGTCTCGAGCTAGACGATCGATGCAGTAAACAAGAATGGAATATGTAATGAAATGTTCAGGGTTATATACGGGAGATCCTGTGATGTGCATGCGATGAGCCGGCGACACTTGTTCGTACGTACTTGGTCAAGCACAGGCACATCATGCTGCGGTGGTCTTTTTGGTGTGTTGCCGGGAAATAACTGCAAAAGGTTTATCCTGTGATTATTGTCACATCATCACACCAAGAGAGTGATGCATACGATTACGTGCAGGTGCAGGCCAAAGTTTGAGGGATTAGGTGAGCTATTTGTTCGGCGTGGAGGCAATAAGAATTCAAACTTGCCTCCTAAACTGGCTGAGACTCGTGGTCGCCGGATAATTGCGTTCGCTCGTCAAAGCCGTCATGGTCCGAAAGCACGTAAGATACATGAATTGACTGAATCAATCAGGTGCTAAGAGAGAACCGCGTTGAGGCAGCGCGCGCCTGGAAACGCCTGTTACACTACATCATCGTCAACCAGATATAAATGATATGGAAAAATTGGTGATATGTGCAAACGTCAAACGACCGTTTCTTTGCTGAAAGGTACTCAAATGTTTCGGTTGTCAGATGCTAAAACTAGTCATTCTCTGAACCTGGTCAATTTACTATACCCTAAAACATATTAATGTACAGACCCAACCCAAATGTGACACGTTATCCATCAAGGCATCCAGAGCACAACACATGTCACTTTTTCTTTATGATCCTCATAATGCAATTTTGACTTTTTTGAATTTCCAAACGAAGGGGGATCTCCCACAAGTAGGGTGTTTCGGTGCCCAGGCTCATCTGCACCCGGTTAGAAAAAAAATCGTAAAAAATAAATTCAAAAAATTCTTTTTTTTTGTGCAGTAGACAATTTAATGCGTGAGGCCAGCTCCAAATTTCAAGTCATTTGGACATCTGAGGAGCCCTCAGCAAAAAAGACAAAACGAACCAAAATAGTACATCAACAGTAAACATTTTTACAGAACTTCAATTTGTCTTTTTTGCTAAGAGCTCCTCAGATGTCCAAATGACTTGAAAATTGGAGCGGGTCTCACGAATCAAATTGTGTACCTCACAAAAAAATTGATTCTTTTTTGAATTTTTCTAGTATTTTTTTTCGTCAGCATGGGTGCAGATGAGCTCGGGTGCAGAGATGGATTTTCGGATCTCCCACCTCAATCTTTACATTAGTACTTTATAAAGGATGTTCGAGTACCCACCTGCTCGTGTACCCATGTCATTTGATCCACCCGCGCCATGTCGTGCCATGCTGCATGTTTGGCGCCCTCCTCCCTATTGGATTGCGTAATCCCATGCCTCACCACCACGTCGGCTCCGGGGGTCTATGACCTATGGACCACTGATGTTTGCGGGGGGCTTTGTGTAGTGTATTATGCTTTGGCAATGTGTATGTGTTTCCTATGTTGGGTAAGAGCAAATGTCGGCCTGACCTAAGGATCGCTCAGAGGCAGGTTCTCGGTCAGCATTTTTCGAGTCTAGTGCTCGAGGTGTGCCCGTAGGTTGTTGAGGTGAGGTGGTTGCTCGGTATGTTTGGAATGGCATTGTGGGGTGCAGGATCGATGGGGTGCAGGATCGATGGGGAGGTCGGTTGCTCAGCTTATGTTGTCTCGGCATTTCTTAAGTCTGGAACGCCAGGTGCACCCGGTGAGGGGATTGTCGGGGAAGGTACTTGGTTCGTGTGAGTCATAGTTTCCTGGGTCGGCATACACCAGTTTTCTTGATGTCGTGTTGGGACGTGCTTCGTGGATGCTAGGTTGGACACCGCTTGTCGGTTGCACCTTGTTCGTCGCCATGCAATGTTGCATCGCTGTGCTTTGCGGTGCATCGGAAAAGGATGTGCCGTGTGTTGGGCCTGTCTTGGCTTCTCCCGGACCCAGTGCGTCGGGTGTGCTATGAGGAGATCGTTGGGGAGGGTGCTCGATTTGTGTAGATCGGACTGCCCCAGGTTGCACATGTCGTGTTGCGGCGTGCTTCGTGACTGGTGGGTTGGATACCGCTTGTCGGTTGAGTCTAGCGTGTTTTTCGCCGCAATGCAACGTTGCATCGCTATGCTTGCGGTGCGCAAGAAGTGATTGCATCGTGTGATCAGCCGGTACAACACTTGTCCATTGCATCCCATGTGTAGTTCATGCTTCATCGCCATGCAATGTCGCATCGTTGCGCTTGCGATAACACTACCAGGAAAAACCTTATAGGTGGAGGCTTATCAGTAACGCGGTCCTGTGTAGCGCCCTACTGCTACTTTGCAGTACCGCGTGTGTGCCGGAAGGCGCTGCTGCTAAGTGGTTGCCATCGTACCCACCGGGCTAGCTGTAGCAGCAGCGATTTTCCCAGGACACACGCTACTGCTAAGTAGGTAGCAGCAGCGCGGGAGCATACCCTCGCTATTGCTACTGCTACCTTATCCTCTTCGTCTCCGCCTATCTGTCCCCCCTCCTCACTCACTCACCCTCCCTCTTTCACCTACGTCGTTGTGCTCCTCCCGCCATCGCTGCATTGTCGCCGTCTGCGAGCTCCTTCTCCTCCACGCCTCCGCTGATGCCCAAGGTGAGCTCGCCCAACCCTCCTCCTTCCTCCCTCCTCCTCCAGCTGCCACCGGCCCTCCTTCCTCCTTCCAGCCGCCGCCGGCCCTCCTCCCTCCTCCTCCAGCCGTCGCCGACCCTCCTCCTCCCTCCTCCCTTCTAGGGTTCATACTAGTTTATAGTTTGTAGTTTATAGTTTATACTAGTTTATAGTTTAAAGTTTGTAAATATACTAGTTTATAGTTTCTATATTATAGTTTGTAGTTTACTACATTTAGTTCGTAAAAAATGTCGCCTACTTGTTATATTTTGAAATTAGGGCTTTTTCTAGGGTTCATAGTATATTTTCAAATATATTTCAGCAATCAAACTCTAATTTATATTATGAAATTAGGGCATTTTTCTATGGTTCATAGTATATTTTAAAATATATTTCAGCAATCAAACTCTAAGTTATATGAAATTAGGGCATTTTTCTATGGTTCAAGAAGTAGACAGTAGGTAAAAAAATGGGGCATTTTTCCAGGGTTTAGGAACAAATTGCGCACAGTTTTTATTTGGAATCAAATTGGATATTCTCATAGGTTTTATTGTTTGCAGCGAAACTTCGAGTGGCCTATATTTTGCCAGAGTGCTGATTAATTTTTGTTCCGGCAAATTTTAGGCGCTCAATATGTCCTGCTTTAGCAAAGGTCATGCCGGATTTTTTCGTGAATTTTGGCATGACTTGTGCTAGAAAGTAGGAAATACCGAGTGTCGTGATTTGCCGGAAAGGGAATTAATCAACATTCCGGCAGAACATAGGCCATTTTTATGTCATTGCTCCATATATGTAACGGGTTGACTTTCAGTCTATCGATGCCACTTGAGTGACTTTCAGTCTGTCGATGCTACTTGAGTGTCCACCATATACTGTCGAAATATCAGAGAGGAAGAATTCCGACTGTTGTCGTAGGGGTCGCTTCCTCTTCCTTCTCTCGTGATATACCTTGGTAATGCATGAGAGGAGGGAGTGTCCACCATATACTGTTGAAACATAAGAGAGGAAGAATCCCGAGTATATCAGAGAGGGAGTGCTCACCATATACACCACATGAGATGAGAGTTTTCAATAAAAGACTCGACAGACCGACAGTCAACCCGTGATGAATATTAATGATTTAATTTAGTTTTTGTAGTACATATATTGAATTTTAGAAAGTTAATCTTTGAATTATGAACATATAAAATATCTGACGACGATTGAATCCCTGAGTGCGACTACTGCGGCGACGACCGAGGTCCGTGCAACAAACCTCACCTGGAAGATGGTCGGCGCTTCACTATTAAGCTTGACGAGACCTTCCATGTTTGTACGGTACGTAATGACGCCAAGTCTTTTTCATAATTAAGCGTGACTTCTGCTTCTTCAACATATAATTCCCATTTTTTACAATTCAACTAGTACATCCCTTGCCATGCAAGACGTTATGATGTAGGGTAGAACCCTAGAGGCCGATCTTTCACGTTTGGAGCGGATCCCTATGAGGAACACGAAGAACACGAGGAGGGGAACGAAGGAAAAACATGAGAGAAACACTCAACCAACAAGAATAAAGTCACACATGCGCTAGATAATCGAAACACAAGGAGAGATACAAGATCCAAGTCCAACAAAGGACGATACAAAGGGTAACCGGTTCTTCTCCGTGAGGAGGTCTTGATGAGGGTCTTCTCCGGATGGAGGTCTTGAACCCAAGTGGATCTTCTCCGAAGAGGTGTCGGTCCCTCACGAGCAGTAGATCCGGATGGATGAGCGAGGCTCTATCTCACAAATAAGCTAAATCAACGCTAACCCTAGCTAGGAGGTGGGAGAGGTCTATTTATAGTCATAGTGCAAATGAGGGGCGAAGTGAAGGGGTACATGGGCATCAGCCCACAGCTGGACACAGCCAGGGTCCGGACGTCCGTGAGGCGCCGGTCGTTCGAAGGACCGTGGGGTTCCGGACGTCTGTGGTTCTTCGGATGTCCGCAGATTCCGTTCTGTGGTGGCTGGCACGGTCGTCCGGACTTCTTCGGATTTCCGTGATTTCTGTTCTGTTGGCGGAGTGTCGGACGTCAGGAGGGGCTCGGTCGTCTGGAGCCTGGGAGTGGCCGGACGTCCGGGCTGGGCCGGTCGTCCGGATCCTGTAGCTCTGGCTGGCCTCTCTTCCCTTGGCTGTAGCGACCTCCAGGGGTCGGACGTCCGGGCTAGGCCGGTCGTCCGGAGCCTGTAGCTTCCAAAGCAGCTCTTCTTCTTATCCTTCACGCTTGGTGTCCTCGCCTTCTTGGCCATTGAATGTAGCTGGTCCGTGGCTCCCTTCCAAGCACCTGATCACACATAGAGTCTCCGTATGAGGTAGTATCCATGTCTCATGAGTAGGGAGAGGGAGTTCGGAGAGGAGAGAGTTCACCTTATCTTTGATAGCCTTTGCTCGAGCTCTTGTCATGGGTCCAAGTGGTGTCGAGGGAGATGTAGGTACGTCCATGGGGATGAGCGAGGGATGCTCCGCATCATCTCCCCCCACCTTGGGAAATATCCGACCTCGGATCGAAAGTTTCATCACCATGGTATGGCGAGAGGTCTTTGATGTTGAAGATGTCACTCACGTTGTACTTGTCTCATGGGAGGTCGATCTTGTAGGCGTTGTTGTTGTAGCGTGCTAGCAGCTTGAAGGGTCCATCGGCTCGAGGTAGAAGTTTGGACTTGCGTTCGTCGGGGAAGTGGTCCTTGCGGAGGTGTAGACACACGAGATCGCCGATGTTGAAGATCATGGGTTGCTTGTTGACGTTGAGCTTTGTCGCTAGTCGTTGTACTTGGCGCCCGATGGTGTGCGCTCGATGGTGTGCCTTGTATCTTTGTGCATCTTCTTGAGATAGCTTGCCCGTGCACTCACGTCGAGGTTTGTGCGCTCTTGTAGAGGAAGAGGCAGAATGTCCAATGGGGACAATGGGTTGAAGCCATAGACGACCTCGAAGGGGGACTTGCCAGTAGTCGAATGTCTTGCACGGTTGTAGGCGTACTCGGCGATGGGTAGACACGCCTCACACTCCTTGATGTTCTTCTTGATCAACACGCGAAGTAGAGTGGAGAGCGTACGGTTCATCACCTCTGTTTGGCCGTCGGTTTGAGGATGGTATGCGGATGAGAACAAGAGCTTGATTCCGGGCTTGGCGCATAGCGTCTTCCAAAAGTAACTCAAGAACTTGACGTCGCGGTCAGAGATGATTGTCTTTGGTACTCCATGGAGGCGCAAGATTTCCCTACAAAAGAGATTTTCAACATGTGAAGCATCGTCTATCTTGTTGCATGGAATGAAATGTGCCATCTTAGATAATCGGTCCACAAAAACAAACACGGAATCCTTGCCATTTTGAGTTCTAGGCAAACCAAGTACAAAATCCATGCTAATGTCTTCCCAAGGTTGATACGGAATAGGAAGAGGCATGCAAAGTTTGTTAGCTCTCATAAGATAACCATCCTTGATGTAATATCGTTCCCAAGATGTATACGTCAAACACTTAGCATAAGGATTAGCAAATGAAGGATCATTCGCATACAAGTCTTTTATGTTCTCAAAGCCAATAACATTCAACTCAAGTTTAGTGACAAGTGTGCATATTCGTGAAAGTGCATCCGCAACTACATTTTCCTTACCCTTAATGTACTTGATCACATAGGGAAAAGATTCAATAAATTCACTCCATTTGGCATGACGCTTGTTCAACTTAGTTTGGCCTTTTAAGTACTTAAGTGTTTCATGATTGGTATGAATGACAAACTCATGAGGTCTAAGATAATGTTCCCAAACATGTAGCACACACGCTAAAGCATACAATTCTTTGTCATAGATGGGATAGTTAGGTTGAGCACCGGAGAGTTTTTCACTAAAATATGCAATGGCTCGTTTTTCTTGCATCAAAACTCCGCCAATTCTAGTACCACCTGCATCGCAATGAACCTCAAAAGTTTTGTCAAAGTTGGGCAAAGCGAGAATTGGAGCATGAGTAAGCAAAGATTTGAGCTCATCAAAAGCGGTGGATTGCAAAGATCCCCAAACAAAAGGAGCATTATTCTTACTCAAGGCATGCAAAGGAGCGGCAATAGTGCTAAAATCTTTCACAAAGCGACGATAAAAACCCGCAAGGCCAAGAAAGCTACACACTTGTTGCAAATTGGTGGGTTGGGGCCAAGTTTTAATTGCTTCAATTTTAGATTCATCAACATGGACACCCTTGGAAGAAACAACGAAACCCAAGAAAACAAGCTTGTCAACACCAAATGTGCACTTTTTCATGTTGGCGTAAAGACATTCCTTGCGAAGAGTTTGCAAAACAGCCCTAACATGCTTTAGATGCTCTTTCATGGATTTGCTAAAAACAAGAATGTCATCAAAGTAAACCACAACAAACACTCCAATATAAGGACGAAGCACAAAATGCATAAGACACATGAAAGTACTGGGAGCTTCCGACAAACCCATAGGCATAAGCAACCACTCGTAAAAGCCAAATTTGGTTTTGAAAGTGGTTTTCCATTCATCACCTTCTTGTATGCGGATTTGATAATAGCCATTTTTGAGATCAATTTTTGAGAAAATGGTGGCACCGCTAAGTTCATCAAGCATATCATCTAGGCGAGGAATGGGATGGCTATAACGAATGGTAATAGCATTGATAGGTCTACAATCCGAGCACATGCGAAAACTACCGTCTTGCTTGGGCACAAGTATAACGGGAACGACACAAGGGCTTAAGCTTTCACGTACATGTCCGTTGTCGATTAGTTGTTGTACTTGCCGTTGGATCTCCTTAGTTTATTCGGGGTTGACATGGTATGGAGCTTTGTTTGGTAGAGGTGCTCCGAGAATGAGGTCGATTCGGTGCTCAATGCCTCGTAGTGGAGGAATTCCTGCAAAAGAGAAGAGAACACTAAAGGTAGATCGTGAGAGGTGTTAGTTTTGGTTCCCCATCCTTGCACACAAGGACAAAGTTCATAACACTCGATGGGTTCTCACACACTTCTCTCATCTCACTTTTGGTGGCAAATAGGATGAAGTTTTTCTTGTCGCTCATCGTGGAGGCACTCGGTTTTGGCTTGTGGCTCTCACTCGCTTTTGGGTGGACCACTTTCTCACTCTTCTCTCCATGATGGGTGGCTTGCTTGTCGGCTATCACTTGACAAGGAGACATAGGTTGTAGCACATACTCCTTCCCTTTCATCTTGAAGCTATAGTGATTGGTACGCCCGTTGTGGATGACGCCACAGTCGAATTGCCATGGTCGACCAAGAAGGAGGTGGCAAACGGACATCGGAACGACATCACACTCCAAAGTGTCCTCATATGCGCCAATTTTGAAGGAGACTTGGACCGTATGCTCAACTCGTATAGTGTCGGAATCGCTTAGCCATTGGACTTTGTCTGGGTGCGGGTGCTTGCTACGTCTTGAGCTTGCGTTGGTTTTCCTTGAAGAGGAAAGGGTGATGCAGCAATAGTAGCGTAAGTATTTCCCTCAGTTTTTGAGAACCAAGGTATCAATCCAGTAGGAGACTCCTCAAAAGTCCCACGCACCTACACAAACAAACAAAGAACTCGCAACCAATGCAATAAAGGGGTTGTCAATCCCTTCACGGCCACTTGCAAAAGTGAGATCTGATAGAGATAGTATGATAAGATAAATATATTTTTGGTATTTTATGATGTAGATTGGAAAAGTAAAGATGCAAATAACAGTAGATTGAAAGCTTATATGATATAAGATAGACCCGGGGGCCATAGGTTTCACTAGTGGCTTCTCTCAAGATAGCATAATTATTACGGTGGGTGAACAAATTACTGTCGAGCAATTGATGGAAAAGCGAATAATTATGAGATTATCTAGGCATGATCATGTATATAGGCATCATGTACGTGACAAGTAGACCGACTCCTGCCTGCATCTACTACTATTACTCCACGCATCGACCGCTATCCAGCATGCATCTAGAGTATTAAGTTCATAAGAACAGAGTAACACATTAAGAAAGATGACATGATGTAACGGGAAAAACTCACATAATATGATATAAACCCCATCTTTTTATCCTCGATGGCAACAATACAATACGTGCCTTGCTGCCCCTGCTGTCACTGGGAAAGGACACCGCAAGATTGAACCCAAAGCTAAGCACTTCTCCTATTGCAAGAAAGATCAATCTAGTAGGCCAAACCAAACTGATAATTCGAAGAGACTTGCAAAGATAACTTAATCACACATAAAAGAATTCAGATGAGATTCAAATATTTCTCATAGATAAACTTGACCATAAACCCAAATTCATCGGATCTCGACAAACACACCGCAAAAAGAGTTACATCGAATAGATCTCCAAGAAGATCGAGGAGAACATGGTATTGAGATCCAAAAAGAGAGAAGAAGCCATCTAGCTAATAACTATGGACCCAAAGGTCTGTGGTAAACTACTCACAACTCATCGGAGGGGCTATGGTGTTGATGTAGAAGCCTTCCATGGTCGATCCCCCCTTCGGAGGAGCGCTGGCGAAGGCTCCAAGATGGGATCTCGCGGATACAGAAGGTTACAATGGTGGAAATAGTTTTTCGTGGTCGCCTTTGATGTTCTCGGGGTACATGGTTATATATAGGAGGAAGAAGTAGGTCGGTGGACGCCCGAGGGGCCCACGAGATAGGGGGCGCGCCCAGTAGGGGTGGGCATGCCCTCCACCCTCGTGGCCGCCTTGACTGCTTCTTGACTTGCACTCCAAGTCCTCTAGATCACGTTTGTTCCAAAAATCACGCTCCCGAAGGTTTCATTCCGTTTGGACTCCGTTTGATATTCCTTTTCTTCGAAACACTGAAATAGGTAAAAAAACAGCAATACGGTCTGGGTCTCCGGTTAGTAGGTTAGTCCCAAAAATGATATAAATGTGTAAAGTAAAGCCAATAAACATCCAAAACGGGTAATATAATAGCATGGAACAATCAAAAATTATAGATACGTTGGAGACGTATCAGTGCTTCATCTTGACCAATTGAAGCTTGGACCATAGTTCTTCACTTGCCAAATTGTGACAACTACCTCCATCGATGATGACCTTGACAGACCTTCCATTGATGTCGGCCTTTGTGTGAAAGATGTGGCATCTTTGGTCTTCGTCTTGTTGATATTAATGAGTCAAGACTTTGGTGACAACGAGAGCGGGGCTCGAATCCTCATCACAAAGGACTTGATCATCTTCGTCTTCGTTCACGCGCCGGTGCATGGCCACTTGCTAAAGGGCTTCCATATCCTCTTCACTCATGGAGTCATAGGTACCATCGTCGTTGAGGATCATGGTGCACTTGTTTGTGCATTGGAAGGACTTGTGGCCTCAACCGCCGCAAGTCAAACACTTGAAGGAGCTTGTCTTGACAGTCTCATCGGTCGAAGTAGATGATGAAGCGCGCGGCTTGAAGTTGCTTGTAGTAGGAGGAGGAGGACTTGAGCTTGTCGAAGTTTTCTTGTAACTTGACTTGTCGTCGTTGCTTGTAGATGGCTTGGTTGAGGTAGAAGTTGGAGGAGTCGTTGAAGCTTGGTTGTTGGAGAAGTCGTAGGTCTTGGGTGAGTACTTGGTGTACTTGAAGTCATCTTGTACTTGACGTTCCGCCTTGGTAGCTTGGTGTACGAGCTCAATGAGGTTGGAGTAGGGTTGGAAGTCGGCAATCTTCTTGATGGGATGATTGAGGCCATTCAAGAAGCGTGCCATAGTTTGCTCATCATCTTCCGTGACATTGGCTCGTATCATGGCTATCTCCATTTCCTTGCAGTATTCTTCAACACTCTTTGTTCCTTGCTTGAGGAGTTGGAGCTTCTTGAAGAGATCGCGGTTGTAGTAGGTGGGCACAAAACGTGGTCGCATGATATCTTTCATTTGAGCCCATGTGGTGATGGCTGGTTCACCTCTTGCTTCTCGGCGCTCAAGGACTTGTTCCCACCATATGAGCACATAGTCTTGGAACTCAAGGGATGCCATAGCGATCTTCTTCTCTTCCTCATAGTTGTGCAAACGAAAGATTTGTCGACCTTCAATGCCAATGATAGGTACTCTTCGGGATCATTGCTTCCATTGAACTTTGGCATGGTGAATTTTAGCTTGCTGTAGCATTGCTCTTTGTTGTGTTGTTGTCGAGGGTGATCATGACGCCCTTGACGTGGAGGATAATCAACCTCATGTTGCTCTTGGTGTGGAGGAAGTCCATGATCAACTTGCTCTTGGCGTGGAGGAAGTCCATGATCATCTTGATCTTGTTGAACTTGTGGTTGAGGAGGAACTTGTCGGGCTTGTGGAGGAGCTTGAGGAACTTGACATTGCACTCGCGGTTGGTAGTTCCTCTCTTGGATTTATTCTCGAAGTGCTTCATCTTGATTGCGCTGATCTCAATTGTGGTTGGCGATGGCTTGACTTGATTCTTGAAGGGCACATTGCGCCTCAAGAGCTTGTGCTTCACGTTGTTGTTGTTGTTGTTGTTGTTGTTGAAGACGATGAGCCTCGGCGTCTTGTTTCTCTTGATGTAGACACACTCGTTCTTCCTCTTGGCGACGTTGACGTTGTCGTTCTTGAGCTTGTGGAAAAGCAACTTGGTGTGGTTGAGGACGAAGTACTTGCTCGTCGACTTGCTCTTGTGAATGCTTGTCGTGTAGAGGATTGCGAGATGCATGACAGTCTTGACGCCCGGCTCATCGAAGAGTTTTCGATGTCGGTGTACTTGATCCGGGGAAGGTGTCGTCGGTGTGTCGACTTGAGCGGCTCTGTCTTGAGTATGAAGAAGTTGAAGGAGGGCGGTTCACCAACAAGGCGTGGATCTCATCCATTCTTGCATCATTTTCTTGCTTGTGAGCATCGAGCTTGTTGTCGAAGTAGTCCCTTGTACGTTGCTCGGAGAGTCGCAAGTCGGTGGCGAGGTTGTCGATGCGGTTGGTCATCGCTTATTGCTCTTGATGCAACACTCGTTGTGCACCAAAGAGGTGGCTCTTGGTGACAAATGATGACATGTCGTCGTCTTGCTCGATGAAGAGTGGATTGGTAGAAGTACTTGGCCTATCCATCATTCGAAGCAATATGTGAGTGGGAGAAGGAGAAGAACTTATACCAAATGTACCTTGACCGATGTTGGAGATGAATCAAGATCACTCAAATGTGGATAATGAAATAGAACAATTGGTACCAATTCTTGTCGGTTCTCCCACCTACACAAGTAAAAGCTTATGGTGGATCTTGGTTAGGATGGTGGCACAAAATTTGATGCAATTGTAAGTGAGCTTCAATAATGTTGGAAAAGATTCACAAATTTGCAAATGCAACAAGTAGACCAAGCAAGTAGAGGTACACGGAAACACACACGCAAATATATAAGTGGGATTGTGCAAACCAAAAATGAGCCAAAATGTGGAATCCACGAAAATGCTCTTGTTGCACAATACAAGAGAGACGCTAGCACGATGGCTCAATAGGCGGATATGTAACTTGTGCACAACCTACTAAGCAAAAATGCAACGACCACTATCCCAAGTATGCCATATGTATGGTATTTCGATGATATGATCCAAGATGATCGGATATGACAATCTTAATGTAGTATGATGCTATGGTTCTTGCTTATAAGATCTTTGCTTATCTTTCCCTCTTTGCTTAAAAGCTTGGTTGGCTCTTTCACTTTTGAGCTCTTTTCTCATGCAAAACTTCACGAGCCCAGATAGCAATTGTGTATGCGGTGACAACTTTGTGACACAAAAGATGATGCCAAGATATGTACCACTATGAGATGGTATGTATGTTATAGAGTATGATCACTAATGTGCACAAGTCACGTTGCCGGCAATACTCAATGGCTAGTCTTGATGGGTAAGCAGCGCAAAAGTAAGGCCATGTGGTTATCAATGCAATTGCAAGGTATGACAAAGATGTCGTCGAGGTTACCATCCTTGGCGATGATGAGTCCTTTGCAAAGATAAGCGGTGGTGATGATGATGTCGAACCGTACCTATATAGCCAAAACACAATAGGACACGGGAACCACAACCCAAAATCTCAAAGACCAAAACATTTCAAAATCTTCATAGGAGGTATTGGTGAATGATGGTGGTGTATGTGGGCAGTTGTGGTGGTATGAGGGTTTGGAAGATGTGGTGGAAAGTGGGGAAATGGTGGTGGCCTAACTGGAAAAATTCAGTTTCGTCAGGGTTTTACGGACGTCCGGTGGGTCACGGTCGTCCGGTCATCGGACGTCCAGCGGATCCCGGTCGTCCGTTGCCTGGGCGAAAATCGGGCACGGGATGAACTGCTCAATTTCAAGGTGGAGGGAGGTGGTGATGTCGAATTCGAGCAAATTTGTGGATGGAAAAGGGTGGGGAGGGTGCGGAAAGCTAGATCCACACGTAGCAACACAAATCCATGGATCAAATCCAACAAAATTTCAACTCACCAACAAATCACACAAAATATTTGGGGCTATTTTTGGTGGATTTTCGGATTTAGGAAGAAAACAACAAAATCAAGCTAGAAAACACGGGGTAGGGGCTCCAAAAACGTGATCAATGTGGCTCATGATACCAAGATGATGTAGGGTAGAACCCTAGAGGCCGATATTTCATGTTTGGAGCGGATCCCTACGAGGAACACGAAGAACACGAGGAGGGGAACGAAGGAAAAACACGAGAGAAACACTCAACCAACAAGAATAAAGTCACACATGCGCTAGATCATCGAAACGCAAGGAGAGATACAAGATCCAAGTCCAACAAAGGACGATACAAAGGGTAACCGGTTCTACTCCGTGAGGAGGTCTTGATGAGGGTCTTCTTCGGATGGAGGGCTTGAATCCAGGTGGATCTGTTGGAAATATGCCCTAGAGACAATAATAAATTGGTTATTATTATATTTCCTTGTTCATGATAATCGTTTATTATCCATGCTATAATTGTATTGATAGGAAACTCAGATACATGTGTGGGTACATAGACAACACCATGTCCCTAGTAAGCCTCTAGTTGACTAGCCCGTTGCTCAATAGATGGTTACGGTTTCCTGACCATGGACATTGGATGTCGTTGATAACGGGATCACATCATTAGGAGAATGATGTGATGGACAAGACCCAATCCTAAGCCTAGCACAAAGATCGTAGTTCGTATGCTAAAGCTTTTCTAGTGTCAAGTATCTTTTCCTTAGACCATGAGATTGTGCAACTCCCGGATACCGTAGGAATGCTTTGGGTGTACCAAATGTCACAACGTAACTGGGTGGCTATAAAGGTGCACTACAGGTATCTCCGAAAGTGTCTGTTGGGTTGGCACGAATCGAGACTGGGATTTTTCACTCCGTGTTAACGGAGAGGTATCTCCGGGCCCACTCGGTAGGACATCATCATAATGTGCACAATGTGACCAAGGGGTTGATCACGGGATGATGTGTTACGGAACGAGTAAAGAGACTTGCCAGTAACGAGATTGAACAAGGTATCGGTATACCGACGATCGAATCTCGGGCAAGTACAATACCGTTAGACAAAGGGAATTGTATACGGGATCGTTTGAGTCCTTGACATCGTGGTTCATCCGATGAGATCATCGTGGAACATGTGGGAGCCAACATGGGTATCCAGATCCCGCTGTTGGTTATTAACCGGAGAACGTCTCGGTCATGTCTGCATGGTTCCCGAACCCGTAGGGTCTACACACTTAAGGTTCGATGACGCTAGGGTTATAAAGGAAGTTTGTATGTGGTTACCGAATGTTGTTCGGAGTCCCGGATGAGATCTCGGACGTCACGAGGAGTTGCGGAATGGTCCGGAGGTAAAGATTTATATATGGGAAGTCCTGTTTTGGTCACCGGAAAAGTTTCGGGTTTTTTCGGTAACGTACCGGGACCATCGGGAGGGTCCCGGGGGTCCACCAAGTGGGGCCAGCAACCCCGGAGGGCTGCATGGGCCAAGTGTGGGAGGGGACCAGCCCCAGGTGGGCTGGTGCGCCCCCCACAGGGCCCAAGGCGCAGGGAAGTTGGGAAGGGGGGCAAACCCTAGAGCATATGGCCCTAAGGCCCACCCTAGGTGCGCCTCCCCCCTCTCTCCTTCTGGCCGCCACCCAGATGGGATCTGGGGGCTGCCGCCACCCCTGGGGAGGGAACCCTAGAGGGGGCACAGCCCCCTCCCCTCCCCCTATAAATACATGAGGTCTGGGGGCTGCCCAACACACGAGAACCTCTCCCTCTTGGCGCAGCCCTACCTCTCCTACTCCTCCTCTCCCGCGGTGCTTGGCGAAGCCCTGCAGGATTGCCACGCTCCTCCATCACCACCATGCCGTTGTGCTTCTGCTGGATGGAGTCTTCCTCAACCTCTCCCTCTCTCCTTGCTGGATCAAGGCATGGGAGATGTCACCGGGCTGTACGTGTGTTGAACGCGGAGGTGCCGTCCGTTCGGCACTAGGATCTCCGGTGATTTGGATCACGACGAGTACGACTCCTTCAACCCCGTTCTCTTGAACGCTTTCGCTTAGCGATCTACAAGGGTATGTAGATGCACTCTCCTTCCCTTCGTTGCTGGTTTCTCCATAGATAGATCTTGGTGACACGTAGGAAAATTTTGAATTTCTGCTACGTTACCCAACAGTGGCATCATGAGCTAGGTCTATTGCGTAGATTCTTTGCACGAGTAGAACACAAAGTAGTTGTGGGCGTTGATTTTGTTCCATATGCTTACCGTTACTAGTCCAATCTTGTTTCGACGGTATTGTGGGATGAAGCGGCCCGGACCGACCTTACACGTACACTTACGTGAGACAGGTTCCACCGACTGACATGCAGTTGGTGCATAAGGTGGCTAGCGGGTGCCAGTCTCTCCCACTTTAGTCGGAACGGATTCGATGAAAAGGGTCCTTATGAAGGGTAAATAGCAATTGGCATATCACGTTGTGGTTTTGCATAGGTAAGAAACGTTCTTTCTAGAAACCCATAGTAGCCACGTAAAACATGCAAACAACAATTAGAGGATGTCTAAATTGTTTTTGCAGGGTATGCTATGTGATGTGATATGGCCAAGAAGAATGTGATGAATGATATGTGATGTATGAGATTGATCATGTTCTTGTAATAGGAATCACGACTTGCATGTCGATGAGTATGACAACCGGCAGGAGCCATAGGAGTTGTCTTTATTTATTGTATGACCTGCGTGTCATTGAACAACGCCATGTAATTACTTTACTTTATTGCTAACCGGTAGTCATAGTAGTAGAAGTAATAAGTTGGCGAGACAACTTCAAGGAGACACGATGATGGAGATCATGATGATGGAGATCATGGTGTCATGCCGGTGACGATGATGATCATGGAGCCCCGAAGATGGAGATCAAAAGGAGCAATATGATATTGGCCATATCATGTCACTTTTTGATTGCATGTGATGTTTATCATGTTTATGCATCTTATTTGCTTAGAACGACGGTAGTAAATAAGATGATCCCTTACAACAATTTCAAGAAGTGTTCTCCCCTAACTGTGCACCGTTGCTAAAGTTCGTCGTTTTGAAGCACCACGTGATGATCGGGTGTGATAGATTCTTACGTTCACATACAACGGGTGTAAGACAGTTTTACACATGCAAAACACTTAGGGATAACTTGACGAGCCTAGCATGTACAAACATGGCCTCGGAACACAAGAGACCGAAAGGTCGAGCATGAGTCGTATAGTAGATACGATCAACATGAAGATGTTCACCGATGATGACTAGTCCGTCTCACGTGATGATCGGACACGGCCTAGTTGACTCGGATCATGTAATCACTTAGATGCCTAGAGGGATGTCTATCTGAGTGGGAGTTCATAAGATGAACTTAATTATCCTAAACATAGTCAAAAGATCTTTGCAAATTATGTCGTAAGCTCGCGCTTTTGTTCCACTGTTTAGATATGTTCCTAGAGAAAATATAGTTGAAAGTTGATAGTAGCGATTATGCGGACAGTAGAAAGCTTATGTCCTTAATGCACCTCTCAGTGTGCTGAACCCCAAACGTCGTTTGTGGATGTTGTGAACATCGAACATACACGTTTTGATAACTACGTGATAGTTCAGTTAAACGGTTTAGAGTTGAGGCACCAAAGACGTTTTCGAAACGTCGCGAAACATATGAGATGTTTCGAGGGCTGAAATTGGGATTTCAGGCTCGTTCCCACGTCAAGAGGTATGAGACCTCCGACGATTTTCTGAGCCTGCAAACTAAGGGAGAAAAGCTCAATCATTGAGCTTGTGCTCAGATTGTCTGAGTGCAACAACCACTTGAATTAAGTGGGAGTTGATCTTCCAGATGAGATAGTGATGTTTCTCCAAAGTCATTGCCACCAAGCTGCTAGAGCTTCGTGATGAACTATAACATATCAGGGATAGATATGATGATCCTTGAGGTATTCGCGATGTTTGACACCGCGAAAGTAGAAATCAAGAAGGAGCATCAATTGTTGATGGTTGGTGAAACCACTAGTTTCAAGAAGGGCAAGGGAAAGAAGGGATACTTCATGAAACAGCAAATCAGTTGCTGCTCTAGTGAAGAAACCCAAGGTTGAACCCAAACCCGAGACTAAGTGCTTCTGTAATAAGGGGAACAGCCACTGGAGCAGGGATTACCCTAGATATTTGGTAGATGAGAAGGCTGGCAAGGTCGATAGAAGTATATTGGATATACATTATGTTAATGTGTACTTTACTAGTACTCCTAGTAGCACCAGGATATTAAGATACCGGTTCGGTTGCTAAGTGTTAGTAACTCGAAATAAAAGAGCTACGGAATAAACGGAGACTAGCTAAAGGTGAGCTGACGATATGTGTTGGAAGTATTTCCAAGGTTGATGTGATCAAGCATCGCACGCTCCCTCTAACATCGAGATTTGGTGTTTGCGTTGAGCATAGACATGATTGGATTATGTCTATCGCAATACAGTTATTCATTTAAGGAGAATAATGGTTACTCTGTTTATTTGAATAATACCATCAATGGTCTTGCACCTAAAAGAATGGTTTATTGAATCTCGATCGTAGTGATACACATTTTCATACCAAAAGATATAAGATAGTAATGATAGTACCACTTACTTGTGGCACTGCCATGTAAGTCATATTGGTGTAAAACGCATGAAGAAGCTCCATGTTGATGGATCTTTGGACTCAATCGTTTTGAAAAGTTTGAGACATGCGAACCATGTCCATTGGTGTATACGCATGAAGAAACTCCATGCAGATGGATCATTTGGACTCACTTGATTTTGAATCACTTGAGATATGCAAATCATACCACATGGGCAAGATGACTGAAAAGCCTCGTTTTCAGTGAGATGGAACAAGATAGCAACTTGTTGGAAGTAACACATTTTGATGTGTGCAGTCCAATGAGTGCTGAGGCATGCAGTGAATATCGTTATGTTCTTACTTCACAGATGATTCGAGTAGATGTTGAGTATATTTACTTGATAAAACACAAGTCTGAATTATTGAATGGTTCAAGTAATTTCAGAGTGAAGTTAAAGATCATCGTGACAAGAGGATAAAATGTCTATGATATGATCATAGAGATGAGTATCTGAGTTACGAGCTTTGGCACGCATTTAAGACATTGTAGAAATTGTTTCACAATTAATACCGCCAGGAACACCATAGTGTGATGGTGTGTCCGAACATCATAGTTGCACCCTATTGGATATGGTGCGTACCATGATGTCTCTTATTGAATTACCACCATCGTTCATGGGTTAGGCATTAGAGACAACCGCACTCATTTTAATGGGGCACCACGTAATTCCGTTGAGACGACACTATTTGAACTGTGGTTTGGAGAAACCTAAGTTGTCGTTTCTTAAAAGTTTGGGGCTGTGACGCTTATGTGAAAAAGTTTCAGGTTGATAAGCTCGAACCCAAAGCGGATAAAATGCATCTTCGTAGGATACCCAAAGCGGTTGGGTATACCTCCTAAATCCAGATCCGAAAGCAATAGGGATTGTTTCTTGAACCGGGTCCTTTCTCGAGGAAAAGTTTGTCTCGAAAAGTTGAGTGGGAGGATGGTGGAGACTTGATATGGTTATTGAACCATTACTACAACTAGTGTGTAGCAGGGCACAGGAAGTTGTTCATGTGGCACCTACACCAATTGAAGTAGAAGCTTATGATAGTGATCATGAAGTTTTTGGATCAAGTCACTACCATACCTCGTAGGGTGACAAGGATGCGTACTACTTTAGAGTGGTACAGTAATCCTATCTTGAAGGTCATGTTGCTAGACAACAATGAACCTACGAGCTATGGAGAAGCGATGGTGGGCCCAAATTCCGACAAATGGTTAGAAGCCATGAAATCCGAGATAGGATCCATTTATCAGAACAAAGCATGGACTTTGGTGGACTTGCCCGATGATCGGCAAGCCATTGAGATAAATGGATCTTTAAGAAGAAGACGGACGCGGACGGTAATGTCACCGTCTATGAAGCTCGACTTGTGGCAAAGAGTTTTTCACAAGTTCAAGGAGTTGACTACGATGAGATTTTCTCATCCGTAGCGATGCTTAAGTCCATCGGAATCATGTTAGCATTAGCTGCATTTATGAAATCTGGCAGATGGATGTCAAAAACGAGTTTCCTTACCAGTTTTCGTAAGGAAAGGTTGTATGTGATACAATCAGAAAGGTTTTGTCGATCCTAAGGATGCTAAAAGGTATGCTAGCTCCAGCGATCCTTCTAAGGACTGAAGTAAGCATCTCGGAGTTGGAATATGTACTTTGATAAGATGATCAAAGATTTTGGGTTTATACAAATTTGTGAGAAACTTGTATTTCCAAAGAAGTGAGTGGGAGCACTATAGAATTTCTGATGAGTATATGTTGTTGACATATTGTTGATCAGAAATGATGTAGAATTTTTCTGTAAAGCATATAGGGTTATTTGAAAAGTGTTTTTCAAGTGAAAACCTGGTTTAAGATACTTGAATATTGAGCATCAAGATCTATGAGGATAGATCAAAAACCGCTTAATGGTACTTTCAAATGAGCATATACCTTGACATGATCTTGAAGGTGTTCAAGATGGATCAGTCAAAGAAGGAGTTCTTGCCTGAGATGTAAGGTATGAAGTCAAGACTTAAAGCTCGACCATGGCAGAAAAGAGAGAAAGGATGAAGGTCGTCCCCTATGTTTCAGACGTAGGCTCTATAGTATGCTATGCTGTGTACCGCACCGGAAGTGTGCCATGCCATGAGTCAGTCAAGGGGTACAAGAATGATCCAGGAATGGATCATTGTACAGCGGTCAAATTTGTCCTTGGAGTAAATAAGGACATGTTTCTCGATTATGGAGGTGATAAAGAGTTCGGCGTAAAGGGTTACGTCGATGCAAGCTTTAACACCTATCCGAATGACTCTAAGTAGCAAAACGGATACGTATAGTGGAGCAACCATTTGGAATAGCTCCAAGTGGAGAGTGGTAGCATCATTTACAATATGACCTAGAGATTTGCGAAGTACACACAGATCTGAATGTTGCAGACCCGTTGACTAAAACCTCTCTCACAAGCAAAACATGATCAAACCCCAGAACTCATTGAGTCTTAATCACATGATGATGTGAACTAGTTTAATGACACTAGTAAACTCTTTGGATGTTGGTCACATGGCGATGTGACCTGTGAGTGTAAATCACATGGCGATGTGAACTAGATTATTGACTCTAGTGCAAGTGGGAGACTGTTGGAAATATGCCCTAGAGACAATAATAAATTGGTTATTATTATATTTCCTTGTTCATGATAATCGTTTATTATCCATGCTATAATTGTATTGATAGGAAACTCAGATACATGTGTGGGTACATAGACAACACCATGTCCCTAGTAAGCCTCTAGTTGACTAGCTCGTTGATCAATAGATGGTTTCGGTTTCCTGACCATGGACATTGGATGTCGTTGATAACGGGATCACATCATTAGGAGAATGATGTGATGGACAAGACCCAATCCTAAGCCTAGCACAAAGATCATAGTTCGTATGCTAAAGCTTTTCTAATGTCAAGTATCTTTTCCTTAGACCATGAGATTGTGCAACTCCCGGATACCGTAGGAATGCTTTGGGTGTACCAAACGTCACAACGTAACTGGGTGGCTATAAAGGTGCGCTACAGGTATCTCCGAAAGTGTCTGTTGGGTTGGCACGAATCGAGACTGGGATTTGTCACTCCATGTAAACGGAGAGGTATCTCTGGGCCCACTCGGTAGGACATCATCATAATGTGCACAATGTGACCAAGGGGTTGATCACGTGATGATGTGTTACGGAACGAGTCAAGACTCTTGCCGGTAACGAGATTGAACAAGGTATCGGTATACCGACGATCGAATCTCGGGCAAGTACAATACCGTTAGACAAAGGGAATTGTATACGGGATCATTTGAGTCCTTGACATCGTGGTTCATCCGATGAGATCATCGTGGAACATGTGGGAGCCAACATGGGTATCCAGATCCCGCTGTTGGTTATTGACTGGAGAACGTCTCGGTCATGTCTGCATGGTTCCCGAACCCGTAGGGTCTACACACTTAAGGTTCGATGACGCTAGGGTTATAAATGAAGTTTGTATGTGGTTACCGAATGTTGTTCGGAGTCTCGGATGAGATCCCGGACGTCACGAGGAGTTCCGGAATGGTTCGGAGGTAAAGATTTATATATGGGAAGTCCTGTTTTGGTCACCGAAAAAGTTTCGGGTTTTTTCAATAACGTACCGGGACCACCGGGAGGGTCCCGGGGGTCCACCAAGTGGGGCCAGCAACCCCGGAGGGCTGCATGGGCCAAGTGCGGGAGGGTACCAGCCCCAGGTGGGCTGGTGCGCCCCCCACAGGGCCCAAGGCGCAGGGAAGTGGGGAAGGGGGGCAAACCCTAGAGCAGATGGGCCCTAAGGCCCACCCTAGGTGCGCCTCCCCCCTCTCTCCTTCTGGCCGCCACCCAGATGGGATTTGGGGGCTGCCGCCACCCCTGGGGAGGGAACCCTAGAGGGGGCGCAGCCCCCTCCCCTCCCCCTATAAATACATGAGGTCTGGGGGCTGCCCAACACACGAGAAGCTCTCCCTCTTGGCGCAGCCCTACCTCTCCACTCCTCCTCTCCCGTGGTGCTTGGCGAAGCCCTGCAGGATTGCCACGCTCCTCCATCACCACCATGCCATTGCGCTGCTGCTGGATGGAGTCTTCCTCAACCTCTCCCTCTCTCCTTGCTGGATCAAGGCATGGGAGACGTCACCGGGCTGTACGTGTGTTGAACGCGGAGGTGCCGTCCGTTCGGCACTAGGATCTCCGGTGATTTGGATCACGACGAGTACGACTCCTTCAACCCCGTTCTCTTGAACGCTTCCGCTTAGCGATCTACAAGGGTATGTAGATGCACTCTCCTTCCCTTCGTTGCTGGTTTCTCCATAGATAGATCTTGGTGACACGTAGGAAAGTTTTGAATTTCTGCTACGTTACCCAACAGGATCTTCTCCGGAGAGGTGTCGGTCCCTCACAAGGAGTAGATCCGGATGGATGAGCGAGGCTCTATCTCACAAATGAGCTAAATCAACACTAACCCTAGCTAGGAGGTGGGAGAGGTCAATTTATAGTCATAGTGCAAATGAGGGGTGAAGTGAAGGGGTACATGGGCATTAGCCCGTAGCTGGACGCAGCCAGGGTCTGGACGTCCGTGAGGCGCCGGTCGTCCGGAAGCCCGCGGGGTCCCGGACGTCCGTGTTTCTCCGGATGTCCGCAAATTCTGTTTTGTGGTCGCTGGCACGGTCGTCCGGACTTCTTAGGATTTTCGTAATTTCTGTTCTGTTGGCGGAGTGTCGGGCGCATGGAGGGGCTTGGTCGTCCGGAGCCTGGGAGTGGCCGGACGTCCGGGCTGGGCCGGTCGTCCAGAGCCTGTAGCTCTGGCTAGCCTCTCTTCCCTTGGCTGTAGCGACCTCTAGGGGTCGGACGTCCGGGCTGGGCCGGTCGTCCGGAGCCTGTAGCTTCCAAAGCAGCTCTTCTTCTTGTCCTGCACGCTTGGTGTCCTCGCCTTCTTGGCCATTGAATTTAGCTGGTCCATGGCTCCCTTACAAGCACCTGACCACACATAGAGTCTGCGTATGAGGTAGTAACCATGTCTCGTGAGTAGGGAGAGGGAGTTCGGAGAGGAGCGAGTTCACCTTATCTTCGATAGCCTCTGGTCGAGCTCTTGTCATGGGTCCAAGTGGTGTCGAGGGAGATGTAGGTACGTCCATGGGGATGAGCGAGGGATGCTACGCATCATGTTATGTCTTGGAGAAGCTGGATTTCGAGGATCATGAGAATATGGAGACAAAGAGATTTCACCTGAGGACCCAACATGGTTACGCTTTTGCCGTAAAGCTATACGATGCGGTGACCTACTCCCATTTTGGTTGCTTGAATTAGATAGTGCTATGCAAGGCGTATGGTTTTCAGGAGGGTATGCATGACACCTTTGATCTTGGTGATCCTGAAGGTGACATTGACAAAGATAACATGGACATTTGGGTCGATGTTAATACTCTTCCAGTTCTACCTCTATTAGGGCATATTTCTCTCTAAGTGGTTTTGGTGATTGATGACAACGCGTTTGCGGACTAATCGTGTGCATTGAGCATTTCAGATATTCATTCATATGGCACGAGACGATTTCTTCCCCTTGGAGCTTAAAGTGAAGATGGTGTAGTTTTCCTTCATTTCAGTTTTCGTGGACTTGAGTCGTAGGAGATACCGTACTATCAAGATGGGGTACGTATCGGAAAGGTTGGGTGGAATCAACATGTACACATATCTTTTGTACCCGTAGCTCTTTCCCGCATCCTTGGAGGATCCTTCGTTGTTGTGGAAGTGGCATCGGAGAGGAGCCATCGGTACTACCGTGGAAGGTAGTGGCAGTACCGCCCAGAGAGATGGGCGGTAGTACCACTGTAGCAGCGGTAGTATCGCCCAGAGCTACAGGCGGTAGTTCCGCTCCAGTTCCTCCCTAGTACCACGTCGACTCAAGACGTGTTGTTCTCGTGTCGGGTTCAGCGGCAGTAGAAGTGGCAGTAGGAGAGGTAGTACCGCACCTACCACCGCTACTAGTGCCACTCAGGGTCTCTCTCCTCTGTCCCTTCT
The DNA here is from genome assembly GCF_002162155.2 of Triticum dicoccoides. Taxonomy (NCBI): domain Eukaryota; kingdom Viridiplantae; phylum Streptophyta; class Magnoliopsida; order Poales; family Poaceae; genus Triticum; species Triticum dicoccoides. The sequence goes on along the minus strand of NC_041383.1, from coordinate 263,192,912 downwards.
CCCAGTGCAACTACTAAGCGCAGTCCTAGTGGTAGTACCACTGGGCCAAGCGGCAGTACCGCTGCAGCCAGCAGTAGTACCCTCCCATGAACGGTAGTGCCGCGCGCTGCGGGCCGAGAGTGGGGATAACTGTTGGATTGTTCCCCTACTATAAAAGGGGGTCTTCTTCCCCAAGAAGACTTACCTCTTCTTCCCCCAAACTCCATTGTTGCTCCAAATCGCATTTTCTCCCAATCTCTCTCCCTAGCCAATCAAACTTGTTGATTTTCTAGGGATTGGTTGAGAAGGCCCCGATCTCCACTTCCACCAAGAGAAATTTGGTTCCCCCCACTAATCCCTTGTGGATCTTGTTACTCTTGGGTGTTTGAGCACCCTAGACGGCTGAGGTTACCTGGAGCCACATTCCATTTTGGTGATGCTCCGTGGTTCATTGGGAGCCTCCAATTTGGTTGTGAAGAGAGCCCCAACCTTGTTTGTAAAGGTCTAATTGCCGCCTTCTAGGGCACCAGCATCTCACGTTGTGTGAGGGCGTGAGGAGAATACGGTGTCTGTTGGGGATATAACTATTTGTGTAAGCCGCCCGGGAGGGGCTGGGTTATGCAAAGAAGACTCACCAGAAAGAAGCCCAAGATCAAGCATGAAGATGGCGGTTCAATAAAGGGTCTAAGGCCCACAGGCGGCTTAAGTCCCATAGTGGTAAACCGCCATGATGATATGACTTGTAACATAAGGTAGACTTAACTAGTCACCGAGCCGGACACTGTCTATGAGCCGGCCGGGACTCTATAGGCCGCAGGGCATCCACCAGTGTATATAAGGGGACGACCCGCTGGCGGCTTAGGGCAAGAAACAACTCATCGAGAACCAGGCATAACGTATCACGCTCCCTGGTCATCGAAACATCAAGCAATACCAACCCAACTAGACGTAGGCCTTACCTTCACCGTAAGGGGCCGAACTAGTATAACTCTCTCATGTCCTTTGTCCCAATTAACCCCTTTAAGCTTCCTAGTTGCGATGGCCCCACGACTAAGTCCTTTCACTAGGACATCTGACGTGACAATTCCACGACAGTTGGCACCCACCGTGGGGCCAGCGCACGGTGGATTTGAGTTCGTGAAGGGCAACTTTGAAGGGCTCAAGGGATACGCAGTGGGCTGGATGACCAAAAGTCGTCGCGGCAAGATCTACAGCGACGATGAAGGCTGGGCCCCGACGCCGGCTCAATTGAGTACGGGTACCGGGTCCCCTTCGACGGAATCCACGTCTTCATTGGCCGAATTGGTGAGCCGGGCCCTGAGCCGGACAACTGCACTGACCTCGTCGAGACAGCTCAGCGTGCGAGACCCGCTCATCGAGTTCAACCCGTCATGAAGCGTGCCTTCGTGGGCTGCATCCACGGAGAGGAACTTTCTGAAGGATCTGAAGATGGTGGTGAGATGGCCGTCCTCTCTGACGGTGATTCGTCCGCCGGTTCAACAGATTCGCTGTACCAAGTGCAAGATGGCGTGCTTGGGGGCTGTTCCGATGGCCCCAGTATTCCGGACCCCTATGAGCCGCCAAGATGGGCAGGAGTCTTCATGGCTGGGACTCAACCCGGCCAAAACTCTACAACCGCTACAGCAATAACATCCGGGTCAGGAGTGGCCAGGGCAGGAGGCCCTATGCACCCGCCGGCTCAGGTGCTGATAGATCTCATGGATAAGCTTACGGCCCTGTTAACCGCCACGGTTATTCCTGCGAATAAAGATGAGCATGACGCGGAGGTGGCACGGGTGCGCGAGGAAATAGCTCGGGCCAAGGAGGCCTTGGCAGCTGAGGATACCAGGATAGCCACAGAACGGGCTGCTTTGGATGCATGGGCACAACGGCTACAGTCAGAGGCCTTCCAGCTCACGATGAGCCCGAATGCATCTAACGAGGTGATGAGGAGGATACATCGGAAAACCCAGTCCCGTTTACCTCCGGTTTATGATCCTCGTAATATTTTTGCTACACCTGGAGCCGGCCCAAGTAACCCGCCAGATGCAAATCAGTTTATGACAGCCAGAACAGGAGGACCGGCTCGGCCCCGGGAGATGGCACCTTCTCATGGGAACATGGCACCGCCTCGTTACGTGCCAATACCACCGAGTCACTTCTCCAACCCCATGGAGAACTTAATCGCAGCATCGACACGTTTGGCGGCTCTCCCAGTGGACGGTGATGATCCGACAACGGTGGAGACCCGGAGGATCAGAGAAGTTGTCCAGCCGGCCCTAGCTCAGCAAGAGACTTATTCTTATAGCCGGGACAGGATTCATTCAACTCCTCCGCCTTGGTTATCACCGCCTCGTCAAAACCGGAGTCCAAGTTACAGCAGGCACATGGAGTTAGAAGCTTTGTCAAGCAACGCCCAGCAACGTAACCAGCCCGGTGGCTATAATCCGGTGCAAGACCGAATACGTCAGGAGAACGAGCGGGTGGCTCGGCTAGCGGCTCAACAGACGGCTCATCAAGATCTCCCAGAGTATCCGACGACTTCCGTTGAGACGGGAGTGGCTACTAGAACCGGCGGTGTTCCTTGTTTGGTACCGGCTCTGCGTAATGTATGTTTGCCCAAGGACTTCAAGGGACCTCGAAAGGTGCCGAATTACACGGCCGACTTACAGCCCGGAGCGTGGATCGAAAGTTATGAGATGGCCATGGAGCTGTTGGAGGTCAGCGATGCAACAATGGCTAAGTACTTCACCATGATGTTAGATGGAACGGCCCGGTCTTGGTTAAAGGGCTTGCCACCCAATTCCATTAATTCGTGGGTAGAGCTAAAGGCCCGTTTCATCCAGAACTTCAAGGACACTTGCAAGCAATCTATGTCGATTGTGGACTTGACAAATTGTAAGTAGGAGGAGGGTGAATCCACGACTCACTGGGTACACCGGGTCAAGAGATAATACATTCATCTGATAAGATGGATGCCGGCTCTGCAGTCCTTATGTTGGAGAAGAACTGTTGCTTTGAGCCGCTGAGACAGAAACTGGGGCGCCTTAAGCGTGATTGCAATGATATGGGTACGCTGATGGCAGCTTTAGTCAAATACGCCGATTCTGATAGTACCAAGGATCCCACGTCTGATGAGGAAAAGACAGGGAAGGGAAAGAAGAACGAGAATGGAAAGGGCCAGCAGCATAACCTGATGAATCAAGGAGGCAATAAGCGTAAGGCGGAGGGTAACCCGGAGTTTGTGGCCAATGCCAATGTGCAGGGTGATAATCAGAGACGTAAGGGAAAACCAACCCCTCGATCTGACGGGTCAGGCCCATCTCTTGAGCAGTTACTCAATGAGCCTTGCCTGAGACACGGCACCCGGGAACGACCCGCCACCCACTTATGGAAAGGTTGCGCAATCATGAAGGCTTTTAAGAATTCTAACACGTTTGATGGCAACCATGGGTCGGGCGGCAGCTCAGGAGCTGGCGGCTTTCATGGCCCGGGCGGCGGTTCAAGTTTCGGCTTCCAGGGACATCAAGGCGGTTATAATCAACAGCAGTCTGGTCAAGGGGAGCAACAGCAGCAGCAGTCGGGTTATCAAAGCCATCCAAAGCAGCTGAATAGTGGGCAGTATCACGTGTTCACCACCAGCTTGTGCAAACGTGACCAGAAGGTTCATAAGAGGGCCGTGAATTCTGTTGAGTCGGCGGTTCCCCATTATTTGAGGTGGTCAGAACAACCCATTGTATGGAGCAGGGCAGATCACCCCCTCCGGGTTGATAATCCGGGTCAGTTAGCCTTGGTGGTAGCACCTCAGGTTGGTGGATATAAATTCACCAAGGTACTCATGGACGGGGGTAGCAGCATCAATATCCTGTATTATGAGACCTTTCGACGCATGGGGTTAACTGATAAGAATTTGAAGACGTCCAACACTGTTTTTCATGGAGTGGTTCCTGGTAAGTCGGCTTACCCAGTTGGCAAAATTGAACTGGAAGTGGCCTTTGGAGATGAGTATGATTCCAGGGCTGAGAAATTGACGTTTGAGGTGGTCAAAATCAGGAGTCCATATCATGCTCTGTTTGGACGGCCGGCTTATGCCAAGTTCATGGCACGACCGTGTTATGTTTATCTGCAGCTTAAGATGCCGGGTCACAAGGGCACCATCACCATGCATGGAAGTCGAAAGGTAGCCCTGGAATGTGAGGATGGCGACGCGGCTTATGCTGAGTCTGTTTGTGCAGCAGAGGAGCTGAAGTTTTATCAAGACAATGTTGACCCAGTGGATATGACCTCTCTAAAGAAGCCAACCACCGAGCATGACCCGGCTATGAAGTTTAAGTCGGCTGCTGAAACCAAACTTGTTGATTTCAATCCAGGTGATTCATCTAAGCAGTTCAGCATCAGTGCCAATTTGGATCCCAAATAGGAAAACACGCTCATCGAGTTCATCCGTGAGAACCAAGACATCTTCGCATGGAAACCTTCTGACATCCCAGGTGTACCGAGAGAACTCACTGAGCACACTCTCAATATTGATCCGAGGTTTAAGCCGGTCAGGCAGTTTCTTTGACGGTTCAACGAAGAGAGACGGAAAGCTATTGGAGAGGAAGTCGCCCGGCTCTTAGCGGCTGGGTTTATTGTTGAAGTTTTTCACCCGGAGTGGTTGGCTAACCCGGTGCTCGTGCTCAAGAAGAATGGCACCTGGCGGATGTGTGTAGATTAGATGGACTTAATTAAGGCTTGTCCAGCTGATCCCTTTGCTCTCCCCCGTATTGATCAAATCATTGATGCTACGGTGGGCTACGAGCGTTTGAACTTTTTGGATGCTTACTCTGGTTATTATCAGATTAAAATGGCAATTAAGGACCAGGAGAAGACGGCTTTCATCACTCCGCTTGGAGCCTTCTGTTATGTATCTATGCCATTTGGGCTCAAGAGTGCTCAGGCGACTTATCAGCAATGTGTACAAAACTGTCTCCATGATCAAATTGGGCGCAATGTTCATGCTTATGTGGATGACATCGTGGTGAAGTCCAGGGAGAAGGAAATTTTGATATCCGACTTGAAAGAGACCTTTGATAATCTCCAGGTTTATAAGATGATGCTTAACCCAGCCAAGTGTGTATTTGGTGTACCTGCAGGCAAGCTCTTGGGTTTTCTGGTTTCAAACAGAGGCATTGAAGCTAATCCGAAGAAGATCAAGGCAATTACCTCTCTGGCTAAACCGGCGTGCATCAATGATGTTCAGCGACTGGCAGGTCGTGTTGCTGCTTTAAGCCGGTTCATAAGCCGGTTAGGTGAGAAGGCCCTACTGTTGTATCAGATGATGAAGAAAACGGACACTTTTGTCTGGAGTGATGCTGCTGATACTTCCTTTGAAGATTTAAAGAGACAATTGTCTGAGCCACCGGTCCTTGCGGCTCCTATTGATAAAGAGCCGTTGCTGTCATATGTGGCCGCTAATTCACGAGACGCCAGTGTTGCCATCGTGGTGGAGCGTAAGGAGGCTGGCAAGGAGCATCCGGTTCAACGGCCGGTTTACTACATCAGTGAGGTGCTCATTGAGTCTAAACAAAGATATCCACATTGGTAGAAACTTGTTTACGGAGTGTTTATGGCAAGATGGAAGCTGAAGCAGTACTTCCAAAGTCATCCTATAACTGTGGTAAGTTCTGCCCCCTTGGGGGACATCATCCAGAACAGGGAAGCCACAGGACGAGTCGCCAAGTGGGCTATTGAGCTTGGGCCTCATGGTTTGAAGTATATGCCACGTACTTCTATTAAGTCTCAAGCCTTGGTGGACTTTATCAATGATTGGACAGAGTTGCAGGCACCTAAGGAGAAGCCAGATAACACATATTGGACTATTCACTTTGATGGGTCCAGGCAGTTAGAAGGCTCGGGGGCTGGAGTTGTTTTAACTTCCCCTCGAGGTGACAAATTTTGTTATGTGCTCCGACTTATGTTTCCTTGTACTAACAATGATGCTGAGTACGAGGCCTTACTCCATGGTCTCCGGATGGCCAAAGAGATGAATTTGAGCCGGGTAAGGTGCTTGGGCGATTCAGATCTCGTGGCCCAACAGGTATCAGGCAAGTGGGACTCCAAGGATCCCCTTATGGCGGCTTACCGCCGTGAAGTAGATGCTGTGGCTGGGCACTTCAAAGGTTATCAAGTGGAGCACATTGATCGAAGGAAGAATGAGGTGGCTGATGCTTTAAGCCGGTTGGGATCTCAGCGTAAGCCGGTGCCGCCTAACACCTTTCTCGATGTTTTGCATAATCCTTCTGTCAAGGTACCTACAGAGGAGGAACTAGCAGTGCCAGACCCGGAAGCACAACTGGTGGCAGCTCTTCACGTCATCCTGGATTGGACAGTGCCATATTTGGCCTATATGACCCAGGGAGAGTTGCCTGAGGATGAGACCTTGGCGAGACAAATCATTAGACGGTCCAAATCTGTGACGATTGTCCATGGCGAGTTACATCACCGCAGTGTCACTGGGGCCTTTCAACGTTGTGTGTCGCCTGCGGAGGGTCCGGAGATACTTCGTGAGATCCATGGAGATTGTGGTCATCATGCCGGTTCAAAATCTCTTGTGGCCAAGGCTTTTCGTCATGGTTTCTATTGGCTGATGGCTCATGCTGATGCGGAGGATCTAGTCAGCAAATGTGACGGATGTCAAAAATTCTCACGACGGGCTCATGTGCCAGCTCAAGAATTGAGGATGATTCCAATTACTTGGTCGTTCACAGTCTGGGGGCTTGACATGGTTGGACCTTTCAAGAGGTCTAAGGATAAAAACACACCTCCTGGTGGCAGTGGATAACTTTACAAAGTGGGTTGAGGCAGAGCCGGTCAGTAAGTGTGATGCAGCCATAGCGGTTCAGTTCATGGAAAAGGTGATCTTTCGTTTTGGTTTCCCACATAGCATTATAACTGATAATGGCACTAATCTCTCCAAGGGTGCCATGGAAGAGTTCTGTCAACGAGAACATATCCAGCTTGATGTTTCGGTTGTTGCTCATCCTCAATCCAATGATCAAGCAGAAAGAGCTAATCAGGAGATCCTGAAGGGCATCAATCCCCGGCTCTTGGTCCCCTTACAGTGGACTCCGGGTTGTTGGGTGGAGGAATTACCTTCTGTACTGTGGAGCATCAACACTAGGCCTAACAGATCTACAGGTTACACACCTTTCTTCATGGTATACGGAGCAGAGGCAGTCCTGCCAAGTGACATCCGGCACGACTCACCCCGCGTGGCGGCTTACGTTGAGGCTGATAACGAAAAAGCTCGTCAGGATGCACTTGACTTGTTGGATGAGGAGCGAGACTTGGCAATAGCCCGCTCGGCGATTTACCAGCAAGACCTGCACCGCTATCACAGCCGCCGGGTTAGAAGCAGAACTTTTCAGTAAGGCGACTTAGTGCTCCGGCTCATCGAGGATAAGTCTGATATGCACAAGCTATCCCCTCCTTGGGAAGGACCCTTTGTGGTCAGCAAGAATCTGAACAACAGGTCATACTACCTCATCGATGTTCGAGAGCACAAAGACTCACGTAAGTCAGAAGGGGAGACTCGCCGGCCGTGGAATATCGCCCATCTTCGGCCTTAATATACTTGAGCCACCGGCTCTCAAGATGTATATATTTTGACGATGTATATATTATATAAAGCAATAAAGCAGGACCTCTGTCCTTTTTACCCTCAAAGGTTTATATGTCTTCTTTATCAGGTGGTGGAAACAACCAACAGGGAGCGGATCATATCTGGCTTTCCCTTTGGTCCGGCTTATGATCATATCTGAATCTAGCCATGATCACTTGGGGGCTTCCTGTTCAAACATAGGTCGTATTCGAACCAAAGAGAACATAGCTGTCGATACTCACTTGATCGGCATACTGCCAAACCCACTTGGGGGCTTCTTGGTCATATTTGAATCATAGCTTAACCCCTTTGGGTCTGACGTGGATCATATTCGAATCAGCGTCATTAAACAACTCTTATGGTCACTTGGGGGCTTCCTGTTCAAACATAGGTCGTATCCAAACCAAAGAGAACATATCTATTGATACCCACTTGATAGGGATCGCCAAAGCCACTGGGGGCTATGTGATCATATCCGAATCTTAGCTTAACCCCTTTGGAACGGTTTACTAATCGTATTCGAATCAGAAGCCTTTGAATATTGTTTATTATCCATTATATTTCATAAGCATAATTATTTGACTATCTCGAGACCTTCTTGAAAGCATTATGAGATGGTTTTTTGTTCTTCTGGCTTAATATTGATCACCCCAGGTTGTTAAGTGCCAGGTGAACATTATATGTTCCAACTTTCAGGAGTTGGATTTACCCGCATGCTGTAGGTCATATAAGCAGGCGAGATTACCAAAAGGATCGCAAGTATGCTATCGTGATTATGTTTAACAAATATAATCATAAACCGGCCTTTATATGATGTTTTGGTTCGCACTCTGGGTTATCAATACCTTATGTGACCCCCGATGCGATAAACCGCCAAGGGAATTTTGCTTGTTTTATATGCAGGATAAGGCAAGCAAATTTAACATCAAGGAAATAAAAGATCAACATAAGCTGGAAGTATATAGCGATGGCGGCTTACGAAAGTATTAAGCAACATAAACATGCGCGAAGGCATGATAAAAATTGAGAGGTTTTTCTACCCTATTACAAGACTCCCCGAGTCGGAATAATGAAGCATTGTTTTCGCAAAGTCATAAACGCCTGGCGGTTCACTCCTTTGTTGGGCTTTAAGATTCCGGGTTATCCTTCTCCGCCTCTCTGTCGGCTACCCTATCCTGGAAGGTTGGCGAGGCCCAGTCAATGCCACTCAAGGCTTCAAACTCAGCTTCATCATCTATTAAACCAGCTGGGTCCACTTCGGGGGCAAAGGTATGCTTACGAGTTGGAGGGATCAGGGTGACTTCATCATAGGGAGGTGTTGGAATTCTCCGGTTCTCACTGTCATAGCCCGGCTGATACTTGGTAAGGTCAGTGTCGTTCCCAATGAGAGTAGCCACGGGGCGTACATCTTTGACGCAGGCGGTGAAATCCTGTTCATCAAATACAGTCCCATCCTCTTTCAGACTCGGGTATCCAAGAGCGAGGTCGGCCGGGTCTAGTTCTGGAATCCATGCTTTTGCCCGGCTCAACGCGGCTATGGCCCCGGCTCTTGAGGACGCCCGCCTTAGATCTTGGACCCGTTGAGGTAGTACAGCAAGACACTTCAGCATGTATTGCAGGAGGTGGGGTGTCATTTGATAAAGCTACAACGGACAAAGCACGTTGTGACCCGGTATACAGTTGCTCCACTAGAGTGTAAACCGCTTTCAGTTTGATCAACATGTTCTGCTTGAAGTTTGTGCTCCTGGGGCCTGCATTCATAAACATAAGGTGAGATGGAGATAACGATTAAAATAGTCATGAAAGGAAGGATTACAATATTTGAAGTTATATACAGTAACCTACCAAAGATGGCTGAGACCATTCGAGATATCTGGCACTTTAAGCCGGACAGCTCAGCTGTTGCTTCTGCAGGTGATGTTTCTGCTGTCTCGACATGGGTTACTAATGAGGCCTTCTCATCAGCCCAGATTTTCTTCTCCGACTCAAAATTCTTCTTCAACTTCTCTTGTTCAGAGATGCTGAATTCAAATTTAGAGTTGGCCTTTTGAATTTCAAGTTCTTGAGCTGTCAGACGGCTCTTCAGGTCAGCAATCTCCGACTCAAATTGACTTATGGTGGCCTGCATTGATGCCGGGTTGTAGTCAGAATCATGGTAAGATAACATTAAGTCCCAAGTACTTTGCAAGCAAAGATACTTGACACTTGGGGGCTAATGTATGCTGAAGAATTTTAACTTACAATGCCGGTTCATGCAAATTAAGTCCCAAGCACTTTGCAAGCAAAGATACTTGACACTTGGGGGCTAATGTGTATTGCAAGTTCAAGGTATCATGTTACAACCGGGTTAAATATCTTTTTTCTAAACCGGACAAAGCAGTGCTAAGAAGTTTTCTAAGTCTACAGCATATTTATTCATAAGCAATAGACTTGGGGGCTGATACAGTAAGTATGATTCAGAAAAGTAGCATAAGTTATACCTCAGATTTTTGCTGTATTTTTTTCACCATGTCAATTTCCAGATCACGGCTGCTATGTACTTGATTGAGATAGCCACAGACTATATCTCCAATGCTTAAATGAGTATAGTCAGCAATGTCTAGCTTGGCCTTTCGGCGTTCCAGAAGCTCCTCCTTAGCAGAGCACTTGGCAAGGACAGTGGGCCGCCCTGGCTCAACAAACTGAGTCTTCAGAATCTCAACTTCCGGATCAATTGTCATGGCCGGGCTAGGAGCTTCCGGGTTATCAGAGCTGTTGAGAGTATCTTCGGCGGGTGGATCAGAGGTTGGTGCTGGAATGTCATAGGCTGGTTCAGGCGGCGGCTGATGGGTAGAACTGTCAGGAGCAGCCGTACCAAGCTCCGGTTCAGTCACGACCGGGTCTTGGGACGGCTTACTCTTTTTTGCCCTCTTACTAGGCTTCACTTGCACGCTGTGGACAAAGGCAGAAGGATGAATACAAAAGCATGGGTAAGGTAAAGCATAAGGTAAACAAAATTACATTACCCGGGCGCAGTTTTGAAAGCCGGCATGTTAGACTGCATAGACTCGCCGGAGGAAGGAGAGATATCCTGATAATTGGAGTCAGATGAATTGAGAGGTTGACGAATTAAACCCGCCAAAGGTAAATCAGAACGTAAATCGGAGATAACCTCAGTCCGGCGCTTCCTGGTTACGTCAGGTAAGCCGGAGGAGAGCTCTATATCCTTGCTGGTCCGGGTCTGCCTCCGGCTTTCCAATTGCTGTTGCTTCAAAAGAAATTGAGGATCTTGGTAAGCCAAAGGATGTGAAAATCTTACTTTCCGCATTACTCTTCAAATTTTCTGACGCGGCAGGGGCTCGGAGTCAGAGGAGATTATAGTTACCTCTTCCTCGACGGCTCGGCTGTTCCCCGTGTCTTCCTGAAAAGATTTAATGTTAGTAAGGTGATGATAAAGAGTCAAGGGATTTGAAAGTTACCTCTTCTTCATCATCATCAGTATCATCAAGTTTAAACATATCTGAAGCGCTTGGCTTCCTCTTCTTCGAAGTTCCAGTCTTGGCATTTTTTCCTTTTGGCTCTTTTTGCCGCTCTGGCTTGTTTGGCCGCCTCATGGTCATACTTAACCTTCCAGAAGTTGTCATCAGCCTGTGAAAAAAGATAAGTGGTTATGAGTAAAAGCAAGGTGTAATATAGTAAAAAGTATTCATTGAGGTTGATGACTCACTGCGGGGGCCGGGTTCTTCTTGCAGAAAGGAAGTAAGCCAAAGGCATTACTAGTCACCGTGCCCTCTTTCAACAACGTTTGGGTCGTAGCCTCCACCACATCATCTGGCAAGTCGTCGGGACTATGACGGAGTGGGTCATCCTTTTCGCCAGCGTAAGAGCACATTAAGCCGGGGCGGCGGCTTAACGGGATCACCCGCCAGGAGATCCAGACTCGCACCAAATTAATACCGTTCAAGCCATTGCCTAAGAGGGCTTTGATCTTCTTGATGGTAGGGCAAGTGATAGACGTTCAACAGCGGTTAGCTTATCCGGCAGTGGGTGATTTGATTCAAGGCGCAGAGCGCGGAAGCCGAGCAGAGGGTTCTCGTCAGCCGGAGAAGTGTCCTGGCAATAGAACCACATCTGATTCTAATCCTTTGGATGACTCGGCAGTTCAGCATAAGGAAAAAGGCAGTCTCTCCGCCGCTGAATCGAGATGCCACCAAGTTCTAGACTGGGCTCGTTGGCATGTCCATTCTGCCGGTTTAAGTAGAATAGCTCTCTGAACAAAAGCAGATTGGGCTCTTCTCCCAGGTACACCTCACAGAAGACTTGGAAGTTGCAAATATTTGACACGGAATTGGGCCCGATGTCTTGAGGTTTGAGGTCAAAGAAATGCAAAACATCCCTGAAGAATTTTGAACCAGGTGGAGCAAATCCCCGGCTCATATGATCCGTAAAAACTATCACCTCCCCTTCTTTGGTCTGAGGTTTCTCCTCGGATGGGTCAGGGGCACGATAAAACATGACCTCCTTCTTGGGCAGATGGCCAGACTTCACAAATTCAGACAATTTGCTCTTTGTGACAGTGGATTGGACCCAATTACAGGTCACAGGAGCCTTGGTTGCCTTAGGTGCCATGACGTAAGTGGAAGCCTATGACAAAATAAGAAGCTCCGGTTAAATTTTAACCCGGAAGGAAAGTATTTTTAAGTCTCTTCAAATTGGCGGCTTAAGACGGGGCCTAATGACATATGGCTAATTATATCTGGTTATCTAAGCCGCTATGGGAATCAGTAACAGTTAAGTTATTTTAAGCCGCCAGGAGCTGGTAAGGCTGTCGATTAACATTGTCTATTTTAAGCCGGCAATGAGAGCCGCTAGAGTTAAATGGGCCTAAGAGAAACAGATTTCCACCTAAGTGTCGCAAAACAAGTTTCGCAACTGGCAGAGATTAATTTGGATCAAACAGGTGTGCAGAAAAGGAAATATTTCTAAACCTAGAAACCAGCGCAGATGAGTTCATAAACTTGAAGGAGGCCTATCTGCAAGCAAAAGGGGATCTATTTGCATTCGAAACGAGTGCGAAAGAGCTACCGTAGCGGTTTTATACTGTCTTAAGATCAGAAAGAGGCGTCGGAGGTGGAATCTATCAAGGGTTCGTAACGGACGGCGTCGAACACCGACGAACTCGAAAATCTTAATGCAGATCTGAGGAACAGGGAGGAAGAAACTTACAGGTGCAGAGTTGCTGCGGAGGTCCGTCGCATTTTTCTGGTCAAGTCAGGTTGATGCAGCGGCCTGAGTTGGTGAAGACGAGGAGATCTGCGGCGGCGGTGCCGGCGAAGCTCTAAGCAGCAGAGAGACAGCAAGAGGAAGAAGACAAATGACTGAGGGAGAAAATGAAGAAAACCTAGGTCGAGCCTATTTATAGGGAAGGGCCGACCGGGACGGTGCGAGAAACGAGGAGATTTGATATTATTATCCAGCGACCCCGATGCCTCGGGTTTCGGGACAATCAGTAAAGGCAAAGATCTGTTGAAGATATAGCAGAATAAAATAAGGATTTAATTGAAGATGACGTCACGACAGGTTAACATAGATCCAGAAGATGACGTCATGGCGGGTTAAACCCTTTGCACAGATAGAAGACCGAAGGCTTATTTCTTAAGGTATTTTAAGATTGGCATGAACCGGTTCAAATCAATCTGGGGCCTAATGATGGGGATATAACTATTTGTGTAAGCCGCCCAGGAGGGGCCGGGTTACGCAAAGAAGACTCACCAGAAAGAAGCCCAAGATCAAGCATGAAGATGGCGGTTCAATAAAGGGTCTAAGGCCCGCAGGCGGCTTAAGGCCCATAGTGGTAAACCGCCATGATGATATGACTTGTAACATAAGGTAGACTTAACTAGTCACCGAGCCGGACACTATCTATGAGCCGGCCGGGACTCTGTAGGCCGCAGGGCGTCCACCCGTGTATATAAGGGGACGACCCGCTGGCGGCTTAGGGCAAGAAACAACTCATCGAGAACCGGGATAGCGTATCTCGCTCCCTGGTCATCGAAACATCAAGCAATACCAACCCAACTAGACGTAGGCCTTACCTTCACCGTAAGGGGCCGAACTAGTAGAACTCTCTCATGTCCTTTGTCCCAATTAACCCCTTTAAGCTTCCTAGTTGTGATGGCTCCACGACTAAGTCCTTTCACTAGGACATCTGACGTGACAATTCCACGACAATGTCCCTAGTGCTTCTTAGGGAGCATTGTGCCTCCACACCGCTCCAACGGAGACGTACTTCCCTCAAAGGGAAGGAACTTCGGTAACACATCCTCGTCTCCACCGGCTCCAATTGTGGTTATCTCTTACCTTTACTTTGTGCAAGCTATTGTTGTGTTGTATCCTTGCTTGTACCTGTTGCTGCTGTTGTTAGCATCATATAGGTTGCTCACCTAGTTGCACATCTAGACAACCTTTTGTTGCTAAGCCTAATTTGTTAAGAAAACCCTCCTATCTTTATTAAGGGTTTCACTGCCCGAAGAGTATGGTTGACACAGGGAGGAACAGCCCGAGGCCGTGGAGTTGACTTCGATCACACGAGACGACTTAAATCAAGCTATGGCTTCACTTAAGACGTTTATGACGACCGAAGTCAAGTCCATGCTTAAAGAATTTCTTGAGGGGTTGAAAGCTTCTCTCGATCCCTTGCGTGTGGTTAATCCCACCACATCGGAGTCAGAGGCCAATTCTGCTAAGGAAGCAGCTAAAAGTACTCACGTTGCTTCCCCTCATGACAAGAATGGGACGGGAACCTTTGCCTCGGTTCCCGCTCCCCCGTTCTATGGAGGACCGATTCCTACACCTCGCATTAATAATCTTGGTCCTCCTCCAAAGCTTGTTAAGGGTGATTTTGCTAATTAGGTTTTTCGCATCAAGTCTCATTTGAATCGCATCTCAACAAATCTTTGGAGAATTATTGAGCAAGGCTTCTACCTGCATGATCCAAACAACTTCACCCCAAGAGAAAAAGTGGACAATCAATACAATCACTCCGCTTTGTTCATCCTTCAAGATGTGGTCCCTCTCGGAGATCTATCCCACTTACGTTCCTTCACTCGTGCAAAGGATTGTTGGGAACACATAGTATCTTTGTACAAGGGGAGCTCAAGCATCCAACCGTCCAACTTTGAAGTGGTCCTTGATGAGGCCGATGAATTCGTGATGCTAGAAGATGAGGATCCGCGTGATCTCTACCGGAGGGTAACAACTCTTGCGGTTGCTCTCCAAGACAATGGGAGCAAGGATATGGATGACAATTGGATCAAGCGCAAGTTCCTCAAGGCCATCGTGCCTTTGAACAATGCCATGTCTTCCGTGATTCGTCAAAGGCCAGAATTTCACACCTTAACCTCAAGTGAAGTGTTGGATGAGTTTATTGCCATGAACATCATGAACAAGACCGCCGACAATGCTCTTGCTCGTGTCCACTCAAAGAAAATATCAACCACTCTTGCTTTGAAGGCCAAGGCCATACCGGAAGAAGAAGAGGAGTGTTGCCCCGAGGACACCAAATATGCTTACCATGAGCACATGGCTCTTGCGTCAAGGCAATTTTTTGGGCAACAAGAGGAACTCAAGGCCAAACTTCACCAAGAACAACTCAAGTGGGTCAAAGATCAAGCAATGAGTAAGGAATTGCTACAATTGCGGCAATGTGAGTCACTTTGTGGTGGAGGCCCTTATGAGAAGAGGGAAGACAATGGTAGCAAACTCATTGGCAAAGACAAATCCAAGTCATTCCCTAGCAAGAACAACTTCACCAAGAAGAAACCTCCAAAGGGCTTGGTGGCACATGAAGAAGCCTCCAATGATGATGATGATGACGATGAAGATACAAGTGGAGAAGGAATGGCAACAGCGACCATTGCCATTGCCACATCATCCCCCTCCACGGTGTGTCTCTTCGGCGCCCCCAACGAGAACACCATTGACAAGTGTCTCATGGCTAAAGGTATCAACAAGGTAACATCAAACATCAAAACCACCATCACTTCTACTCCTTCATTGTTAGATTGTGTTGATGACAGTAAGGTGGTAAATGTTGATGAGAATGAGTTTACCAAGTTTGTGGGTACGCTCAAGGGTGAGTCCAAGAAGCACTTTATTGCTTTCTTGGAACAATTTGGTGAGGCCAACGATATCATTGAATCCCATGAGGATACTATCTCCAAGTTGGAGGGGCATAGTCGCGACTTTGCCGATGAGATTGCGGATCTTTCCATTGCTCTAGAGGAAGAGCGAGATCTTCATTTAACTCTTGAGGAGTCGCACAACATTGATCTTGCTAAATTGCAAAAAGATCTCGATCACGCTATTGTTCTTACTCGAGTGCTTAAATCCGAGAAAGTTACACATGGGGTTGGCCATGATAGACTCAAGGAAGAGTTTGACACACTTGACAAGGCTCACAAGTTCTTGAAGGGTGTTCATGCCTCTCTCAAGGAGTCTCATGATCAACTCCAAGTAAAGCTAACCAAGGACATTGCTACTTGTCCTCTTTTTGTTCTTATTGATAATGCGAATGCTTCTAATTAACCCTTGTTGTGAGCATGTGCACTGATACGTCTCCAACGTATCTATAATTTATGAAGCATTCATGCTATTATATTATCTGTTTTGGATCTTTATGGGCTTTATTATACACTTTTATATTATTTTTGGGACTAGCCTATTAACCGGAGGCCCAGCCCAAATTGTTGTTTTATTGCCTATTTCAGTGTTTCGAAGAAAAGGAATATCAAATGGAGTCCAAACGGAATGAAACCTTCGGGAAAGTTATTTTTGGAACGGAAGCAATCCACAAGACTTGGAGTGCATGTAAGGGAAGAAACGAGGAAGCCATGAGGCAGGGAGGCACGCCCTACGCCCCTGTGCGCGCCCCCACCATCGTGGGCCCCTCTTGGCTCCCTTGACCGACTTCTTTCGCCTATATATGTCCATATACCCTAAAAACATTGAGGAGCACAATAAATCGGGAGTTCCACCGCCGCAAGCCTCTGTAGCCACCAAAAACCAATCGGGACCCTGTTCCGGCACCTTGCCGGAGGGGGGATCCCTCACCGGTGGCCATCTTCATCATCCCGGCGATCTCCATAACGAGGAGGGAGTAGTTCACCCTCGGGGTTGAGAGTATGTACCAGTAGCTATGTGTTTGATTTCTCTCTCTCTCTCTCTCTCTCTCTCGTGTTCTTGATTTGACACGATCTTGATGTATCGCGAGCTTTGCTATTATAGTTGGATCTTATGATGTTTCTCCCCCTCTACTCTCTTGTGATGAATTGAGTTTTCCCCTTGAAGTTGTCTTGTCGGATTGAGTGTTTAAGGATTTGAGAACACTTGATGTATGTCTTGCCGTGCTTATCTGTGGTGACAATGGGATATTCACGTGATCTACTTGATGTATGTTTTGGTGATCAACTTGCGGGTTCAATGAACTTATGCATAGGGGTTGGCACACGTTTTATTCTTGACTCTCCGGTAGAAACTTTGGGGCACTCTTTGAAGTACTTTGTGTTGGTTGAATAGATGAATCTAAGATTGTGTGATGCATATCGTATAATCATGCCCACGGATACTTGAGGTGACTTTGGAGTATCTAGGTGACATTAGGGTTTTGGTTGATTTGTGTCTTAAGGTGTTATTCTAGTACGAACTCTATGATAGATCGAATAGAAAGAATAGCTTCATGTTATTTTACTACGGACTCTTGAATAGATCGATCAGAAAGGATAACTTTGAGGTGGTTTCGTACCCTACCATAATCTCTTTGTTTGTTCTCCGCTATTAGTGATTTTGGAGTGACTCTTTGTTGCATGTTGAGGGATTGTTATATGATCAAATTATGTTATTATTGTTGAGAGAACTTGCACTAGTGAAAGTATGAACCCTAGTCCTTGTTTACTAGCATTGCAATACCATTTACGCTCACTTTTATCATTAGATACCTTGCTGTTTTTATAATTTCAGATTACAAAAACCTATATCTATCATCCATATTGCACTTGTATCACCATCTCTTTACCGAACTAGTGCACCTATACAGTTTACCATTGTATTGGGTGTGTTGGGGACACAAGAGACTCTTTGTCATTTTGTGGCAGGGTTGTTTGAGAGAGACCATCTTCATCCTACGCCTCCCACGGATTGATAAACCTTAGGTCATCCACTTGAGGGAAATTTGCTACTGTCCTACAAACCTCTACACTTGGAGGCCCAACAACGTCTACAAGAAGAAGGTTGTGTAGTAGACATCATGCACCTTGTGAAAGAGAATGCCAAGTTGAAGGAACAACTAGAGAAAGGCCTTGTTACTTGACTACAATGTGAGAAGAATCTCAGTGACCTTTTGAGCAATCAAAAGGAAGTTGTGACTAAGGAAGGACTTGGATTTCCGCCCAAGTCAAAGAAGAAGAAGAACAAGACCAAGCAACCTCTCCCTCTTAAGGAAGTATTTGTCAAGGCGAGTGGGGGTACTTATGAGAAGAAGAAGAACAAGGAATTGGGTGGTAATGTCAAGAAGGGCAAAACCACTTCTACCAACAAAGCCGACGACTTTAACCCCTCTTATGTTTTATGCCGTGCTAGTGATGGGCATGCTTATTCTCAAATTGTTGGTTCTTACTATGAGTACATTGAATGGTCTATTTGGGTTCCTAAGACCCTTGTTACTAACCTTAAAGGGCCCATTCAAGAATGGTTACCTAAATCCAAGCACTGATATATTGTAGGAGTTTGCTTCCAGTGGGGTGTCATGGTTGCTTGATAGTGGAGCAACAAATCATATGACCGGGAGCAAGGACTTGGTGGTGGATGTGCATCCAATTCCATCTATGCCCACCCATGTCCAATTTGGTGACGCGTCAACATCTAAGGTATTGGGACTTGGCAAGGTGGTTATCTCTCAAGATTTATCTATTGAGAAGGTCATGCTTGTTGAGTCCCTTGCATACAATTTACTTTCCGTTCGTCAACTTGCACTTATGAGATTTGCAACATTCTTTCATATTGATACCGTGCCCTTTTGTGGAGCAAGACTCTTAAAGCAGCTTTTGTTGGGCATGTCGAGAACGGTCTCTATGTGGTGAACTTTTCGAAGTGACCCACTAAGACCGTGACTTGCCTAATGGCTAAAGTTGATGTGGGTTGGATTTGGCATCACCGACTAGCCCATGTCAATATTAGATCTTTGCAAAGTCTCCTCAAAGGGGACCACGTCCATGGTCTAACAAATGTGAGTTTTGCCAAAGACTGTGCCTACAGTACTTGTATCGAAGGAAAGCTTCATGAAACGACTCACCGACCCTCGACTATCATCTACTCGAAGTGGCCCTTGGAGCTCCTTCATATGGATCTCTTTGGTCCTCCATCCTTTGATAATCTTGATGGAAGAAAGTATTGCTTGGTAATTGTGGATGACTACTCAAGATATACATGGGTATACTTCTTGAAAGAATTCCTTATTTGGCCTTTTCTTAAAATATGCTTCCCTTTTTGGCCCTACAAAATTATTTTTTCCCTTTTGACACCTAAACTTTATTTTCTTCTCTTAGTGACATTTCCATCACTTTTGGCCACTAACACAGTCAGGTGCAACCCAAAAAGTCTTTTTACCCCTACTTTAGTTCACAGGTAAAATGAAGAAGAAACCCCATGACCGAACTTCTCTCCCTATTTCCCACCCTGGGTCGATGCTGCTGCTGCTCATGGCGGGGCGGAGGGTGACGGATCGTCGACCTCGGCATTCATGGAATGGCATGTGCCCATGCGCGTGTTCCAGCGCGTGTTCCAGCGCTGCTCGCCGATCGCGGACTTCTTTGTTGGTGTTAAATACGACAATAGTATTCCATACATGTATGCTTGATTACTTGTGCACGTATGTGTTCGTGTAGGACTGGTGTCACTGCACCACGGTAGCTAAAAGAAGGTATAGAAGTTGTGTACGTGTGCACCACGGTGTTGAGTATCATTGTTATTATGAAAACATAGGATAGCGTAGGATTTATTTCACCTTGCCTTGTACTCCAAGACGACCTTGTACTCCTATAATATATGCCCACGAGGCTCAAACAATACATCTAACTATTCCATCAGATCCCTCTCTCCCTTATAACATGGTATCAGGCTTACCTCGATCCTAAACCCTAGCCACCGCCGCTTCCGCACCCGCGCACCGCCCCCGGGGCGGTCGGCCTCCATGACCGCCGTCGGGGGCCGAGTCGCCATACCTAGGGTTCGTCCGCCGGTCGTGTTGACCGGCTGCCCTAGAGAGTCCTTTTCCCGATCAATTGATACAGATTTTTCTCTCTCGCCGGTCATTTGATCGGTGTTCTTTTTTGGTTCTCCGATCTATAGATCGGTTTGCGTCGCCCGCCGCCATCCATCGACTACAACATGCGTCTACTTCATCGACATCTTCATCGTCTCCAACTAGATGGTGCATCGGGCTTGTCTCGCGAGCGCCCTAGTATGGCGGTTGCTCAGCCGGTCCTGCGCTGGAATCACGTCCTGACGGCGTGACTTGCGGCGACTGACACGGACGCGGTGGGCTGCTCTGGCGATACTGCACTTCACTCGCGCTCTTGTCGCGTAGCCCGCGGCTGCTGATGTGCCAAACGCGGGTGTGGTTGCCTGCTCGAGCACCCGCGCTCGCTACTATGTGGTTGTTTTCCATGCATGATGCGTGCATGTTGGCTGGCAGTGCACGGCGGTGGTTGGCTGCTCCCGGAGTCCAGATTAAGATCAGTTTAGATCAACCTTCCCACACAAGTGCGTGCACACGCCCGTTCCACGCTGATGCAACGTTCCGCCGTCTAAAGCACACAGTATGGTCTGATCAACCGCATGTGTTGTGCCAACTTCCATGAAGATTGTCATCAAGTTTTTCGTGTATCTCCGCCGATCGAGCAACAGGTTGTCGCTGCGTCGCCCCGTCGGGCCGCAGCGGCGCCGCCCTGTGGTTCTCCCCGTGGCTGCACCGATCCGTGCCACCGTTGTGTCGCCCCTTCGGGCCGTAGTGCCGCGGCAAGTGATATCTGCCGCCGCCCTAAGGCCGTTCCCGTGGTTGCACCACCTCGCGCGCTGCCGGTGCGTCACCCCCTCGGGCCGTAGTGCCGCGGCTCGCGGTCAACCGCCACACCGAGGTCGTCCGCGAGGCTGCACCGACCCTCGTGCTACCGCTACGTCGCCCCGTCGGGCCATAGCAAGCGTGGCACGCGATCCCTGCAACCGCCCTGAGGTCTTCCCCGCCGTCACCCCGACCTGCCCGCCGCTGTTGCGTCGCCCCTTCGGGCCGTAACGCTACGGTCTGCGGTCCACCGCCGTCCACACGCGTTGACTTCCACGTGATATGCGCCGCACCGCCTTCCTTAGCGCGGGAACGTCACCGTCCGCCCCGATCTTCATCACGCTGTCGGGTTCATTATCGCCTCTTCGAGCACCGCCGCCGCGCTCCTTCTCTAGCCGTCGCCGCCTCCGCCGCCTCCTTAGGCTGCCACCGCTGCTGCTCTGCTTCCGCGGCTTCACGGCGACTACCTCGAGACCGGCGACCACCGACTCGACACCGACCACGGTGTTCTTCGCACGGCTACCTCGACTACGGCTACACCACCTACGCTCTCGGCTACCTCGACAAACGGCACAAAGGGCTACCGCCATGCTTGAGCAACCTCGTCGGTTTACACTCCAGCCACGACTCCGCGATGCATTGACCGTTACGACTGTGGGGGGGTGTCCATCGGCTTGCCTTCGGATTCTTCTCTAGTCTCACCGTCTGCGTCGCTACCGTTGTGACCGCGGGGGGATGTTAAGTATCATTGTTATTATGGAAACATAGGATAGCGTAGGATTTATTCCACCTTGCCTTGTATCCCAAGACGACCTTGTACTCCTATATATATGCCCACGAGGCTCAAGCAATACATTGAACTATTCCATCGGATCCCTATCTCCCTTCTAACACACGGTGGCTTTGGATCGATCAAGACAGATCGAGCCAGCTGCGCTAGGTAGCTAGTTGTTCTAGCTGGCGAAGGCGTTGGTGCATCTCGGCCGCCAGCAAGTCCGACTGCTATGACACCAGTGGTTGGCGACCGTGGCGTTGGCATATGCGCCCGTGACTCTTGGGCTGAATGCGAGCGCCGCGATCTGGCAGCCTGCATGAGGCATGCAACTGGTACTTGGTGGAGGGCGGTGCATGTGGCAGGGAGTTGATACCGGAACTGCACACGACGACAACCATGCGCCAAGTGAGAGAGGAAGCAGAGGTAGTTGCCAGGAC
The DNA here is from genome assembly GCF_002162155.2 of Triticum dicoccoides. Lineage (NCBI taxonomy): Eukaryota > Viridiplantae > Streptophyta > Magnoliopsida > Poales > Poaceae > Triticum > Triticum dicoccoides. Next base: position 263,170,986 of record NC_041383.1, on the reverse strand, counting down.
CAGACGACCAACAACGGCGACTGCCTCATTTTGGGCGAGTGGTGTCCGGATGCTCATGGCCAGCAGCACTGATACGTCTCCAACGCATCTATAATTTTTTATTGTTCCATGCTATTATCTTACCCGTTTTGGATGTTTATGGGCTTTACTTTACAATTTTATATCATTTTTGGGACTAACCTACTAACCGGAGGCCCAACCCGAATTGTTTTTTTTGCCTATTTCAGTTTTTCGAAGAAAAGGAATATCAAACGGAATCCAAACGGGATGAAACCTTCGGGAGCCAAGTGAACGTCAAGCAGCAAACGAGGCGGCCACGAGGGTGCCCGGTGTGCCCTAGGGGGGTGGGCGCGCCCCCCACCCTCGTGGGCCCCTCGTGGCTCAACCGACCTACTTCTTCCTCCTATATATATACACGTACCCCGAGAACATCCAGGAGCACCACAAAAACCTAATTCCACCGCCACAACCTTCTGTATCCATGAGATCCCATCTTGGAGCCTTCGTCTCTGCTCCTCCAGAGGGGTAATCGACCATGGAGGGCCTTTACATCATCTCCAAGGCCTCTCCGATGAGTTGTGAGTAGTTTACGATAGACCTTCAGGTCCATAGTTATTAGCTAAATGACTTCTTCTCTCTCATTGAATCTCAATGCAAATTTCTCCTCGATCTTTTTGGAGATCTATTCGACGTAACTCTTTTTGCGGTGTGTTTGTCGAGATCCGATGAATTGTGGGTTTATGATCAAGTTTATCTATGAGAAATAATTGAATCTTCTCTGAATTCTTTTATGTGTGATTGGTTATCTTTGCAAGTCTCTTCTAATTATCAGTTTGGTTTGTGTCGGTGTCAAAACCGGCGGATCTCGGGTAGGGGGTCCGAACTATGCATCTAGGCGGATGGTAACAAGAGACAAGGGACACGATGTTTTTACCTAGGTTCGGGCCCTCTCGATGGAGGTAAAACCCTACTCCTACTTGATTGATATTGATGATATGGGTAGTACAAGAGTGGATCTACCACGAGATCAAGGAGGCTAAACCCTAGAAGCTACCCTATGGTATGATTGTTGTAATGGTTGTTCGTCCTACGGACTAAAACCCTCCGGTTTATATAGACACCGGAGAGGGCTAGGGTTACACAGAGTCGATTACAATGGTAGGAGATCTACATATCCGTATCGCCAAGCTTGCCTTTCACGCCAAGGAAAGTCCCATCCAGACACGAAACAAAGTCTTTAATCTTATATCTTCATAGTCTTGGAGTCCGGCCGATGATGATAGTCTGACTATCCGGACACCCCCTAGTCCAGGACTCCCTCAGTAGCCCCTGAACCAGGCTTCAATGATGATGAGTCCGGCGCGCATATTGTTCGGCATTGCAAGGCGGGTTCCTCCTCCGAATAATTCATAGAAGATTGTGGACACCAGGATAGTGTCCGGCTCTGCAAAATAAATTCCACATACCACCGTAGAGAGAATAATATGTACACAAGTTCAATCTGCTGACGTGTTTTGTGGCATGACGTCACGCCACCACCAAGCCTTTGCTTGAATCGTTTTTATTATACCACCTCAGCGCGTTTAGCGAAGCGGTTTCCTTGGCACGTCTTGTCGAAGCAGAGATCGTGTTCCCCTTATTCCGGGATTCCTATCAATACGGACGTGGGTAACCCAACCGTGCCCGTTTCCACGCCTCCTCTATCGAAGGCGAATCCCAAACGGTCACGGCGACGGCTCTTGGTATTCTCCCTCTTTATAATGGGACCAAGGCACGTTTCTTTTCTTCCATCCTCAATCGAATCTGCCTCTCACCCCGAGTTCCAACACCCAGAGCCCCAGATTCGAGCGCTTCGGACCTTCAACAATGTCCGGCTCCGACCTACAGGGGCAGTGGATGCCCTCCTCCGTCACGGAAGAGGACGTGCTAAATCTGCGAGAAGCCAGGTACCTGACCTGCGAGATTTCGCATAGGTTGCCCGCCAAAGGGCAAGTCATTCCTACTCCCGAGCCCGTCGAGAGCATCGTATTTATGTCCCACCTCCGTCGGGGTTTAGACTTCCCGATGGATCCTTTTGTGAGAGGGCTCATGTTTTACTATGGGTTGGAATTCCATGACCTGGCTCCGGAGTCCATCCTCCACATCTCATCATTCATTGTTGTCTGCGAAGCCTTCCTCCGCACTACTCCGCACTTCGGTTTGTGGCTCAAGACCTTCAACGTGGAGCCGAAGATGATCGAGGGGCGTCCAGCAGAGTGCGGTGGGGCGGTGGTAAGCATAAGGGCCGATGCTCCATGGCCCGAGGGCTCTTTCTAGGAGGTGCTCGGCTTGTGGCAACATGAGTGGTTCTATATTACCGCTCCTAGAGGCAGCAGGCAGAAGCCGCCACCCATCTTTCGCTCGGGCCATCCACAACGGCTGATGTCGTGGGTCAACCAAGGGCTCAACTGGGGGCCGTCAAAGGACGTACCCCTATTGCAGGGCCGGATTCGAGACCTCCAAGAGAGGGAGATCAATCTGGTCGCAGTGATGCAGGTTATGCTGGTTCGGCGTCTTCTGCCCTGCAAGTGTCGCCCCCTCCGCCTGTGGGAATTCAATCCAGAGGGGCCACGAGCTCTCCAACACTTCATGGGTACGACACCCATGGAGATGTATAAATTGTTCTTCGGATCACAAGGAGTGCGTCCGGAATTGACCGAGGATTCCGGCCTAAGCTACAATCGCCCGGATGCTCAGGTAGTAGCCCTATTTCCGGACACACCGTTTGTTTGCGCCTTCTTGACTTTGCCTTTTAACCAATCGTCTCTTGAACAGGAGTGGATAGCGCAAGTGAAACTGATACGGTGTCCGGTCCCCCTTCCGGGGACCGCGCCGGATCCCGTGCTGGTCAGGATGCTGAAGGTTGCGCCTTCAGAGGAAGGCGAAGGGGAGAACAGAGAAACTACCGCCTCTACCAAGGAGGCATTTGAGAAAGGAGGAATCGAGAATCCCTCCTTCCAAGGGGAGAAGAGGACTGCTTCCGAGAACCCGGAGGCCAAGGCCTCGAAGCGGGGGAAGAGATCTTCACCAGAGGGTCCTGCGTCTGGGGAGGCCCCGGCCGCACTATCTCCCCTAAGGAATCAGCCCTCCAGCGAGCCGTAAGTAGAAAAAGGGTAGTTTTGTAATAAGATACATCCCTATTTTTGCTTCTGAGGATAACCGAAGTTTTTACCTTGTAGTTCGGATCTCCGTCCTTCTCAGATGAGCTAGTCTTCGGGGGACCTTCATCCGGAGATGATGGAGAGGGAGACGCCTCCATTTGCCGCACCGCCAGGTGGGGCGGACGACCCTGAAGTATCATCACGGAGGGTATCCCCGAGTCCGGCGGGGCCGGAGAGGTCGGCACCAACTGGTGTACGGCCGGGGGAGCTGAACGATCTGCTTGAGAGGGCGTCTATCTCAGAAGGTCACCATACATTGATGAGTATGGTGATTGAAAGAATTTCATCCGCCGAGGGCGGGTTGCATGATGCCGTCAGAAGTTTGCTGGTGGGGTTTGAGGTACGTAAAGATGACATACCTTTTGACAGTTGTACACGTAAAGTGCGCCCTGTATAGATAGTATCCCCTGAGACTCGGTATGTTGTCGAAAGCGACAGCGTGCCGAGGATCATAATCGCAGGTACTAATTTTCGCCTTTCCTATGCAGGTGGCGGATAGTCCGGTGGCCAGCCGGACTGATGGAGTTGCCGAGCTAAAGCGGCAACTCGACGTTGCTGATGCGGACATCTCGCTGGTCAATAAGCGACTTGACGAGTCACAAGGTAGGTTGTTTCTCCGTGGTCACCTAGTAAGGGAGCTGAAGCCCACTCCTTACAACATGTGTGCTTAATGCAGATGGTGCCGCTGCTGTGGAGGACCATCGGGCAGAACTTGCTCGAGCCAAGGAGCAGGCCAGAAGGAGTGATGTGGCTGCCTCGAGGGCGGCCAAAGAGCTAGAAGCCGAAAGGGCTGCTCACTGCCGAAGCAGGGAGGAGATGGCCGAAATGGCCGTGAAGCTGAAAGAAGTTACCGACCGCTATGAGGTTCTTGAAAGAGAACACCGAGCAGAACAAGAAGACTTGAGGAAGGCCACCGCCGAAGCCAAGGATGCTTGTTCTGCAATGAGGGCTATAAAGGAGGAGCTACGCCAGGCCGGAGATATTGCGGCTGGCAAGCCCTTTCTGCTGCGCAAGAGGTTTACAGATCCGAAGTATGCTCAGCTTGGCCAGCTGTGGGGTCCGGAGGATCCTTATATGGATTTAGCGGCGAGTGCGGCAGATGCTGTTGTGCACTTCCGAAGTCAAAAGGATCACAAGACGGAAGAGCTTTTTTGGTCTCAATTCCACAGTCTGGATCGTTCACTTCCACTGACCGATCGGCTAGCTGAGTGGGCTGAGCTGAATAGATTGTCCGGACTTGCCATGACGGATATCGTGGCTCATGTCTATCTGGATAGGCCCAAGCCGAAGAGTTATTTCGGCTTATTGCAGCAATTCCTTGGGGCGGTGCCGCATATAAAGGCGATGAAGCGGTCGGCCTGCATAGAGGGTGCACGGATGGCCCTCGCCCGTGTGAAGACATACTGTACGGAGATGGATGCCACCGATGTTGCAACCCGGGGTTCGGACGAGAGCCGGTTACCCGCCGAGCACTATTTTGGGGAAGTTCTGCGTGGTGCTCGTGTAATAGAGTCGCAGTGCTCGAAAAATGTCATGTTCAAATGATCTTTATGGTTTGTAAAACGATATTTATAATATAAGTGCTTTTTGTACTTGTGCGTTCAAGTATTGAAATATCTCATGTGCGGCCGTTAATGTATACTTGTGTATAACCTGAAAGATGGCAGTCTTCGGCTTCAGCCCCCATGAACATGGTGCGGGGGTGTTTGCGAAATAGCGCATTTTCACACTTAATCCAACGTCTTGGTCCTGTGAAGGAGGTGGTAGCATAGCAAACGAGGCAACCGGACTATAATGCTTTATCACTGTCACTTAGCCATAGGAGTTCGAAGGTGGGGCTACGATATAGCCCCTAGGGGCACCGCGCTCTCCAGATTTGGGGCACGTGTGTGCCTGACCGGGAAGCGGTCCTTCATCAAAGCGGAGGAATTCTAAACATTCCGGAGGTCGATCGAGTGGTTGACCAGTCTCTCGCTACATCATGACAGTCAGTTTTCGGCTTTCTCTACTGAGGTGCTCACCCGGCCGAACCGGGGCACAATCGCAGTAGTTCTCCTGGTGCCGCATTAGCCGATTATACGGAACGTAAGGCAGCAAAACACAGGAGCCGGGCAAACCCAACATTTGACCAAAGACATGATTCGGAGCTGATGCATATAATGCCTAACTCGAGACGCCGAACACTCCCTGAGGTGTTCGGTCTTTATGATAACGGGCAGATCAATGCCCTAAGCCCCTAGTGTCCAGGTACACGCGAGATCCTCTAACGCGGCCGATGCCAAAACGTCAGCCTCCTCTCTGGTTATGGTGAGAAACCAGGGGATGTATAGCAACAAGAGATAGTAAAAAAGGTTTACGCAGGGTCTTAATCTAAAAAGAATCCTTGCAACGGGTCCCTACTGCACGTCTGCGCCTGTGTCTCCGTTGTGCTGTATCCTGGACGGGTGTAACATGCTGTTCATCTGTAAAAGGGAGGAACTTAGTTTGAAAAGGAATTGTGTGAAAAATGTGTTTAAAACAGATTATGAATAAATGAATAAAACTGAGCTTTTGTTGGCTCTTTATTGCTCATACGCGCAGCCCCTTGTGAAGGGGTGTGCGGGTACGGAGCCCCTAGTTTGTTTATGTCGGACTCGCCTAGCCGTGTCCGGGGTCTTGAACGACCTTTTAATGAGATGATGCCGCGTGGACCGGGCATTTTAAGTGTAAGAGACGCGTAGTGCGGTATTGCGTTAAAGCGGACAAAGGCTTCACGTCCCAATAGTGCTTGATGGCTACTTTTGAATGGGGCAACATGAAAGATTAGCCTTTCGCGTCGGAAGTTGTCGGGTGACCCAAACACAATTTCTAGTAGTAAGGAGCCCGTGCACTTGGCGTGAGGGCCTGGCGTCACTCCTTTGAAGGAAGTGCGGCTATGGCGAATTTTAATAGGGTCTATCCCCAACTTGCAGATTGTGTCCGGATATAGCAGGTTTAAATCGCTGCCGCCATCCATTAGGACTTGTGTAAATTGTAGTCCGTCGATTATAGGATCCAATATCAGATCAGTCCATCCTGCGTTTCGTACGCTTCTGGAATAGTCCAGGTGGTCGAAAGTAATTGGTTTTGACATCCAATCTCGGCGTTCCGCTGGGGTGGACCGTGCGACACGTACTTCAGCGGGTGCCGCACTATTGTTCCGTAGTATCACATGAAGTGAGTTTACTGTTTTGACTTCTTGTGGGAAAGTCTTTTGTTTTCCGGCGCTCTGCTGGTGGGGTTCGTCGTCATCCTCGCTTGGCGCATCGAGCCCCTTGTGTTCGGCGTTGAGTCGGCCGGACTGTTTGAAGACCCAGCAATCTCGGTGGGTGTGGTTTGCAGGCTTCCCGGGGGTACTGTGGATTTGACATATCCGATCCAAAAATTTGTTTAGGTTGGATAGCTCGTCACTGTTGTCCTTAAGAGGCAGTGTTTTGTTGTTCAGCCGCGAGCTTTTGAATCCGGTGTTGACCGCCGTGTTCTTTGGGCTCTTTTCTTTATTTCGGCGCTGGTCCTTTCTGCGCCGTTATTTTCCATTTCCATCTCTGATTTCGGATGTACTCGGGTCGCTGGTGCTGCATCTTGCTAGCCAGCTATCTTCCCCCGCGCAAAAGCTGGTCATGAGGCTTGTTAGCGCGGCCATTGTTCTCGGCTTCTCTTGGCCGAGGTGTCTGGCGAGCCTTTTGGTCTCGGACATTATGTTTAAAAGCTGCTAAGGCTTCAGCGTTCGGACAATCGACTATTTGGTTCTTTTTGGTGAGGAACCTGTTCCAGAATTTGCACGCTGACTCCCCGGTCTATTGGGTTATGTGACTTAAATCGTTTGCATCCGGAGGGCGGACATAAGTCCCCTGAAAATTTGCTCTAAACGCGTCCTCGAGCTCTTCCCAACTTCCAATGGTATTTTCTGGGAGGCTTTTGAGCCAATGTCGAGCTGGCCCTTTGAGCTTGAGGGTTAAATATTTTATGGCGTGGAGATCGTCTCCTCTAGCCATATGTATGTGCAGGATGTAATCCTCGATCCAGACTCCGGGGTCTGTTGTTCCATCGTATGCCTCTATGTTTACGGGTTTGAACCCCGCTGGAAATTCATGATCTAGCACCTCATCGGTGAAACATAGTGGGTGTGCGGCGCCCCTGTATTTAGGTGTGCCATTATCTTCGAATACTCGGCGTGTTGTGTTGCTTCCTGGGGCCCTCTTCTTTGGCCCATAAATGGACCTGACCGGGCCATCCGTTTTGCGAGGATCTTTATGTGTGTCATGTGCCGGCTTGTGTGCAGTGCCGCTTGCCACTCTTGGCCTGTCATCTGGTCGCCTATCCGGCCAGGCGGCCTCTTTGCTTTTCGATTGTGGGGGCTCTACGGTCTCTTCGTCGAATTCGGGCAGCAGCTTGCGCTTTGGGTAGCTCTCTGTTTGGTGGCTATTGCCATATTTGTCCGCGGTCTTGAGTACTTTGCTCCACCTCATTCTGAGTATGTCTTCCGCTGTTTTGAGCTTCCGTTTCTCCTTCTTCAAACTTCTTGCAGTGGCGACAAGCCTTTTTTGAAGGTTCTTATGCTCCGGTGGTGTGTCCAGCGTGAGATCGTCCAGACTGTTGTCTTCGCCGAGGATGAGTTGATTATCCGATTCATCCTGTTCGGATGGTTGCTTGGTTGCATGTTCGTCGCCCACTGGTTTGCCCTGCTCTATGGCTTGGTCATTATGAGTGCTGTTGTTATCGAGGCGGGACTTGGGGCGGCGCTTGCCTCGCCGTTTTGGTTGTTTTCGGGGGGATTATCCTTCGCCGCGTCCCGTTGTTCCTCGTTATCGCTCCCTTTTGGGGTGTCCACCATATATATATCATGAATTGAGGTGGCTTTCCAGAGCCCGGTAGGCACTGGTTCTTGGTCGTCTCCGGCATCGTCGTCCATACCGTCAATGTCTTCGGAGTCGTAGTCTAGCATGTCGGTTAGATCGTCGATAGTGGCTACAAAGTGGGTGGTGGGTGGGCTTTGAATTTCTTCGTCGTCCGCATCCCAACCATCCTGACCGCAGTCCGGCCAGGGCTTCTCCCGATAATGAGAGATACTTTAGCGAATTCAGGATGTCGCCAAAGGGTGAGTGCTGAAAGATGTCCGCGGCGGTGAACTCCATGATCGGCGCCCAATCGGATTCAATTGGCAGGGGCGCAGGAGGTTCGGAGTCCGGCGATGAGTCCGGCACCTCGGAGTCACGAGCTTTGCAAAGGACAAGGTCAGTATTCGGCTCCATCGCCGTAGAAGTTGTAGCCCCCGAGGCGATGTCCAGCCACCTGTCCTCGATCTGTGTGGTTGGCTCCGAACTATGAGTCAGAGCGGACTCATGTGCGACCTCCAGGGTACTGTCCGGTGGCAGAGCTAAATCGTGCCCATCATGACAGTGCGGCGCGCTCGGCTGTGGCTCGAATCCATCGAAGATCAAGTCTCCGCGGATGTCAGCCGTGAAGTTTAGGCTTTCAAACCTGACCTGATGGCCAGGGGTGTAGCTTTCGATCTGCTCCAGATGGCCAAGCGAATTTGCCCGCAATGCAAAGCCGCCGAACACGAAGATCTGTCCGGGGAGAAAAGTCTCACCCTGGACTGCGTTGTTGTTGATTGAAGAAGCCATCGAGCCTATCGGTGACAACACAGAGGAACTCTCAATGAAAGCACCAATGTCGGTGTCAAAACCGGTGGATCTCGGGTAGGGGGTCCCGAACTGTGCGTCTAGGCGGATGGTAACAGGAGACAAGGGACACGATGTTTTTACCCAGGTTCGAGCCCTCTCGATGGAGGTAAAACCCTACTCCTGCTTGATTGATATTGATGATATGGGTAGTACAAGAGTGGATCTACCACGAGATCAAGGAGGCTAAACCCTAGAAGCTAGCCTATGGTATGATTGTTGTAATGGTTGTTCATCCTACGGACTAAAACCCTCCGGTTTATATAGACACCGGAGAGGGCTAGGGTTACACAGAGTCGGTTACAATGGTAGGAGATCTACATATCCGTATCGCCAAGCTTGCCTTCCACGCCAAGGAAAGTCCCATCCGGACACGGGACGAACTCTTCAATCTTATATCTTCATAGTCTTGGAGTCCGGCCGATGATGATAGTCCGGCTATCCGGACACCCCCTAGTCCAGGACTCCCTCAGTTTGGCCTACTAGATTGATCTTTCTTGCAATGGGAGAAGTGCTTAGCTTTGGGTTCAATCTTGCGGTGTCCTTTCCCAGTTACAGCAGGGCCAGCAAGGCACGTATTGTATTGTTGCCATCGAGGATAAAAATATGGGGTTTATATCATATTGCTTGATTTTATCCCTCTACATCATGTCATCTTTCTTAATGCGTTACTCTGTTCTTATGAACTTAATACTCTAGATGTAGGCAGGATTCGGTCAATGTGTGGAGTAATAGTAGTAGATGCAGAATCGTTTCGATCTACTTGTTGTGGACGTGATGCCTATATACATGATCATCCCTAGATATTCTCATAACTATGCACTTTTCTATCAATTGGTCGACAGTAATTTGTTCACCCACCGTAATACTTATGCTATCTTGAGGGAAGCCACTAGTGAAACCTATGGCCCCCAAGTCTATCTTTTATCATATAAGTTTCCAATCTACTTTTATTTGCATCTTTTACTTTCCAATCTATATCATAAAAATACCAAAAATATTTATCTTATCTTATTATCTCTATTAGATCTCACTTTTGCAAGTTTTCGTAAAGGGATTGACAATCCCTTTATCGCGTTGGTTGCGAGGTTCTTGTTTGTTTGTGTAGGTACGAGGGACTTTTGAGGAGCCTCCTACTGGATTGATACGTTGGTTCTCAAAAACTAAGGGAAATACTTACGCTACTTTGCTGCATCACCCTTTCCTCTTTAAGGGAAAACCAACGCAGTGCTCAAGAGGTAGCAAGAAGGATTTCTAGCACCGTTATCGGGGAGGTCTTCGCTCAAGTCAAGACAAACCAAGTACCCATCACAAACTCATCTCCCTCGCATTACATTATTTGCCATTTGCCTCTCGTTTTCCTCTCCCCCACTTCACCCTTGCTGTTTTATTCGCCCTCTCTTTCCCGTTCTCCTCTCTCTTTTGCTTGCCTGTTATGTGCTTGTGTGTTGGATTGCTTGTCACGATGGCGCAAGATAATACCAAATTGTGTGACTTTTCCAATACCAATACTAATGATTTCCTTAGCACTCCGATTGCTCCTCTTAATAATGCTGAATCTTGTGAAATCAATGCTCCTTTGTTGAATCTTGTTATGAAAGATCAATTCTCTGGTATTCCTAGTGAAGATGCCGCTACTCATCTAAACAACTTTTTGGATTTGTGTGATATGCAAAAAAATAAAGATACGGATAATGATATTCTTAAATTGAAGTTATTTCCGTTTTCACTTAGAGATCATTGTCGGTGTCAAAAGCGGCGGATCTCGGGTAGGGGTTCCCGAACTGTGCGTCTAGGCGGATGGTAACAGGAGACAAGGGACACGATGTTTTTACCCAGGTCCGGGCCCTCTCGATGGAGGTAAAACCCTACTCCTGCTTGATTGATATTGATGATATGGGTAGTACAAGAGTGGATTTACCGCGAGATCAAGGAGGCTAAACCCTAGAAGCTAGCCTATGGTATGATTGTTGTTGTTCTGTCCTATGGACTAAAACCCTCCAGTTTATATAGACACCGGAGGGGGCTAGGGTTACACAGAGTCGGTTACAATGGTAGGAGATCTACATATCCGTATCGCCAAACTTGCCTTCCACGCCAAGGAAAGTCCCATCCGGACACGGGACGAAGTCTTCAATCTTGTATCTTCATAGTCTTGGAGTTCGGCCTATGATGATAGTTCGTCTATCCGGACACCCCCTAGTCCAGGACTCCCTCAGTAGCCCCTGAACCAGGCTTCAATGACGACGAGTCCGGCGCGCATATTGTCTTCGGCATTGCAAGGCGGGTTCCTCCTCCGAATAATTCATAGAAGATTGTGAACACCAGGATAGTGTCCGGCTCTGTAAAATAAATTCCACATACCACCATGGAGAGAATAATATTTACACAAGTTCAATCTGCTGACATATTTCGTGGCGTGACGTCACCCACGGCCAAGCCTTTACTCGAATCGTTTTTATTATCCCACCTCAGTGTGATTTAGCGAAGCGGTTTCCTTGGCACGTCTTGTCGAAGCAGAGATCGTGTTCCCCTTATTCCGGGATACCCATCAATACGAACGTGGGTAACCCAACCGCACCAGTCGCCACGCCCCCTCCATCGAAGGCGAGTTCCAAACGGTCACGGGGACGGCTCTTGGTATTCTCCCTCTTTATAATGAGACCAAGGCCCGTTCCTTTTCTTCAATCCTCAATCGAATCCACCCCTCGCCCCGAGTTACAACACCCAGGGCTCCAGATTCGGGTACTTCGGACCTTCGACAATGTCCGGTTCCGACCTACAGGGCCGGTGGATGCCCTCCTCCGTCACGGAAGAGGACGTGCTAAAGCTAAGAGAAGCCAGGTACTTAACCTACGAGATTTCGCACAGGTTGCCTGCCCAAGGGCAAGCCATTCCTACTCCCGAGCCTGGCGAGAGTGTCATGTTCGTGTCTCACCTCCGTCGGGGTTTAGGCTTCCCAATGGATCCCTTCGTGAGGGGGCTCATGTTTTACTATGGGTTGGAATTCCACGACTTGGCTCCGGAGTCCATCCTCCACATCTCATCATTTATTGTCGTCTGCGAAGCCTTTCTCCGCACTACCCCTCACTTTGGTTTGTGGCTCAAAACCTTCAACGTGGAGCCGAAGATGATTGAGGGGCGTCAGGCAGAGTGCGGCGGGGCAGTTATAAGTAAGAGGGCCAATGCTCCATGGCCCGAGGGCTCTTTTCAGGAGGAGCTCGGCTTGTGGCAACAGGAGTGGTTCTATATCACCGCTCCCAGGGGCAGCAGGCAGAGGCCGCCGCTCGTCTTTCGCTCGGGCCCTCCACAACGGCTGACGTCATGGGTCTACAAAGGGCTTGACTGGGGGCCGTCCAAGGACGTACCCCTATTGCAGGTCCGGATTCGTGACCTCCAAGAGAGGGAGATCAATCTGGTCGTAGTGATGCAGGTTATGCTAATTCGGCGTCTTCCGCCCTGCAAACGTCACCCCCTCCGCCTGTGGGAATTCAATCCGGAGGGACCACGAGCTCTCCAACACTTCATGGGTACGACAACCGTGGAGATGTACAAACTGTTCTTCGGATCACAAGAGATGTGCCCAGATTTGACCGAGGACGCTGGCTTAAGCTGCAATCGCCCGGATACTCAAGTAAGTAACCCTGTGTCCGGACATATCGTCCATTTATTTATCATGGATTTGCCTTTTAACCTGGTATCCCTTGGACAGGAGTGGATAGCGCAAGCAAGACTGATACGGTGTCCGGCCCCCCTCCCTGAGACCACGCCGGATCCCGTGTTAATCAAAATGTTGGAGGTAGCGCCTTCGGAGGAGGGCGAAGGGGGGAACAGGGAAACTACCACCTCTGCTAAGGAGGTTTTCAAGAAAGGGGGGATCGAGAATCCCTCCTTCCAGGGGGAGAAGAGGACCGCTTCCGAAGATCCGGAGGTTAAGGCCTCAAAGCGGGGGAAGAAATCTTCACCGGAGGGTCCTGCGCCAGGAGAAGCCCCGGCCGCACTATCTCCCCAAAGGAATCAGCCCTCCAGCGAGCCGTAAGTAGAAAAAGGGGAGTTTTGTAAGGGACATCCCTATTTTTATTTCTGAGGATAACCGAAGTTTTTACCTTGTAGTTTGGGTCTCAGCCCTTCTCAGCTGAGCTCATCTTCGGGGGACCTTCATCCGGAGATGATGGAGAGCGAGACGCCTCCATCTGCCGCACCGTCAGGCGGGGCGGACGACCCTGAGGTGTCGTCGCGGAGGGTCTCCCCGAGTCCGGCGGGGGCAGAGAGTGCGGCACCCACTGGTGTGCGGCCGGGGGAGCTGAAGGATTTGCTCGAGAGGGCGTCTATCTCAGAAGATCATCGTACATTAATGAGTATGGTGATTGAGAGGATTTCATCCGCTGAGAGCGGGTTGCATGAGGCCGTCAGAAGTTTACTGACGGGGTTTGAGGTACGTGAAAATGACATACCTTTTGACAGTTTTGCACATAGAGTGTGCCCTGTATAGATAGTAGCCCCTGAGACTCGGTACGTTGTCAGAAGTGATGGCGTGCCGAGGATCATAATCTCAGTTTTAAGATGTCGCCGTTCCTATTCAGGGGGCGGAGCGTTCGGTGGCCAGCCGGACTGATAGAGTTGCCGAACTAAAGCGGCAACTGGACGTTGCAGATGCGGACATCGCGCTGGTCAATAGGCGACTTGACGAGTCACAAGGTGGGTGGTTTCTCCGCGGTCACCTGGTAAGGGAGCTGATGCCCACGCCTTACAACATGTATGCTTGATGCAGATGGCGCCGCTGCTATGGAGGGCCTTCGGGCAGAGCTTGCTCGAGCCAAGGAGCAATCCAGAAGGAGTGATGCGGCTGCCTCGAAGGCGGCCAAAGAGGTAAAAGCCGAAAAGGCTGCTCACTGCCGAAGCAGGGAGGAGATGGCCGGAATGGCCGTAAAGCTGAAGGATGCTACCGAACACTATGAGGTTCTTGAAAGAGAACGCTGAGCGGGGCAAGAGGACCTGAAGAAGGCCACCGCCGAAGCCAAGGATGCCCGTTCTGCAATGAGGGCTATAAATGAGGAGCAGCGTCAGGCCGGAGACATTGCGAATGGAAAGCCCTTCCTGCTGCGTAGGAAGTTCACGGATCAGAAGTATGCTCAGTTAGGCCAGTTGTGGGGTGCGGACGATCCTTATCTGAATTTGGCGGCGAGTGCGGCGGACGCGGTCGTGCACTTCCTGAGCCAAAAGGATCACGAAATGGAAGGGCTTTTTTGGTCTCAATTCCATAGTTCGGAGCGTCCACTTATGTTAACCGATCGGTTGGCTGAGTGGGCTGAGCTGAATAGGTTGTCCGGACTTGCTATGAAGGATGTCGTGGCTCATCTGTGGCCGGAAAGGCCCAAGCCGAAGACTTATTTTGGCTTAGTGCAGCAATTCCTTGAAGCGGTGCCGCATATCAAGGCGATGAAGCGGTCGACATGCATAGAGGGTGCACGGATGGCTCTCGCCCGTGTCAAAACATGCTGGGCAGAGATGGACGCCACCAATGTTGCATCCCGAGATTCAGACAGAAGCCGATTACCCGCCGAGCACTATTTTGAGGAAGTCCTGCAGGGCGCTCGTTTAATAGAGTCGCAGTGCTCGAAAAACATTATGTTCAAATGACATGTATGATTTGTAAAACCATATTTACAATATAAGTGCTTTTTATACTTGTGCGTTCAAGTATTTAAATATCTCCTGTGCGGCCGTTAATGTATATGTGTATATAACCTGAAAGATGGCAGTCTTCGGCTTCAGCCCCCACGCACATGGTGCGGGGGTGTTTGCAAAAGGGCGCATTTTCACACTTAATCCAACGTCTTGGTCCTGTGAAGGAGGTGGTAGCGTAGCAAGCTAGGCAACCGGACTATAATGCTTTATCACTTTCACTTAGCCATAGGAGTTCGAAGGTGGGGCTACGATATAGCCCCTAGGGGCATCGCGCTCTCCGAATTCGGGGTGCGTATGTGCCTGACCGGGAAACGGTCCTTCGTCAAAGCGGAGGAATTCTAGACATTCCGATAGTTGATCGAGTGGTTGACCAGTCTCTCGCTATATCATGATAGTCAGTTTTCGGCTTTCTCTACTGAGGTGCTCACCAGGCCGAACCGGGGCACAATAGTTCTCCTGGTGCCGCGTTAGCCGATGATACGGAACGTAAGGCAGCAAAACACAGGAGCCGGGCAAACCCAACATTTGACCAAAGACATGATTTGGAGCTGATGCATATAAGGCCTAACTCGAGACGCCGAACACTCCCTGAGGTATTCGGTCTTTATGATAACGGACAGAACAATGCCCTAAGCCCCTAGTGTCCAGGTACGGGCGAGAACTTCTGACGTGGCCGATGCCAAAACGCCAGCCTCCTCCTTGGTTATGGTAGGAAACCGGGGGATGTGTGTCAACAAGAGACAGTAAGAAAGGTTTACGCAAGGTCTTAATCTGAAAAGAATCCTTGCAACGGGTCCCTGCTGCACGTCTGCGCCTGTGTCTCCGTTGTGCTGTATCCTGGACGGGTGTAGCACGTTGTTCATCTGTAAAAGAGAAGAACTTAGTTGGAAAAAGGATCGTGCGGAAAATGTATTTAAAACCGAGTATGATTTAAGAAATGAATAAAATTGAGCTTTATTGGTTCTCATGCTTCGTTCATGCAGCCCCTTGTAAAGGGGTACGCGGCTAGGAAGCCCCTTGTTTATTGATACCGAACTCGCCTAACCGTGTTAGGGGTATGAATGACCTGTTTTAGGGGCTTTGATCAGCCAAGCCGGATTAGTGTGTGGCTGTCAAGGCAGTCTCACGTTCTTCCGCGGTCAGGGAACACTTGAAGTTTCCTTCAATGAGATGATACCGTGTGGGCTGGGCATTTTAAGTGTGAGAGACGCGTAATGCGGTATTGCGTTAAAGCGGGCGAAAGCTTCGCGTCCCAATAGTGCTTGATGGCTACTTTTAAGTGGGGCGATATGGAAGATTAGCTTTTCGCGACGGAAGTTGTCGGATGAGCTGAACACAACTTCTAGTAGTAAGGAGCCCGGCCTGGCGTCACTCCTTTAAAGGAAGTGCTGCTATGGCGAATTTTGGTAGGGTCTATCCCCATTCTGCGGATGGTGTCCTGGTATAGCAGGTTTATATCACTGCCGCCATCCATTAGGACTTGTGTGAATTGTAGTCCGTCGATTATGGGATCCAATATCAAAGCAGTCCCTCCTACGTTTCGAATACTTCTGGAGTAATCCTGATGGTCGAAAGTAATTGGTTTTGACATCCAATTTCGGGACTCCGCTAGGGTGGACCGTGCGGCGCGTGCTTTGGTAGGTGCCGCACTATTTTTCCTTGTTATCACATGAAGTGAGTTCACTGTTTTGACTTCTAGTGGGAAAGTCTTCTGTTTTCTGGCGCTGCTTGTGGGGTTCGTCATCATCTTCACTTGGTGTGTCGAGCCCCTTGTGTTCGGCGTTAAGTCGGCCGGACTGCTTGAAGACCCAACAATCTCTGTGGGTGTGGTTTGCAGGCTTCCCGGGGGTACTGTGGATTTGACATATCCTATCCAAGATTTTGTTTAGGTTGGATAGCTCATCACTGTTGTCCTTGAGAGGCAGTGTTTTGTTATTCGGTCGAGAGCTTTTGAACCCGGCGTTGACCGCCGTGCTATTTGGGCCATTTTCCTTATTCCAGCGCTGATCTTTTTTGCATCGTGATTTCCCATTTCCATCCCTGACCTCGGATGTACTCGGGTCGTGTCGGAGTAATGGGCCACGGGTAGGCTGACCCGGGACCCTTGATCTTTCAAGACATCGGGGCAGGCCGCGCCCCTTCAGCCGAGTCTCAGCTGGCGACCTCCAGAGAGGCCGAGTCCTAGCTGGCGGTCCCCAGAGAAGCCGAGTTCCCGATGACGACTCCAAGGCAAGCCGACTCCAAGCTGGCGACCTCCAGATAGGCCGACTATGGGAGTCGGCCCGTGACGCCTCGCGACGCCCGATGCGGGGTACGGTCACGACGCGGCCATCCCTCCCTGCCTACGAGGGGCTGGCATGGCTACAGTGAGCCGTATCGCCGGAAGATCTCCGGCGAGGCACGGCACTGTTGCCATGCCTGCCCTGACCTCAGCCACAGTGTGCGATGCACTGTGCCCACGACGTCAGGCTATACGGCCCCAAGACCACGGGGCCGCCTGTCAGTGGGTGGACCAAAGGCGGCCAGAGCGCCCGAAGACGGCCCTGTGGGAGTCGGCCTCCCGGGAGTCGGCCGCCTCCCCTCCAGGGCCCCACAAGCCATTAACCAGATTAGACGGGGAGTGGCGACAGTGATCGCCTGATAGACGGCGACACTGTTGCCATGACCCGATGACCAAGCCTGCGTCATCAGGAGCACCGCACAGTGTCAAGCCTGTCCGCGGGACCCACCAGTCGGCGGGCCCCATAAGCCGGCGGGAAAGACGGCGGCCTGAGAGACGGACGGCTGGGGCCCGCGCCCAGCTGGATTACCATTGTACCCCTGGGGGTAGGCCTATATAAACCCCCCGGGGCACCCATGCAAAGGGTTCGGACCTTGATAGAGTCAGACCAGATAGCCCAGGGAGGAGAGAACTAGCCTTGCTCTCTCATGCCTCCCGAAACAGCTCTAGGAGCACCGTTGTAGCCATTTCACTTGAGTGATCATGCGGAGACCCCGCAGGGCAGCAGTAGGGGTGTTATCTCCCCGGAGAGCCCCGAAGCTGGGTAAGATTCGCCGGCGTGCATGTCTACGCCTCATCCCATTTCTAGGCACCGACGATGTTCTACTCGCCCCCACCATGGTAAGCCATCCTTTGGCATATGTCGCACCCAACCCCCCACATTTGGCGCCCACCATGGGGCGAGGTGCACCGTCGTCCGGAGATCTGTTCTAGACGGGAACCCTCTTCCTCCCTGGCGAGTGCAGCCAGCCAGGCTCGCCAAATGGATTCTGCGGCGACGCGCTGCGCGGCGCTGAAGCCGCCTGTGCGGCGAGCAGCCTCGCCGAACTTGTCGGTGAGGTGCGCCTCTCCGACGAGCCTGCATCCGATGCAGGCGCGGGTGGCCCCGAGAGCCTTCTCGCGGGACTCCTCGACCAACTCCACGTCGCCGGCGAGCCTACCGTAGACTTGGAGTCCGTAGGCTCCACCGACCCGATGCTGGTCGACTCTGACGCCGTGTCACTTGACATTTTCCCCACCAACGTGGTAATCTACGACGAGCCGCTTCAGTACGAGGAGAGCGGCAGAAGCGCCGTCACGGAGGTGCTCGTCATCAGTCACAGCGAGCACTCCGGCGAAGAAGCCCAGGACCCGCTAGCTGCGGCCCTGCAAGACCTTACTGCGCCCATCCCAGAGGACGCAGACGCCGAGACGCTAGCGACACGCCGCCTTCAGATCATCGAAGGCGCCCAGAAGCTGGCAAGCATGAGGCGCTTGTTAGAGGCATACCAACGCGAGATGGATCGCGCCGTAGGCGGCTCGCCAGCTCCAACTGGGCCGAGCCGTCTAGGTGCGGTCCGGCAGCGCAGCGCAGCCATCACCGACTTGCTCGGAGCGAAACGCCCCGTGTATGCCACCCCAGCGGAGAACATCCGCGCCACCCAAGCGGCGACCGACGAGCTGAAGAACTTCGAGGGCGAAGAGCGTCGTGTGATGACGGAGCGATTCCAGCAGCTCCTTAACGCGGTTTGCTGCGCAAAATGCGGTCGGCGGCCGCGCAGATGCGCTGCAGCAGCCGAACGATGACTTGCCTCCCCGCCGAGATCAAGGCACGACCTCTCGGACGCTGACTGGCAGAGTCCGAGGAAGAAAGGAGAAGGAGCCGGCTGTCAGTCACAGTCGGACTCACATCACCATCGAGCGCGACCAAGACGGCCGCCCGAGAGCAGTAGAGCGGCGGGACGACTACCTGCCTCCCCCGCCCAGACGAGAGCGGCGAGTTTCCCCGGCGCCTATTGAGCATCCGACTCTCGGAGGTCGCCTTGGCCGCCGAGAAGGAGTCGGAGAGAATGACGCCCGCCATCGGATCGACCGACTCCACCGATCCCTGGCGCTGGAAGAGGAAGATGAGCTGGGTCCGCCTTGCTTCGGGCCCCGCATCAGAGACGAGCCCTTCCCCAAAGGGTTCACGCTCCCCCGAGACACACCCAAGTACACCGGCTCCGTGAAGCCGGAGGACTGGCTGATAGACTACTCCACAGCCGTTAGCATAGCGAACGGAAACAAACGAGTTGCCGTGAAGTACGTTCCTCTCATGCTCCAGGGCACGGCCCGGACGTGGTTAAACAACCTGAAGCCCCGCAGCATCAACAGCTGGGTCGACTTCACTGAAGCCTTCATCCGCAACTTTACAAGCACGTACAAGCGACCTCCAAAGCCGCGCCAGCTCTCCTTGTGCGTGCAAGGCCCTGACGAATCAACGCGCGACTACCTCACACGTTAGGGCGAGCTTCGGAACTCCTGCGAGGGCGTGCACGAGGTGCAGGTCATCGAGTATTTCACTACCGGGTGCCGAGAGGGCACCCTCCTCAAGCACAAGCTCCTCTGCGACGAGCCAGAAACCCTCGACGAACTGCTAGTCATAGCGGACAAGTACGCCATGGTCGACTCCTCCATGAAGACAGAGATCCAAGTCAGCACCACTGGCAAGGTGACCCCTCAGGCTCCCAGAACTCCGGCTGGAGACACCAGTCGGCGACAGCTGCAGAACGACAACAAGCGCAAGGCCCCGCAGCCGACTTCCAACAGTCGGCAGGTCGCGGCAGTTGAAGATCAACAGCCGGAAGGGCAGCATCCGGCCAAGCGGCAGAAGGGCGGCAAGTCCAATTGGTTGCCGGCTTTCTCCTGTGAGCAGACTTTGGATGGTCCTTGCAAGTTCCACAGCGGCGCGAACCCGTCAAACCACACCACCAGAAAGTGCCACTGGCTCACCAGGTTCGTCAACGGAGACGGCCTCACCCCTCCACCGCCTGCTGGGCCGCCACCCCCGCCGCCGCCTCAGCAGCCGGCTGCCCGACCAGTCGGCGCGGTGCAAGACGAGTTCCCAGAATAGCACGGAGCCTATGTAGTGTTCACCAGTGTGGCAGATGACCGGCGCAGCAGGCGCCAACAGCAGCAAGAAGTAAATGCAATAGCAACAGATGCTCCAGAGTTCATGCATTGGTCCGAGAGGCCTATTAGTTGGAGTCGGGCGGATCACCCAGAGGTGATGCCGAGTCCAGGCTCTTATGCCCTGGTCCTAGGTGCGACCTTGGCCACTGATAGGCGGGCTGCCCGTTTCTCGCGAGTCCTGATAGACGGAGGCAGCAGCATCAACATCCTGTACAAGGACACCATGGAGAAGCTAGGAATCAAGCGAAGACAGCTGCAGAGCAGCCGGTCTGTGTTCCATGGAATTGTACCCGGCCTTTCCTGCTCGCCAATCGGCAAGATCCTGATAGACGTCCTCTTCAGAGACAAAGATCATTTCCGCCGAGAGCCGGTCTGGTTAGAGGTGGTGGACTTGGAGAGCCCGTACCACGCCTTGCTCGGCCGACCTACCTTGGCCAAGCTCATGGCGGTTCCCCACTACGCCTACCTCAAGATAAAGATGCCGAGTTCCAAGGGGATTCTGACCGTAGCCGGCGACTACAAGAAGTCGTCCGCCTGCGCGGCCGAGAGCAGTCGGCTGGCCGAGTCCCTGGTGATCGCGGCTGAGAAGCGGCTCCTTGATCGAGTCGTGGCGATGGCTGGAAAGCAGCCAGAGATGTCGCCCGACCCCAAGGAGTCGGAGGCAGAAGGATCATTCAAGCCGGCCAAAGAAACCAAGAAGATACCCTTGGACCCGGAGCACCCAGAGAGATACGCTGTCATGGGCACGGGCCTTGACAGCAAATAGGAAAGCGAGCTCATCGATTTCCTCCATGAGAATTGGGACATCTTCGCATGGTCCCCCAAAGACATGCCGGGTGTACCGACGGAATTCGCCGAGCATAAGCTACACGTCAGGCCGGATATGAAACCCGTCAGGCAGCCTTTGCACCGCCTGTCAGAAGAGAAACGAAGAGTCGTTGGAGAAGAGATAGCCCGGCTCCTGGCAGCTGGCTTCATCATGGAGGTGTTTTTTCCAGAATGGCTAGCAAACCCGGTTTTGGTGCTGAAGAAGAACAAGCAATGGCGGATGTGTATCGACTACACAAGCCTCAACAAAGCCTACCCTAAGGACCCGTTCGGCTTGCCAAGAATTGATCAGGTGATAGATTCCACAGCCGGATGCGAGCTGCTGAGTTTCCTAGACGCATATTCAGGATACCACCAGATCAAGCTGAACCCAGCGGACAAACTGAAGACTGCCTTCATCACGCCGTTTGGAGCCTTCTGCTACCTGACAATGACGTTTGGCTTGAGGAATGCCAGCGCCACCTTTCAGCGTTGCATGCAGAAGTGCCTCCTCAAGCAACTCGGCAGGAATGCCCATGTCTATGTGGATGACGTGGTGGTGAAGACGGAGAAGCGAGGGACGCTGCTGGAAGACCTCAAGGAGACCTTTGAGAATCTGCACCGATTCCAGATCAAGCTCAACCCGGAGAAGTGCGTTTTCGGAGTACCAGCCGACCAGCTCCTTGGTTTCCTGGTCTCCGAACGCGGCATAGAGTGCAACCCCATGAAGATCAAGGCCATCGAGAGAATGGAGGTACCCAGCCGACTGTTGGATGTGCAGAAGTTCACCGGTTGCCTGGCGTCCATCAGCCGGTTTATCAGTCGGCTGGGCGAGAAAGCTCTTCCCTTGTATCAGTTGATGAAGAAGACCACCTTTTTTGAGTGGAACCACAAGGCGGATGAGGCATTTCTCCAGCTGAAGAAGATGTTGACTACTCCCCCTGTGTTGGCGGCTCCGACTCCCAAAGAGCTCATGCTCTTGTAGATCGCCGCCACCAGCCGAGTAGTCAGCACAGTTATCGTAGTCGAGCGCAAGGAGGAAGGCAAGGCGCTCCCTGTCCAGAGATCGGTATACTACCTGAGCGAGGTACTGTCGACCTCCAAGCAGAACTACCCTCACTACCAGAAGATGTGCTACGGTGTGCATTTTGCCGCCAAGAAGCTGAAGCCCTACTTTCAAGAGCATCCAATCACTGTGGTTTGCACCGCTCCACTCTCCGAGATCATCGGAAGCCGAGACGCCTCCGGCCGAGTAGCCAAATGGGCTATAGATCTAGATCCTTACACCATCTACTACCAGCCCCGCACCGCCATCAAGTCGCAGGCGCTCGCCGACTTCCTAGTCGACTGGGCCGAGACCCAGTACCTACCGCCAGCGCCTGACTCCACCCAGTGGCGGATGCATTTCGATGGCTCCAAGATGCGCACCGGCCTGGGAGCCGGCGTCGTCCTCACCTCCCCTAAAGGCGACAAGCTCAAATATGTGCTGCAGATCCACTTCGCCGCCTCCAACAACGTCGCCGAATATGAGGTGCTCATTCATGGGCTCCGGCTTGCCAAAGAACTCGGCATTCGCCGGATCATGTGCTATGGCGACTCCGACTTGGTGGTTCAGCAATCATCCGGCGACTGGGAAGCCAAAGACGCAAACATGGCAAGCTACTGTTTCTTGGTGCAGCAACTCAGCGGATACTTCGAGGGGTGCGAATTCCTTCACGTCCCAAGAAATGACAACGATCAAGCAGATGCTTTGGCACGAGTCGGCTCCACTCGCCAAGCGATACCTTCCGGCATCTCCCTTCAGCGCCTCCTCAAGCCATCTATCAAGCCTTCACTAGAGTCAGACTCCATCTTTGTGCCGGTTCCTCCAGACGTAGTCGGATCCGACTCCAGAGCCCCAGCAGACAGCCTCAAGAAAATCACAGTTGAAACCGGCCTGGGGACTTCAGAACCCGGCCCGGGGACTGTGCCAACCGGCCCGGGAACTTCAAAACCCGGCCTGGGGACTTCAGAGCCCGGCCCGGGGACTGTGCCAGTCGGCCCGGAGACTTCAGAGCTCGGCCCAGGAACTGCGCCAGTCGGCCCAGAGACTCCGTCAATCCAGCAAACGGCCGCAGACTCCAGCCCGCCGCCTCCCAGCCCGGCCACCCTTGTCCAAGTCGCTGTGGTAGCAGTCGAAGAGATAGTAGCACCTTCCTGGGCGCAGCCCATCCTCAAGTTTTTAGTAAACAGAGAGCTGCCAACAGATGAGATCCTGGCTCGGCAAGTGCAGCGCCGAGCGGCAGCATACACCATAGTCAACAGAGAGCTAGTCAGGTGCAGTGTCACTGGTGTCTACCAGCACTGCGTAGAATCAGAACAAGGCCAAGCAATCCTCAGAGACATCCATCAGGGTGAGTGCGGCCACCATGCGGCTTCAAGGGCACTCGTCGCCAAAGCCTTTCGGCACGGTTTCTTTTGGCCGACTGCCCTGGAAGAAGCTAAAGAGCTAGTCCAAAAATGCAAGGGGTGCCAAATGTTCTGCTCCAAGCCACTTCAGCCGGCTTCCGCGCTGAAGACAATTCCCATCGCCTGGCCCTTCGCAGTTTGGGGCCTGGACATGGTAGGACCATTCAAGACGGCCCGAGGCGGCCTAACTCATCTGCTTGTCGCGGTGGACAAGTTCACCAAGTGGGTGGAAGCAAAGCCCATCAAGAAGTTGAACGGGCAGACTGCAGTAACCTTCATCGCCGACATTACGGTGCGGTACGGCATACCGCACAGCATCATCACTGACAACGGCACAAACTTTGCCAAGGGCGCCTTGGCCCATTTCTGTGCGACGCAGGGCATCCGACTGGACTTAGCGTCCGTTGCCCATCCGCAGTCAAACGGCCAGGTGGAACAAGCAAATGGCATCATCCTGTCCGGCATCAAGCCTCGACTGGTCAAACCACTCGAGCGTTCGGCCGGCTATTGGGTCGAGGAGCTACCAGTCGTCCTCTGGAGTCTGCGCACGACTCCAAACAAGTCAACCGGCTTCACGCCTTTCTTCCTCGTCTACGGTGCCGAAGCCGTCATCCCGACGGATATAGAGTTCAACTCTCCACGAGTCGCCATGTACACCAAAGAGGAAGCTGAAGAAGCGCGCCAAGACGGCGTTGATCTGCTGGAAGAGGGCCGGCTGTTGGCACTCAGCCGGTCCAGCATCTACCAGCAGAGTCTGCGTCGATACTACAACCGCAAGGTCAAGCCGAGATCATTCCAAGAGGGCGACCTTGTGCTTCGTCTGATTCAGAGAACAGCCGGCCAGCACAAGTTGTCGGCACCTTGGGAGGGTCCCTTCATCATCAGCAAGGTACTAGGGAACGACGCCTACTATCTGATTGGCGCTCAGAAGCCTCGAGCGCGCAAGAGGGACGACTCTGGCAAAGAAACAGAGCGCCCGTGGAACGCGAATCTTCTTCGAAGATTTTACAGTTGATGCACTATGTATCGCACTACCCCCTTTTATTTTAAGTACTAAAACCTTAGACCCCCTTTTCGTTATCTATATGATAAGAATCACGCTTCCGAATATGCTACTCTTTTTATCATATCGTCTGGCACCGGGTCCGACTAGTCGGCCCGGGGACTTGCCGTCTTGCGCTATGAAATGCTTCCTGAAGTCGGACAAGTAATGTGTTGCGTTCAAGCCGCCTCCTGTCGAAAGCCGCAGCTCGCAGAGCGACTGCTGGTAGGCGGAGGACAAGCAAGAACGAGCGCGCACATGAAAAAATGGCTAAGGACCTAAAAGCTTATGCATAGCCCAAGCCGGCTACCAACCTCTCTCTGCAGAGCCGACTCATGAGTAGTCGGCTCGCCGTCTTAGTTTTCATCAAAGACGGCCGACTCTTGGATAGTCGGCCTATCGCTTTCTAGCCGACTTGCTAAAGAAACTCTAAACGGCCAAGTACTTGCCTTCCCGAAGTAGCCAAGCACTTGACCTAGCGACAGTCCGCAGAGCGGCCGTCCAGCCGGCAAGGCGGCAACTAAGGGAAGACGGCAAAGGAAA
This sequence comes from Triticum dicoccoides, assembly GCF_002162155.2. Lineage (NCBI taxonomy): Eukaryota > Viridiplantae > Streptophyta > Magnoliopsida > Poales > Poaceae > Triticum > Triticum dicoccoides. The sequence goes on along the minus strand of NC_041383.1, from coordinate 263,146,125 downwards.
AAGGCTAAGGAGAAAATAAGCAAGGAAAGGCGGAAATCCGATAAATATTTACACAGGCCCTTGGCCGAATTTTCGAATAGAAATTCAGGATACACCCCGCAGGTGGAATTGTTCGAACCTAACAAGTCTTTCAAAAGATTACTAAAGACAGATAAACAGAAGCGGAAAAGAGAAGTCTAGGAGGCGGCCTCCGGGGCCGGAGGGTCGGAGGTGACGACGGTGTCGGGTGCCGGGGCAGTCGGCTCGGCGGTCTCAGCTTGGTTGCCTCCGGTGGCAGTCGCCTTGTCTCCGCGCGGCTCATTGCTGGAGGCACGATCGGGCTGAGGTTGGCCGCCTGCTCCGTCTTCTGGCGCCTCCTCCTCGCCTCCGTCCTCCGCCTCGGACTCCTCCTCGGCGCTGGAGTCGATCACCTCCGCCGAGTCTTCGCCATACTCCAGGTTCATCCCGAACCAGTCCGGCGGCGCTTCCTCGCAGCCTTCAGCCCGCTCGGGCACGAAGACATTGGTATCTGTGTACTCGGCGATGGCTGCCGCGCGCTCGACAAGGGTGCCCTCTACGGCCTCCATCTCGGCCAGAACGCGGCCAGGCGGTCCAGGTCCCGCCCCGGATACCACGCCTTGACGAACTCCAAGGCCCGGCGCGCTCCGGCCCGGGCCGAGGAGCCCTTCCAAGCCTCAAGACGGCCGGCGGCGACTTCCAGCCAGTCGGCAGTCCGACTGGCGGTGCGCAGAGCCGGCATGTCGGGCCATAGGGCGGCAACCGTCTGGGCGCTGGCACGTTGAAGCCGGCACAGCAGCCGGTGAGCCGGACGAAGACGAGCTTCAATGCTCAGGAGCTGCTCGTCGATGGTTCGGGGGGCATTGGCGGCGATCTCCTCGTCTTTCGCCCTTCGCGCCTCCCGAGCAGGCTCGATGGCCAGAGGGACTGCCTGTGAATGACCAGGAAAGAAGTCTGCCAAGACAAAAGAGAAGAAAGCCGAAAAAATCAGAAGCCGGCCTGACACATAGTCGGAAGCCCAAAGAAATGAAAGAGACTTACCATCGACGATGTCCTCAATCTCGTGGTAGCCAGAGGTCAGCATCGCCTCCCTATCAGTCCAGGCGGAGCGCTCGATCTCGAACTCGGCCATGAGAGCGGCCTCCCGCGACTTGGCCTCGTCCTGCGCCTTCTGGAGCAGCTCCTTCTGATCGGCCAGCTGCGTCGCCAGCAGGTCACGCTCTTTGGCGAGCCTGCCGCACTCTTCCTCCTTGGCACGCCGAGCAGTGTTGGCCTCGCCCAGCTGCTCCTGAAGGGCGACGTTGGCACCTGAAGAACGAAGAAAGAGACAAGCAAGTCGTCAGTAAAGTAGTTCGCCGGGGAGATCCGGCCCGACTGCTCAGCAGTCGGCCCAAATCTCGGGGACTATAGCCCGCAGGTGCGCCAGCGCGCCCCCGCGAAGAAGGAAGAAGAGAGCTTACCCCGGCTTTCCGCCAAGTCGGTGGTCCGCTTGTTCAACTCCTCGACATTGCGGTTGAAGGCAGTAGGGCGGAGGTTATGATACTCCTATAAAGAAACCGACAAAGGCAAAGTTAGTATTCGGAACTCGCTAGAGGGAGTTCCGAACCGCCTGCTCAGCAGCCGGCCCGGAACTCGGGGACTACACCCAGTGGGTGCGCTGGCGCGCCCCCACGGAGTAAAACAACAATAAAAAAGAAGAAGGAAACTTACTCAGACAGATGTCCGCGCGGCCAGATGCGCCCTCTTGCAGACTTGAAGGGCCTCCCACGAGCGCTTGGTTCAGCAGTCCGGTGCCGCCTCCGCGCAACCACCCGGTGGGCGCGACACTGGAGGCCTCGACGTCCAGACTCGCCGAGCTGGCGGTAGCGATTTTCTGAGCTCGCGGCGCCGAAGTCGTCCTCTCAAGCCGGCGGTGCACCGGCTCGGCGACTTGAAGAAGCAGCCGCGCCTCGGCCTCATCCACGATCGGCGGATCCAACTGGCCCGCCGGTTGTTTGCCGTGCGGCCTCCCAGACGGTGGCGAAGGCGACGGAGGTGGCGCGAGGGTGTCCGAGCCTGAAGCCTCGCCGCCCTCCTCCACGAGGGGGTTCTTGGTGCCGACCTCTCCGGTGCGCCGACGACAACGGAGGGACGAGCATCGCCGATCGGCGACGCGTGGCCTCCTCAACATGCCGCTTCACCGCGGCGGCGGCTTCGGCCTCCTCCAGCTTCTTCTGAGCGTTGGCGGCCGCCTTCTCGGCCTACGCCTTCTCCAGGCGGTCGGCCTCCTCCTCGTCGTGCTTCTCCCGCGCGTTCCGCTCCGTCGCCTCCCGGAGGTCGGCGGCGGGGTCGACCCGCCGGGTGTTGGCAGATGTCTCTGCCGACCCCATAACAGAGGGGACGGCGACCCTTTCGAGGGAGAGGGGGGCCCTGGAGAGGGGCAGAGGAAAAATCAAAGAAGACTCAGACAAGATCCAACAAAGAAAAATAAGAGAGCGTAAAGACTTACGCGGAAACTAGTGGCGGCCTTCTCACTTCCCTTCGGAAGCGGTTGGCCTTCGCGGCCGCCTCGTCCCGTTTTGTCGCGGCGGCCACCCCCTTGAACTTCTTCGGCTTGCTGCCAGGCGCACTCGGCCCGGCGTGACGCCTCTTCGCGCCGCCTTGGCCGGATTGGCCGGCCCTCGGCTGGTGGCGTGGGACGACTTCCACGTCGGCGTCATCTTCAGGCCAGTCAGCGAAGGTGGCCGAGGGCCTGAAGCCGCCGTCCGCCCCTTCCCCGCCGCCTTCGGCGTCGGCCTCCAAAGCCGCCGCCCCTAGGTCGGGGTCGTCAACGTCGCTCTCCGCGCGGTCTGGGACGTAGTCGCGGGGCTCTCGCGTGGCGCTGGCTGCGGGCTCCATGAGGGGGTTCTGCCCAGAAGAGACCAACATGAATTAGAAGCCGGAGTCGGCCGCAAAGAAGACGAAACTACATAAAGATATGACTTACCACTGGAGGGGGGTTGTCGCGCGAGTACGGCTCCTTGCCGAACTGCCAGTCCTCCTTGAACTCGCAGTGTGCGATGTGGTTCACCAAGTTTGCCACCTCCCTGCGGGGCATCTCCTTGGTGCACAACCGACTCGGGTCGTGGCGGCCGCTCATCTGGCAGATGAGGTGAGGCCGGCCTTGGAGTGGGAGGACTCGGCGCGCCACGAAGGCGGCCAGAAGGTCGGATCCGACGAGGCCCTCCGACTGCAGCAGGACTCGGAGTCGCGCTACGGCGGCGGCTCCGGAGGGAGTCAGCGACTTGGACCGGTCAGACCAACTGGGGAGCCTCCCAGTTAGGGGGGCCGGGTTGAAGGGCGGCAGGTTGACCTAGTCGCCGTCGGTGGAGAGGTTCTTCACATAGAAGTAGGAGCGCTGCCACATCTTCACCGACTTTATCAGCGAGATAGGAGGAAAGGGGTTGTCGGCCGTCGCGCGCCACACCGCGATGTAGGTGCTGCACTGAGCCGGCTTGTCGGCGGCCTGTGTACCAAGCTTCAAAGAAAAGAACTCCCCCCACAACTCGAGGGTGGGGAGAACGCCGAGGAAGCCTTCGCACAGAGTGGCGAAGGCGGAGAGCAGCACCACCGCATTTGGAGTAAGGTGGTGCGGTTGGAGGTTGTGGAACTCCAGGAACGAGCAGAAGAACCCGCTCGCCGGCAGCCCCAGGCCGCGCATGAAGTGCGAGCGGAAGACGACCCGCTCGCCCTCCTCCGGCGCGGGCCGGGTCTCTCCCACCGGCGCGGGGCGGGCGCGCACGAGGTCCGCACTGGGAAGACGGCGGGTCCGGCGGAGGAACTCGATATGTTCCGCCTCCACATCCGAACCGTCCCACACGCCGGAGCGCGTGGCGGGGGCTGCGGCGGAGGAAGAACTCATCGCTGTGGAGTGAGGTGCTCTTGCTCGTGGCGGAGGAAGAAGAGAAGGCAGGAGAGTGGGGGAGAGGATGCGAGTGCGATGCCGCCCCGCCCCTCTCCGCCTATTTATAGCCCCGTGGGCTGAGGAGCCGAGGGGGCGGGCGTGGGATTAACTGCGCACGAAGCCCCACGCCGCCCCACGATTTACCCCACGAAGTTACTGCGCGCAGTAACGACGTGGGGGAGCCAGCCGTTCGCGACCGCAGCGGATCCGTTCGGATGCCGAGGCGCGGTAGTGACGGCCCCGACCTGACGGCCCGTCCCGTCGCGCACGTGGGTGAGCGGACTATCCTCCCCACGTGGCACCGCGCGATAGGACCGCCTCGATGGCAGCAGGGAAGCGTATCCAATACGCCGCCTAATTTCCCGCCACGACGTACCAACAGCAACCCCTCACTGAACAAATCCGATTTCAGCGAGTCGGCTCAAAGAAGACGACGGCCGAATCTCAGAGTCTGCGCCGGGAAGTTTGAAATTGTTGAAGCCCCACGAGGCGGCGTCCGCAGGGCTTCACCAGCTTCGGGGACTACTGTCGGAGTAATGGGCCACGGGTATGCTGACCCGGGACCCTTGATCTTTCAAGACATTGGGGCAGGCCGCGCCCCTTCAGCCGAGTCTCAGCTGGCAACCTCAAGAGAGGCAGAGTCCCAGCTGGCGGTCCCCAAAGAAGCCGAGTTCCCGATGACGACTCCAAGCTGGCGACCTCCAGATAGGCCGACTATGGGAGTCGGCCCGTGACGCCTCGCGACGCCCGATGCGGGGTACGGTCACGACGCGGCCGTCCCTCCCTGCCTACGAGGGGCTGGCATGGCTACAGTGAGCCGTATCGCCGAAAGATCTCCGGCGACGCGCGGCACTGTTGCCATGCCTGCCCTGACCTCAGCCACAGTGCACGACGCACTGTGCCCACGACGTCAGCCTATACGGCCCCAAGACTGCGGGGCCGCCTGTCAGTGGGTGGACCAAAGGCGGCCAGAGCGCCCGAAGACGGCCCTGTGGGAGTCGGCCTCCCCGGAGTCGGCCGCCTCCCCTCCAGGGCCCCACAAGCCATTAACCGGATTAGACGGGGAGTGGCGATAGTGATCGCCTGATAGACGGCGACACTGTTGCCACGACCCGATGACCAAGCCTGCGTCATCAGGAGCACCGCACAGTGTCAAGCCTGTTCGCGGGACCCACCAGTCGACGGGCCCCAGAAGCCGGCGGGAAAGACGGCGGTCTGAGAGACAGACGGCTGGGGCACGCGCCCAGCCGAATTACCATTGTACCCCCGGGGGGTAGGCCTATATAAACCCCCCGGGACAACCATGCAAAGGGTTCGGACCTTGATAGAGTCAGACCAGATAGCCCAGGGAGGAGAGAACTAGCCTTGCTCTCTCCTGCCTCCCGAAACAGCTCTAGGAGCACCGTTGTAGCCATTTCACTTGAGTGATCATGCGGAGACCCCGCAGAGGAGCAGTAGGGGTGTTATCTCCCCGGAGAGCCCCGAAGCTGGGTAAGATTCGCTGGCGTGCATGTCTACGCCTCATCCCGTTTCCAGGCACCGGCGACGTTCTACTCGCCCCCACCATGATAAGCCATCCTTTGGCATATGTCGCACCCAACCCCCGACAGGTCGCTGGTGCTGCATCTTGCCAGCCAGCTATCTTCCCCCGCGCAAAAGCAGGTCATGAGGCTTGTTAGCGCGGCCATTGTTCTTGGTTTTTCCTGGCCGAGGTGTCTGGCGAGCCATTCGTCTCGGACGTTATGTTTAAAGGCTGCTAAGGCCTCGGCGTCCGGACAGTCGACTATTTGGTTCTTTTTGGTGAGGAACCTGTTCCAGAATTTGCGTGCTGACTCTCCGGGCTGTTGAGTTATGTGACTTAAATCGTCTGCATCCGAAGGGCGGACATAAGTCCCCTGAAAATTTGCTCGAAACGCATCCTCGAGCTCTTCCCAACTTCCAATGGTATTTTCTGGGAGGCTTTTGAGCCAATGCCGAGCTGGACCTTTGAGCTTAAGGGGTAGGTATTTTATGGCATGGAGATCGTCTCATCTAGCCATATGTATGTGTAGGATGCAATCCTCAATCCAGACTCCGGGGTCTGTTGTTCCGTTGTATGCCTCTATGTTTACGGGCTTGAATCCCGCTGGAAATTCATGATCTAGTACCTCCTCGGTGAAACATAGTGGGTGTGCGGCGCCCCTGTATTTAGGTGTGCCGTTATCTTCGAACACTCAGCATGTTGTGTTGCTTCCTGGAGCCTTCTTTTTTGGCCCATAGATGGACCTGGCCGGGCCATCCTTTTTACGAGGATCCTTATGTGGATCGTGTGCCGGCTTGTATGCGGCGCCGCTTGCCGCTCTTAGCCTGTCATCTGGTCGTCTATCCGGCCAGGCGGCCTCTTTGTTTTTTGACTGTGGGGCTCTACGGCCTCCTCGTCAAATTCGGGCAACAGCTTGCGCTTCGGGTACCTCTTTGCTTGGTGACTATCGCCGTATTTATCTGCGGTCTTGAGTACTTTGCTCCATCTCATTCTGAGTACGTCTTCCGCTGTTTTGATCTTCCGCTTCTGCTTCTTGAAACTTCTTGCGGTGGCGACGAGCCTTTTGTGAAGGTTCTTATGCTCCGGTGATGTGTCCGGCGTGAGATCGTCTGGACTATTGTTTTCGCTGGGGATGGGTTGCTCGTCCAATTCATCCTGTTCTGATGGTTGCTTGGTGGCATGTTCGTCGTCCACTGGTTCGCCCTGCTCTACGGCTGGGTCGGTATGGGTGTTGTTGTTATCGAGGCGGGACTTCGGGCGGCGCTTGCGTCGCCGTTTTGGTTGTTTTTCGGGGGAATTGTCCTTTGCCGCGTCCCGTTGTTCCTCGTTATCGCTTCCTTTTGGTGTATCCACCATGTATACATCGTGAGTTGAGGTGGCTTTCCAGTGCCCAGTGGGCGCTGGTTCTTGGTCGTCTCCGGCATCGTCGTCCATACCGTCGATGTCTTCGGAGTCGAAGTTTAGCACGTCGGTTAGGTCGTAGATAGTGGCTACGAAGTGGGTGGTGTGTGGGCTTTGAATTTCTTCGTTGTCCGCATCCCAACTGTCCTGACCGTGATCCGGCCAGGGCTCTCCTGATAAAGAGAGATACTTTAGCGAATCCAGGATGTCGCCAAAAGGCGAGTGCTGAAAGATGTCTGAGGGAGTCCTGGACTAGGGGGTGTCCGGATAGCCGGACTATCATCATCGGCCGGACTCCAAGACTATGAAGATACAAGATTGAAGACTTTATCCTGTGTCCGGATGGGACTTTCCTTGGCGTGGAAGGGAATCTTGGCGATACAGATATGTAGATCTCCTACCATTGTAACCGACTCTGTGTAACCCTAGCCCTCTCCGGTGTCTATATAAACCGGAGGGTTTTAGTCCGTAGGACGAACAACCATTACAACAATCATACCATAGGCTAGCTTCTAGGGTTTAGCCTCCTTGATCTCGTGGTAGATCCACTCTTGTACTACCCATATCATCAATATCAATCAAGCAGGAGTAGGGTTTTACCTCCATCGAGAGGGCCCGAACCTGGGTAAAAACATCGTGTCCCTTGTCTCCTGTTACCATCCGCCTAGACGCACAGTTCGGGACCCCCTACCCGAGATCCGCCGGTTTTGACACCGACATTGGTGCTTTCATTGAGAGTTCCTCTGTGTTGTCACCGATAGGCTCGATGGCTTCTTCAATCAACAACAACGCAGTCCAGGGTGAGACTTTTCTCCCCGGACAGATCTTCGTGTTCGGCGGCTTTGCACTGCGGGCCAATTCGCTTGGCCATCTGGAGCAGATCGAAAGCTACGCCCCTGGCCATCAGGTCAGGTTTGGAAGCCTAAACTTCACGGCTGACATCCGCGGAGACTTGATCTTCGATGGATTCGAGCCACAGCCGAGCGCGCCACACTGTCACGATGGGCATGATTTAGCTCTGCCACCGGACAGTACCCTGGAGGCCGCACATGAGTCCGCTCTGACCCATAGTTCGGAGCTGACCGCGTAGATCGAGGACAGGTGGCTGGACACCGCCTCGGGGGCTGCAACTTCCACAGCGATGGAGCCGAATACTGACCTTGTCCTTTGCAAAACTCGTGACTCCGAGGTGCTGGACTCCTCGCCGGACTCCGAACCTCCTGCGCCCCTGCCAATTGAATCCGATTGGGCGCCGATCATGGAGTTCACCACTGCGGACATCTTTCAGCACTCACCCTTTGGCGACATCCTGAATTCGCTAAAGTATCTCTCGTTATCAGGAGAGCCCTGGCCGGATTGCGGTCAGGATGGTTGGGATGCGGACGACGAAGAAACTCAAAACCCACCCACCACCCACTTTGTAGCCACTGTCGACGATCTAACCGATATGCTAGACTATGACTCCGAAGACATCGACGGTATGGACGACGATGCCGGAGACGACCAAGAACCAGCGCCTACGGGGCACTGGAAGACCACCTCATCATACGACATATACATGGTGGACATCCCAAAGGATGGGAACGGCGAAGAAGCAGCGGAGGCAGATTCCTCTAAGAAACAGCCCAAGCGCCGACGTCAGCGGCGCCGCTCTAAATCCCGCCACAGCAAGAATGGAGATTCCGGCACCGGAGATAATAACACCCCAGAGAGTGCCGAAGACAACCCCCTCCAGCAGGATTCCGCACGGGAGGACGGAGAAGCCAGCCCTCAAGAGAAAGCGGCAGACGAGGAGATAGAGGACGATAATTACATGCCTCCCTTCGGAGATGAGGCAAGCCTCAACGACGACGAATTCGTCGTGCCCGAGGATCCCGTCGAACAAGAGCGTTTTAAACGCAGGCTAACGGCCACGGCGAAAAGACTAAAGAAAAAGCAGCAACAGCTTCGAGCTGATCAAGACCTGCTGACCGACAGATGGACCGGCGTCCTCGCGGCCGAAGAGCATGAACTCGAACACCCCTCCAAAAGCTACCCAAAACGCAAGTTGCTCCCCCGATTAGAGGAGGAGGCATACAAACCTTCATCACCAGCGCACAATACAGCAGACCGACCACCTCGTGGCCGCGACAGAGAAGCATCTAGGCCCTCCACCAGAACCGTACCCCGACACCGCTTGAAAAGCGCGAAGCCACGGGGGAATGCGCCGGACTTGCGAGACGTATTGGAGGACAAGGCAAAACAATCAAGATCTATCTACGGATCACGTGGGCGCCCCACGATCCACGACGACTACCGTCGCGCCAGATACAACAACTCCGGCCGGGCCGAACACAGCAGACAAAGCTCTCTTGAGCTACGTCGTGATATTGCCCAGTATAGAGGCGCCGCACACCCACTATGCTTCACAGATGAAGTAATGGATCACCAAATCCCTGAAGGGTTTAAACCCGTAAACATCGAATCCTACGATGGCACAACGGACCCCGCGGTTTGGATCGAAGATTATCTCCTTCATATCCATATGGCCCGCGGTGACGATCTCCACGCCATCAAGTATCTCCCACTCAAGCTTAAAGGACCAGCTCGGCATTGGCTTAACAGCTTGCTAGCAGAGTCAATTAGGTGTTGGGAGGACCTAGAAGCCGCATTTCTCGACAACTTCCAGGGCACATATGTGCGACCACCAGACGCCGATGACCTAAGCCACATAATTCAGCAGCCAGATGAATCGGCCAGACAGTTCTGGACACGGTTCTTAACAAAGAAAAATCAAATCGTCGACTGTCCGGATGCAGAGGCCCTCGCAGCCTTCAAACATAACATCCGCGACGAGTGGCTGGCCCGGCACCTAGGACAGGAAAAGCTGAAATCCATGGCAGCCCTCACATCACTCATGACCCGCTTCTGTGCGGGGGAGGACAGCTGGCTAGCCCGCAGTAACAACCTCAGCAAAAATTCTGGTAGTCCGGACTACAAGGACCGCAATGGCAGGTCGCGTCGCAACAAAAACAAACGCCGCGTTAACGGCGATAACACTGAGGATACGGTAGTCAACGCCGGATTCAGAGACTCAAAACCCGGTCAGCGGAAAAAGGCATTTAAAAGAACTACCCCGGGTCCGTCCAATTTGGACCGAATACTCGACCGCTCTTGCCAGATACATGGCACCCCCGAAAAGCCAGCTAATCACACCAATAGGGATTGTTGGGTATTCAAGCAGGCAGGCAAGTTAATTGCCGAAAACAATGACAAGGGGCTGCATAGCGATGACGAGGAGGAGACCCGACCGCCGAACAGCAGAGGACGGAAGGGTTTCCCCCCACAACTGCCGACGGTAAACATGATATACGCAACCCACATACCCAAGAGGGAGCGGAAGCGTGCACTTAGGGACGTATATGTGATGGAGCCAGTCGCCCCGAAGTTCAATCCATGGTCCTCTTGCCCGATCACTTTCGATCGAAGGGACCACCCCACCAGTATCCGCCATGGCGGGTTCGCCGCATTGGTTTTAGACCCAATCGTCGATGGATTTCACCTCACTAGAGTCCTGATGGACGGCGGCAGCAGCCTGAACCTGCTTTATCAGGATACAGTGCGCAAGATGGGCGTAGACCCCTCAAGGATTAAACCTACAAAGACAACCTTCAAAGGCGTCATACTAGGAGTAGAGGCCAATTGTACAGGCTCAGTCACACTGGAAGTGGTCTTCGGATCCCCGAATAACTTCCGAAGCGAGGAGTTAGTCTTCGACATAGTCACGTTCTGCAGTGGCCATCACGCTCTGCTCGGACGAACCGCGTTTGCAAAGTTCAACGCAATGCCGCATTATGCATACCTCAAGCTCAAGATGCCAGGCCCTCGTGGAGTCATCACGGTCAACGGAAACACTAAACGCTCCCTCCGAACGGAGGAACACACAGCGGCTCTCGCGGCGGAAGTACAGAGCAGCCTCTTAAGGCAATTTTCGAGCCCGGACGTTAAACGACCGAACATAGCCAAATGCGCCCGGAGTAACATACATCAAGACCACTTGGCACGTCCCGAGAACGCGTAGCAATGCGGCCCCAACCCCAGCCCTTGCATGATTGCAAGACTAGCCCTTCGCGTACATCATTACGCTCTAGAGATACCATGGGCATAGGGGGAGGGGCACGACCACGACAGGCCCAGAGTGCGGCTCAACCACACCAGGGGCTCCCAAGCGTGTCGTTCTTTTTATTATTATTATTTTTATCCACACGACTCCGTTCACCAGAGGCCCTGTCCGGCAGTGGATCTGCCGAACTCACGATGCAACAGCCAGGGAAGGACGAAGGCTACGACGAATACTCAGGTGGTCTCCATTATGAGCATTAATCTGTTTAATACACCATGCCGCAGCCTACCCTTGGAGGGTGACATGTCTAATAGTCCAATCCCTTTCTTACCGCACTATTTGTATCGTTCTGCACTCATGGCGGAATTCCTTGAATAAACAATGCATCACCCTTCGCTTATAATTGCATTCCTTTCTTACACATATGTTCATTCATGACGTTTTGCATCCGTACACTTTGGTACGGCCAAATACACTAGGGGCTTATGTTCCCCGCATTATGGTGTGATAAGTCCGAACACTTTCACAAGTGCGTCACCCCGAACTTATAGCACTATATGCATCGGCTCCGAATCATGTCTTGGGTCAATAGTTGGGTTTGCCCGGCTCCCATGTTTTGGTACCTTACGTTCCGTTCTATCGGCTAAGGTAGCACTGGGAGAGCCACTGCGATTGCGTCCCGGTTGAGCTGGGCGAGTGCCTCAGTGGAGAAGGCTACAACTGACCGTCATGATAAGGCGAGAGCTGGTCGCTGTTCGAGACGTCTTTTCGAGTCCCTAAAGGCTTATGCCGCTTAGAGCGAGGAACCGGCTTCGTCCGGCCCAGGCGTGGATAGCGCCCCGAACTCGGTCTTCCGAACACTAGGGGCTTCGCCAAAATTTAAAATTATAGAATTCTATGGCTAAGTGAGAGTGTTCAAGCATTATAAGTCCGGTTGCCTTGTTCGTCGTGTTGAGCGCCTCCCTAGATGGACCCAAAAATGGGAACAAGAGCGCTCAAGTTTATCCCGAACACCCCAGCACTCGTGGCATGGGGGCCGAAGCCGACGACTTGCCATCTCTCAGATTTGATAAACGACTGCACAAAAGGTAATATTTTAAATTAATAAGCGTTGCTTAGCGCATATGAACAAAGTTTTCAGCGCACAGGATGACACATTACGAGTCTACTCAAATATTACATCTTTGGGGCACTCATCTGCAATCTTGCGGGCACCCTTCAGGACACTCTTATAATACATTTCGGGCGTGCGATACTCCTTGCCCGCCGGCGGCGCGTCCGTCAGAAGCTTCTCAGCATCCAGCCTCCCCCAGTGCACTTTTGCACGGGCAAGGGCCCGACGGGCACCTTCAATGCAGGCGGAGCGCTTGATGACCTCCAACCAGGGACACGCATCCACCAGCCGCCGCACCAGGCCGAAGTAGCTCCCAGGCATGGCCTCTTCGGGCCACAGCTGAACTATGAGGCCCTTCATGTCCTGCTCGGCTACCTTGTGAAGCTCGACCAGCTACTTCAGCTGATCGCTAAGGGGCACCGGATGTCCGGCCTCAGCGTACTAAGACCAGAAGACCTTCTCCGTCGAGCTCCCCTCCTCGGCCCGGTAGAAAGCGGCAGCATCGGACACGCTGCAAGGCAGATCTGCAAATGCTCCTGGAGAGCTCCGAATTCGGGTAAGTAACAGGTAATTCACATTCACATGCTTGCTTTGCATGAAAAATGCTTTACCCGCCGCTATTTTCTTCATCGCCTCAATCTCCTGGAGGGCCTTATGGGCCTCGGCCTTAGCGGCTTTGGCACTCTCAAGAGCCGAGGCAAGCTCAGACTCTCGAGTCTTTGAGTCGCGCTCCAAACTCTCAAGCTTTTCCACGAGAGCCTGGAGCTCTTGCTGCACCTCCGCCACCCGCGCCTCCTGCTTCTCTCGCTCAGCTCGTTCCGCGTCCGCATTACGCTCGGCCGCGGACACGGCCTCCTTCAGGGTCGCCACCTCGTTCCTGGCCCCTGCAGTGCCCATGTTATCCTGGTTATTTCTCTCGCAACCAAAATCCTTTTCTGTAAGGTACAAATTTAATACGGTGTTACTCACCTTCTTTGTCCTCGAGCTGCTTCTTGGCAAGGCCGAGCTCGTTCTCGGACCGCTCGAGGTTCTGCTTCACAGCATCGACCTCCGCAGTCAGTGCGGCAGAGGTCAGCAGCGCAGCCTGCAATCCCATATTGACATAATTTTTAGAACTCCTGCGTATATCTTTTTAGATCCTCAGTCCGGCTTTTCTTTCCGAACACCAAACCGAGCATCAGGGGCTACTGTCTATGCGGTATTACATTACATATTTTAAAATTTCTTACCTCAAAGCCTGTTAGCAGGCTGTTACAGGCTTCGGTCAGCCCGCTCTTGGCGAGCTGAACCTTCTGAATCACCGCACTCATGACAGTGCGGTGTTCTTCCTCGATGGAAGCGCCGTTGAGCGCCTCCAACAAGTTGTCCGGCGCCTCCGGTTGGATGGAGGCCGCCGGTGCCACGGTCTTGCCCTTCTTACGAAGGGGCCGCCTGCCGGACTCCGGAACCACTACAGGTTCCGGGGCGGAGTCCGGTGCGAAGTCCGGGAGGTTGCCCTGTGGCACCTCCGGAGCCTCACCCTCCTGGCGGGTCCCCTCCTGGGATCCCACCTCGGCGTCCTCGGCATCGCGAGGGGTGGAGGCGGTCGGAATGGAATCCACATCTGACGGAGCCAAGGACCCGCTCGAAGAAGCAGGAAGATCGTCCTCGGCCGGACTGCAGGTTGTATGCGGCATTAGAAGGACACCATGTGGCCAAAAAAAGAGAAATTATAAATCATTCAGGAATCCGGATACTTACGATCCTGCCGGAGGCTTGGCCCTTGAGGGCCACCCCTCGTCGCCGTCGTCGGCGTTGGTGGAGCAGTCCGGAGGAAGGGTCCTTCCCCTCTTGGACCCTTCGGCCTCCCCCGTTGGGGGAGCCTTCCTCTTCCTCTCTCCCCCCTCCTGGGGAGAGTCCTCTTTCTCCTCCTCGTCTTCGGGGGAGGAGTCCGCCTCGGAGCCATCGGGCGATGAGTCTGATACCACCTGGCGCCAGGAACTCCTTCGGGTTCCCATGGCCTTCTTCTTGGCCTTCTTCTCCGGCACCACGAAAAGGGCCGGAACCAGCAGCCCCATCAAACGGGTGTCCGCTGGGTCTTCGGGAAGGGGAGCCGGACAGTTAACCTGTCCGGACATCCTCTGCCAGTCCTGTTAAAGGAATTGGGAGTTTTAGATCCCACATAGAGTCAAACTATGAAAGAAGTAAGTGTCCCATAAAGGATAGCAAAGCTTACCTCGCCGGCCGGGCGCTTCATGCTGAATCCGGGATCTTCAGTTGCGGATGCGGGGGCTTCTCCGCCCTTGAACAGCACCTTCCAGGTAGCTTCGTACGTCGTGTCGAAGAGCCCGCTCAGGGTCCGGTGCTGTGTCGGATCAAACTCCCACAAATTGAAGGCCCGTTGCTGGCAGGAGAGAATCCGGCGGACGAGCATGACCTGGATCACGTTGACAAGCTTAAGCTTCTTGTTCACCAGGGTCTGGAGACAGGACTGGAGTCCTGTCAGCTCCTCCGAACTACCCCATAGCAAGCCCTTCTCTTTCCAGGAGGTGAGCTGCATGGGGATACCAGATCTGAACTCGGGGGCCGCTGCCCATTTAGGGTCACGCGGCTCGGTGATGTAGAACCACCCCGATTGCCACCCTTTGACGGACTCCACGAAGGCACCCTGGAGCCAGAGGACGTTGGGCATTTTGCCCACCATGGCGCCTCCGCACTCCGCTTGGATGCCCTTCACCACCTTCGGCTTGACATTGAAGGTTTTTAGCCACAAGCCGAAGTGGGGCTGGATGCAGAGGAAGGCCTCGCACACGACGATAAACGCCGAGATGTTGAGGATGAAGTTTGGCGCCAGATCATGGAAGTCCAGGCCGTAGTAGTACATGAGCCCCCGGACGAAGGGATGAGGTGGGAAGCCCAGTCCGCGAAGGAAGTGGGGAAGGAATACGACCCTCTCATAAGGCTTGGGGTGGGGATGAGATGCCCCTCGTTGGGCAGCCGATGCGCGATGTCCCTGGACAGGTATCCGGCGCCGCGCAGCTTCTCGATGTGCCCCTCCGTAACGGAGGAGGCCATCCACTTGCCTCCCGCTCCGGACATGGCTGGAGAAGGTTGAGACGGGATGCGCGGACTTGGGCGCTGGAGCTCGAGTGCGTGGAGATGGATAAGCAAAGGAGGAAGAAGGCGTAGGTGAAAAAGGTGGATCCTTATCCCCTATATATGGGCGGACGAAGACTATGCGTCCCCACCAGCCTGGTAAAACTCGCTTATCTCCCAAGCGCCACAATCAATGGCGCGGTTGGGTTACCCACGTCTGTATTGATGGGAATCCCGGAATAAGGGGAACACGATCTCTGCTTCGACAAGACGTGCCAAGGAAACCGCTTCACTGAACACGCTGAGGTGGTACAATAAAAACGATTCAAGTAAGGCTTGGTGGTGGTGTGACGTCATGCCACGAAATACGTCAGCAGATTGAACTTGTGTACATATTATTCTCTCTACAGTGGTACGTGGAATTTATTTTGCAAAGCCGGACACTATCCTGGTGTTCACAATCTTCTATGAATTATTCGGAGGAGGAACCCGCCTTGCAATGCCGAACAATATGCGCGCCGGACTCGTCGTCATTGAAGCCTAGTTCAGGGGCTACTGAGGGAGTCCTGGACTAGGGGGTGTCCGGATAGCCGGACTATCATCATCGGCCGGACTCCAAGACTATGAAGATACAAGATTGAAGACTTCGTCCCGTGTCCGAATGGGACTTTCCTTGGCGTGGAAGGCAAGCTTGGCGATACGGATATGTAGATCTCCTACCATTCTAACTGACTCTGTGTAACCCTAGCCCTCTCCGGTGTCTATATAAATCGGAGGGTTTTAGTCCGTAGGACGAACAACCATTACAACAATCATACCATAGGCTAGCTTCTAGGGTTTAGCCTCCTTGATCTCGTGGTAGATCCACTCTTGTACTACCCATATCATCAATATCAATCAAGTAGGAGTAGGGTTTTACCTCCATCGAGAGGGCCCGAACCTGGGTAAAAACATCGTGTCCCTTGTCTCCTGTTACCATCCGCCTAGACGCACAGTTCGGGACCCCCTACCCAAGATCCGCCGGTTTTGACACCAACAATGTCCACAGCGGCGAACTCCATGATCAGCGCCCAATCAGATTCGATTGGTAGGGGCGCAGGAGGTTCGGAGTCCGGTGAGGAGTCCGGCACCTCGGAGTCACGAGCTTCACAAGGGACAAGGTCGGTATTCGGCTCCATCACCATAGAGGTTGCAGCCCCCGAGGCGGTGTCTAGCCACCCGTCCTCGATCTGCGCAGCCGGCTCCGAATTAAGGATCGGAGCGGACACGTGTGCGGCCTCCAGGGCACTGTCCGGCGGCAGAGCTAAATCATGCCCATCGTGACAGTGCGGAGCGCTCGGCTATGGATCGAATCCATCGAAGATCAAGTCTCCGCAGATGTCAGCCATGAAGTTCAGACTTCCAAATCTGACCTGACGGCCAGGGGCGTAGCTTTCGATCTGCTCCAGATGGCCAAGCAAATTGGCCCGCAGTGCAAAGCCGCCGAATACGAAGATCTGTCCGGGGAGAAAAGTCTCACCCTAGACTGTGTCGTTGTTGTTGATCGAAGGAGCCATCGAGCCTATCGGTGACGACACAGAGGAACTCTCAATGAAAGCACCAATGTCGGTGTCAAAACCGGTGGATCTCGGGTAGGGGGTCCCGAACTGTGCGTCTAGGCGGATGGTAACAGGAGACAAGGGACACGATGTTTTTACCCAGGTTCGGGCCCTCTCGATGGAGGTAAAACCCTACTCCTGCTTGATTGATATTGATGATATGGGTAGTACAAGAGTGGATCTACCACGAGATCAAGGAGGCTAAACCCTAGAAGCTAGCCTATGGTATGATTGTTGTTGTTCTGTCCTATGGACTAAAACCCTCCGGTTTATATAGACACCGGAGGGGGCTAGGGTTACACAGAGTCAGTTACAATGGTAGGAGATCTACATATCCGTATCGCCAAGCTTGCCTTCCACGCCAAGGAAAGTCCCATCCGGACACGGGACGAAGTCTTCAATCTTGTATCTTCATAGTCTTGGAGTCCGGCCGATGATGATAGTTCGGCTATCCGGACACCCCCTAGTCCAGGACTCCCTCAATCATGCTAAAACTTGGGTTTCGTCTTTGCCTAAATATAGTATTGATTCTTAGAATAAGTGCAAAGATGCTTTTATCTCTAAGTATTTTCCTCCCACTAAGATCATCTCTCTTAGAAACGATATTATGAATTTTAAAAAACTTGATCGTGAGCATGTTTCCCAATCTTGGGAAAGAAAGAAATTAATGATTCGCAATTGTCCTACACATGGTTTGAATTTATGGATGATCATACAAAAATTTTATGCCGGATTGAATTTTGCTTCTAGAAATCTTTTAGATTCGGTCGCGGGAGGCACTTTTATGGAAATCACTCTAGGAGAAGCTACTAAACTCCTTGATAATATTATGGTTAATTATTCTCAATGGCACACCGAAAGATCTGCTAGTAAAAAAGTGCATGCGATAGAAGAAATTAATGTTTTGAGTGGAAAGATGGATGAACTTATGAAATTGTTTGCTACTAAGAGTGCTCCTATTGATCCCAATGATATGCCTTTGTCTACCTTGATTGAGAATAACAATGAATCTATGGATGTGAATTTTGTTGGTAGGAATAATTTTTGTAACAACGCGTATAGAGGAAACTTTAATCCTAGGTCGTTTCCTAGTAGTTCCTCTAATAATTATGGTAATTCCTACAACAACTCATATGGAAATTTTAATAAGATGCCATCTGATTTTGAGAATAGTGTTAAAGAATTTATGATCTCTCAAAAGAATTTCAATGCTTTGCTTGAAGAAAAATTGCTTAAAGTTGATGAATTGGTTAGGAACATTGATAGACTTTCTCTTGATGTTGATTCTTTGAAACTTAGATCTATTCCACCTAAGCATGATATCAATGAGTCTCTCAAAACCATGAGAATTTCCATTGATGAGTGCAAAGAAAGAACCACTAGGATGTGTGCTAAGAAAGATTGCTTTATAAAAGCGTGTTCTTCTAGTTTCCATGAAAATAATGATGACGATCTAAAATTTATTGATGTGTTCCCTATTAAATCTTTGTTTTGCAATATGAATCTTGATAATGATGGGACTGGAGATGAGTCAACTTTAGTTAAAAGGCATTCCAATGATTCGAAGTTTTTAGATCTTGATGCTAAATTTGGTAAAAGTGGGATTGGAGAGATCAAAACTTTACATAGCATTGAACCAACTATTATGGATTTCAAGTAATTTAATTATGATAATTGTTCTTTGATAGATTGTATTTCCTTGTTGCAATCCGTGTTGAATTCTCCACATGCTTATAGTCCAAATAAAGCTTTTTACCAAACATATTGTTGATGCCTTGATGCAATCTTATGAGGAAAAACTTGAATTGGAAGTTTCTATACCTAGAAAACTTTATGATGAGTGGGAACCTACTATTAAAATTAAAATTAAATATCATGAATGCTATGCTTTGTGTGATTTGGGTGCTAGTGTTTCCACGATTCCGAAAACTTTATGTGATGTGCTAGGTTTCCATGATTTGATGATTGCTCTTTAAACTTGCACCTTGCGGATTCCACCATTAAGAAACCTATGGGATCAATGATGTTCTTATTGTTGCAAATAGGAATTATGTGCCCGTAGATTTTATCATTCTTGATATAGATTGCAATCTTTCATGTCCTATTATTCTTGGCAGACCTTTTTCCTTAGAATGATTGGTGCAATTATTGATATGAAGGAAGGGAGTATTATATTCCAATTTCCATTAGGGAAAGGCATGGAACACTTTCCTAGAAAGAAAGTCAAATTACCTTATGAATCTATTATGCGTGCCACTTATGAATTGAATGCCAAAGATGGCAATACTTAGATCTATTCTCGCTTTTATGCTTAGCTAGGGGCGTTAAACGATAGCGCTTGTTGGGAGGCAACCCAATTTTATTTTTGTTCCTTGATTTTTGCTTCTGTTTAGTAATAAATATTTCATATATATTCTGTTTATATGTGGTTTTATGTTTTAATTAGTGTTTGTGCCAAGTAGAACCTATAGGATAACCTACGGTGATAGTTAATTTGATTCTGCCGAAAAACAGAAACTTTTGCACGCACGAGAATAATTTTAATAAATCACAGAAACGTGATTTTGCGTTGATTCTTTTTGCAGAAGATCAATAGACAAATTGCCCAGGACTTTCTATTTTGGTAGGATGTTTAGAGTTCCAGAAGTATTCTAAAGTTACAGATTGCTACAGACTATTCTGTTTTTGACAGATTCTGTTTTTCGTGTGTTGTTTGCTTATTTTCATGCATCTATGGCTAGTATCAGGGGGTATGAACCATAGAGAAGTTGGAATACAGTAGGTTTAACACCAATATAAATAAAGAATGAGTTCATTACAGTACCTTATGTGGTGGTTTTTATTTCTTGCACTAATGGAGCTTATGAGATTTCCTGTTGAGTTTTGTGTTGTGAAGTTTTCAAGTTTTGGGTAAAGATTTGATGGACTATGGAATAAGAAGTGGCAAGAG
The DNA here is from genome assembly GCF_002162155.2 of Triticum dicoccoides. Taxonomy (NCBI): domain Eukaryota; kingdom Viridiplantae; phylum Streptophyta; class Magnoliopsida; order Poales; family Poaceae; genus Triticum; species Triticum dicoccoides. The sequence continues at coordinate 263,126,444 of NC_041383.1, read as the reverse complement.
CCCAAGCTTGGTGATGCCCATGGCACCCCAAGATATTCAAGGACAACCAAAATCCTAAGCTTGGTGATGCCCCAAAAGGCATCCCCTCTTTCGTCTTCGTCTATCGATAACTTTACTTGGAGCTATATTTTTATTCACCACATGATATGTGTTTTGCTTGGAGCGTCTTGTAAGATATGAGTCTTTGATTTTTAGTTTACCAGAATCATCCTTGTTGTACACACCTTTTGGGAGAGACACACTTGATTTGGAATTTATTAGAATACTCTATGTGCTTCACTTATATCTTTTGAGCTAGATAATTTTGCTCTAGTGCTTCACTTATATCTTTTAGAGCACGGCGGTGGCTTTATTTTGTAGAAATTGTTGATCTCTCATGCTTCACTTATATTATTTTGAGAGTCTTATAGAACAGCATGGTATTTGCTATGGTTATAAAATTGGTCCCAAAATGATGGGCATCCAAGTTGGGTATAATAAAAACTATCATAGAAAGTGAATTGGATGCTATGATCAATTTGATGCTTGATAATTGTTTTGAGATATGAGGATGGCGATATTAGAGTCATGCTAGTTAAAGTAGTTATGAATTTTAGGAATACTTGTGTTGAAGTTTGTGATTCCCGTAGCATGCACGTATGGTGAACCGCTTTGTGATGAAGCTGGAGCATAATTTATTTATTGATTGTCTTCCTTATGAGTGGCGGTCGGGGACGAGCGATGGTCTTTTCCTACCAATATATACCCCTAGGATCATGCGCGTAGTAATTTGTTTCAAGGACTTGTAGATTTTTGCAATAAGTATATGAGTTCTTTATGACTAATGTTGAGTCAATGGATTATACGCACTCTCATCCTTCCACCATTGCTAGCCTCTCTTGTGTCGTGCAACTTTCGCCGGTACCATACACCCACCATATACCTTCCTCAAAACAGCCACCATACCTACCTATTATGGCATTTCCATAGCCATTCCGAGATATATTGCCATGCAACTTTCCACCGTTCCGTTTGTTATGACACGCATCATCATTGTCATATTGCTCTTTGCATGATCATGTAGTTGACATCATATTTGTGGCAAAGCCACCTTCATAATTCTTCCATACATGTCACTCTTGATTCATTGCATATCCCTGTACACCGTCGGAGGCATTCATATAGAGTCATATTTTGTTCTAAGTATCAAGTTGTAATCTTGAGTTGTAAGTAAATAAAAGTGTGATGATCTTCATTATTAGAGCATTGTCCCAAGTGAGGAAATATGATGGAGACTATGATCCCCCCACAAGTCGGGATGAGACTTCAGACTTTATAAAAAAAAGAGAAAGCCAAATAAAAAAAGAGAAAGGCCAAATAAAAAAAGAGAGAAAAAGAAGAAAGAAAAAAGGAAATAAAAAAATGAGAGAAAAAGAGAGAAGGGACTATGCTACTAACCTTTTACCACACTTGTGCTTCCAAGTAGCACCATAATCTTCATGATAGAGAGCCTCCTATGTTGTCACTTTCATATACTAGTGGGAACTTTTCATTATAGAACTTGGCTTGAATATTCCAATGATGGGCTTCCTCAAAATGCCCTAGGTCTTCGTGAGCAAGCAAGTTGGATGCACACCCACTTAGTTTCTTTTTTTGAGCTTTCATACACTTATAGCTCTAGTGCATCCGTTCCATGGCAATCCCTACTCACTCACATTGATATCTATTAATGGGCATCTCCATAACCCATTGATATGCCTAGTTGATGTGATACTATCCTCTCCATTTTTTTCTTCTCCACAACCACCATTCTATTCCACATATAGTGCTATGTCCATGGCTCATGCTCATGTATTGCGTGAAAGTTGAAAAAGTTTGAGAATACTAAAGTATGAAACAATTGCTTGGCTTGTCATCGGGGTTGTGCATGATTAGATACTTTGTGTGATGAAGATAGAGCATAGCCAGACTATACAATTTTGTAGGGATAGCTTTCTTTAGCCATGTTATTTTGAGAAGACATGATTGCTTTGTTAGTATGCTTGCAGTATTATTAATTTTATGTCAATATGAACTTTTATCTTGAATCATTTGGATCTGAACAAACATGCCACAATAAAGAAAATTACATTGAGAAATATGCTAGGTAGCATTCCACATCAAAAATTCTGTTTTTATCATTTACCTACTCGAGGACGAGAAGGAATTAAGCTTGGGGATGCTTGATACGTCTCCAATGTATCTATAATTTTTTATTGTTCCATGCTATTATATTACCCATTTTGGATGTTTATGGGCTTTCCTTTACACTTTTATATCATTTTTAGGACTAACCTACTAACTGGAGGCCCAGCCCGAATTGCTGTATTTTTGCCTATTTCAGTGTTTCGAAGAAAAGGAATATCAAACGGAGTCCAAACGGGATGAAACCTTCCGGAGCGATCTTTTTGGAACAAATGCAAACCAGGAGACTTGGAGTGGACGTCAAGCAGCAAACGAGGCGGCCACGAGGGTGCCCGGCGCGCCCCCCAACCCTCATGGGGCCCTCGTGGCTCAACCGACCTACTTCTTCCTCCTATATATATCCACGTACCCCAAGAACATCCAGGAGCACCACGAAAACCTAATTCCACCGCCGTAGCCTTCTGTATCCGCGAGATCCCATCTTGGAGCCTTCGTTGGTGCTCCGCCGGAGGGGAAATCGACCATGGAGGGCCTCTACATCATCTCCAAGGCCTCTCCGATGAGTTGTGAGTAGTTTACCACAGACCTTCGGGTCCATAGTTATTAGCTAGATGGCTTCTTCTCTCTCTTTGAATCTCAATACAAAGTTCTCCTCGATCTTCTTGGAGATCTATTCGATGTAACTCTTTTTGCGGTGTGTTTGTCGAGATCCAATGAATTGTGGGTTTATGATCAAGTTTATCTATGAGAAGTAATTGAATCTTCTCTGAATTCTTTTATGTGTGATTGGTTATCTTTGCAAGTCTCTTCGAATTATCAGTTTGGTTTGGCCTACTAGATTGATCTTTCTTGCAATGGAAGAAGTGCTTAGCTTTGGGTTCAATCTTGCGTTGTCCTTTCCCAGTGACAGCAGGGGCAGCAAGGCACATATTGTATTGTTACCATCAAGGATAAAAAGATGGGGTTTATATGATATTGCTTGAGTTTATCCCTCTACATCATGTCATCTTTCTTAATGCGTTACTCTGTTATTATGAACTTAATACTCTAGTTGCAGGCAGGAGTCGGTCGATGTGTGGAGTAATAGTAGTAGATGCAGAATTGTTTCGATCTACTTGTTGCGGACGTGATGCCTATATACATGATCATGCCTAGATATTCTCATAACTATGCAGTTTTCTATCAATTGCTGGACAGTAATTTGTTCACCCACCGTAATACTTATGCTATCTTGAGAGAAGCCACTAGTGAAACCTATGGCCCCCGGGTCTATCTTTTATCATATAAGTTTCCAATGTACTTTTATTTGCATCTTTTACTTTCCAATATATATCATAAAATACCAAAAATATTTATCTTATCTTATTATCTCTATCAGATCTCACTTTTGCAAGTTTCCGTGAAGGGATTGCAACCCCTTTATCGCGTTGGTTGCGAGGTTCTTGTTTGTTTTGTGTAGGTACGAGGGACTTTTGAGGAGCCTCCTACTGGATTGATACCTTGGTTCTCAAAAACTGAGGGAAATACTTACGCTACTTTGTTGCATCACCCTTTCCTCTTCAAGGGAAAACCAACGCATTGCTCAAGAGGTAGCAAGCACACGCTCTCGTCGTCCTCATTTGTAGATATTTTCTACATCTTTTGTACGCACGATCAATTTAGCTAAGGTTTTTTTTATTGAAGTGCATGTATATACAAAACATAAGAGAACATATTTCATAAAATCAGTGATTGCTTTTTTACTTAATTATCCTGGACAGTCACATAGTGCACTAGGGGCAAAATGGTCTTTTCAGCTCACACTTAACATTGTTAGTGACTAAAGGAGACGGAAATGTCATTGAGTGAACAAGATAAAATTTGAGTGTCAAAAAGGGAAGAATATTTTATTTTGGGCCAAAAATGGAAGCAGATTTTAAGAAAGGGCCAAATAAGGAATTCTCTCATACTCTTCAAGAGGAAGAGTGGGACTCAACAAGTCGTCATCAACTTTGCAAATGAAGCTCAGTGTCAACATGAAGCAAAGATTTTGATGATTAGAAGTGAGAACGACACTGAGTTCAAGATTACACCTTGGATGAGTTTCTTAGTGACAAGGAATCAAGCACTAATATGCCTCACCCTATACCCCTCAACAAAATGGTGTGGCGGAGAGGAAGAACGGATGTTGATGGACGCAGCAAGGACCATGATGTCTGAGTTCAAATCCCCGTACAACTTTTGGGCCGAAGTCATCAACACCGCATGTCATGCATCCAATCGGCTCTACCCCCGCAAAGGCTTGAACAAGACTCCATATGAGATACTTACCGGCAACAAGCCCAACCTCAAGTACTTCCGGGTGTTTGGTTGTAAGTGTTTCATTCTCAAGAAAGGCGTTCGTTTGTCTAAATTCGAACCTAGAGCTCAAGTGGGCATATTTGTTGGTTATGCTACAAACTCTCATGCTTACCGTGTCTTCAACAAGTCCACCAGACTCATTGAGGAGATGTGTAACATGGAGTTTGATGACAATAACGACTCCCGAGTGGAGAAAAGTGGTCTTTGTGATGTAGGTGATGAAATTCCTCCCCAAGCCATAAGAAGAATGGGGATTGGTCAAATACTCTGTCACGCCCAATATGCGACCCTATCCAAAAGGAACTCGAAGGTCCCACCAAGGATAGACCCGCATATTGAAACGCTTTTGAAAGGTGGATATCATTACATCAACATTACATAATAGATAGGGATACATACATAAGGCATACAATGCCACACGAATACAACAATACATCATACAAGAGATCGACATCCGACTACGGATGATACATAAACAGAAACTCAAACAATATCCACCCTGCTAGCCCAGGCTGCCGACCTGGAACCTATCCCCTGATCGAAGAAGAAGCAGAAGAAGAACTCCAAATAAGCAAACATCGCTCTCGCATCATGATCATCGCATAACCTGTACCTGCAACTGTTGTTGTAGTAATCTGTGAGCCACGAGGACTCAGCAATCCCATTACCATGGGTATCAAGACTAGCAAAGCTTAATGGGAAAGGAAGGGGTAAAGTGGTGAGGTTGCAGCAGCGACTAAGCATGATATGGTGGCTAACGTACGCAAATAAGAGCGAGAAGAGAAACAAAGGAACGGTCGTGAAGCTAGCAATGATCAAGAGGTGATCCTGAACACCTACTTACGTCAAACATAACACAGAAACCGTGTTCACTTCCCGGACTCCGCCGAGAAGAGACCATCACGGCTACATACGCGGTTGATGCGTTTTAATTCGGATCAGGTGTCAAGTTATCTACAACCAGACATTAACAAATTCCCATCTGCCACATAACCGTGGTCATGGCTCTCGAAAGTTTATACCCTGCAGGGGTGTCCCAACTTAGCCCATGACAAGCTCTCACGATCAACGAAGGAATAGACCTTCTCCCAGGAAGACCCGATCAGTCTCGGAATCCCGGTTTACAAGACATTTCGACAATGGTAAAACAAGACCAGCAAAGCCGCCCGAATGTGCCGACAAATCCTGATAGGAGCTGCACATATCTCGTTCTCAGGGCACACCGGATTGTCCAAACTTCCGGTAGGCGAGCCCAGAGTTGCCCCTGGTGGCCACCGGCGGCTGACGGTTTGGACCAACACTCACGATGAGCACTGGCCCGGGGGGGTAAAAATAAGATGACCCTCGAGAGCGCGACTCCCAAGGGAAAAAGGGCTAGGTGAGGCAAATGGTAAAACTAAGGTTGGGCCTTGCTGGAGGAGTTTTATTCAAAGCGAACTGTCAGGGGGGGTCCCATAAATCACCCGACCGCGTTAGGAACGCAAAATCCGGGAACATAACACCGGTATGACGGAAACTAGGGCGGCAAGAGTGGAACAAAACACCAGGCATAAGGCCGAGCCTTCCACCCTTTACCAAATATATAGATGCATTAATAATATAAGAGATATTGTGATATCCCAACATAACCCTGTCCACCATGGAGAAATCTTCAACTTCACCTCCAACTAGCAACGCTATAAGAGGGGCTGAGCAAAGCGGTAACATAGCCAAACAACAGTTTGCATAGGAAAGGTGTCAAAGGTTAGGGGTTCATGGCAATATGAGAGGCTTGAAGAGCAAAAGATAGGTAGCGCAGCATAGCGATAGAACGAAGCAACTAGCATAGCAATGATAGTAGTGAGATCCAGGGTAGCGGTCATCTTGCCTGAAATCCCGCAAGGAAGAAGAACGAGTCCATGAAGAAGACGAACGGATGAAGCCGAACCAATCGTAGACGAACGAATCCTCACGATCGCAACGAAACAGGAACTAACAGAAGAAGCACATAACATGGTAAACACACCACACATAGGCAAGACATGATGCACAACAAGCATGATGCATGACCAAGCTACATGAAGCTACTCATGGCAAGAGATGATGCAAACAAGAACAACACATCAAGGCAAGTTTAAATGAGGCCGGGAATAACATATAACAATTCCGGTAAGTCCTCATATGCAAATTTCGAAATTGGTCCAGAACTGAATAAACCTTATGTTCAAGTTGTTAAACAGCAAGTTAAGATGCACCAAGATGATCTACACGAAATTCTAGTCAAGTTACATATAAAGTTCATTAGATTCGGAGCTACGGCCTAGAAGATATGAGCAAAACAAGGTAAACATGGCATCGGTGCAGAATGCATACAAACATCAAGCAACACCTCAAAACAAGGATGCAACATGATAATATTAAGCTACATGCAAAAACAAGCAAGTTTCATATATAGCACACTCAAAACGGAGTAACGGTGCAACACATACACTCTATACAAGACATAACAACAATCTGACCATAACAGCAACTAGGCATCTTACAAGCATCAAAACAACATGCTACAGCAACTCAACATAATAACAAAAGGCATCGGCATGAAGTACAGGTAAAGCATAACAAAACATGAACACTGAGCTATCTCCAGAAATCACTAGAACATGCTCAAAAGGACATGGGAAGATTGCAAATAATAACAGTTTCAGACTTGGCAGAAATAACATCAGGTTGCAAAGTTTAGAGCAAGCAAACAACATGTTACAGGAACATATCATGGCAAACAAAGGCATGGCATGAATCTACTAATTGCATAGATTAAAAGTCCCTTAGTGACCAAGAGACAAAAAGGCACGGAAAATATGATGGCACCCATGTAAACATGGCAAGTTATATTACAGATTCATACATGGCAGGCACAACAATAAGTAGGCATGTTGGTGAGCTTGAACCACTCACTATAGGGCAATACATGGCATGGCAAGGCACCCAACAGTAAGAAGGCATGTTTATGAAGCTAAGCATGTCAAGAGCAAGGTCATAGGATTCATGGATCACTAGGAAAACACATGGAAACAACTGAACTTAATGTAAACAGGCTGACAGCAATATTATCAAGCAACTTTGGAGTAAGATATGAGCAATCTACAGCAAACTATAAATGCAACCAAGAGTATGAATGGATAGAGCATGACATGTAGATCAAAACATGTTTATAGAGCATCTTCAGATTATGCATAGAATGATTAGTAGAAGCATGTTAACATGGCAACAAAATATAACAGAATCTGTCAGGAAAACAGAAACAGCAAGTACCCCACTTAACAAGCTTGATGCACTCAACACACAACTCACAAAAATACATAGCATACACCCCTGGAAAGATGGCATGGCATAGATCAAAACACATGAAGACATCAACCTCATAGGATGCACACATCAAACATGGCAAAAATGATAAATGAGCAAGTTATAACAGTTTCAGCAGGTTAACAACAACATGCACTCTTCCAACAGCATTTCGGGCATCAAGATAAGTGCAAATAAAAATGATGGAATGGAATGAAATGAAGTACTCGTCGAGACGAACAATTTGACATATTATACACACAAAACAGAGCTACGGATGCAGAGATACGATGCGATGAACATGACATGAAAATGTTAGAAAATAGGGACTTAGGCAATTTCGGGGGCAACCTCCAGATCTGCACGGGAACCGAGGATGGCCGGAAATTCGCCGGAGTTGGTCGCTGCGGGGAGGAGGTAGGGCGGCGAGGAGCTCCCGGGTCGGATCTCGCCGGATCCGGCCGGCGGCGAGCCGGAGAGGCGACGGGGGAGGCCGAAGGCGGAGCGCGGCGAGGCGCGG
>NC_041383.1:263080553-263117679 GCF_002162155.2 Triticum dicoccoides | reverse complement strand
GGGCGACCGGCGGCGGGGAAGACGGGAGGCGCGGCGGCGGAGGGCGGTGCCGGCGGCGGCGGCGGGGCGACCCGGACGTGTCCGGCTGCGGCCGGACGTGTCCGGTGGCGGCGGGGACGAAAAATGGCTAGGGTTAGAGGGATTCATCCGCGAATTTCGTAGGGGGAGGCATATTTATAGGTAGAGGGAGCTAGGAGAGTCCAAATGAGGAGCGGTTTTCGCCCACACGATCGTGATCGAACGACCGAGAGCATGGAAGAGACTTAGATGGGTTTTGGGCCACTTTGGAAGGGGTGTTGGGCTGCAACTCAAAGAGGGCTTTCCGGTTACCCGGTTAACCGTTGGAGTATCAAACGACCTCCAAATGGCACGAAACTTGACAGGCGGTCTACCAGTGCTATACCAAGGCCGCTTGGCAAACCTCGGGCCATTTCGAGAAAGTTTAACACCCGCACAAGAGAAGAGGCAAAAAGGGAACGCCGGATGACATAGGAGTGCCGGATTGCAAAATGGACAACGGGGAAAAGGCTCGAATGCATGAGATGAACACGTATGCAAAATGAAATGCACATGATGACATGATATGAAATGCAGATGATGACATGGCAAAGTGCAACACGCAAGCAAATGACATGGCAACGACGGCGAATAACTGGCGGACACCTGGCGCATCGAATCCGGGGCGTTACATAGTCCCCATTGAGGAACCCCATGTGGCTGATGGAGAAGGACAATGCTCTACTCAAGTGGAGCCATCACCGACACTAGACCCACACGCTTTCGAAGAACAAAGTGAAGGCCCTCAACCCAATGAACAATATCAAGGGCAAGATCAACCCTGTGAAGATGGTAATGCACCAAATGATGTCCAAGATCGACTTCACACATTCGAGCTCACTCAAGATCAAGAGCAAGCTCAAGACGGTGCTCAAGATCAAGAGCAAACTCAAGATGGTGATCAACATCAAGAGCAAACTCAAGACGATGCTCAAAATGAGCAAGATGATCCTCAAATGCCCATCAAGGAACTTCTGGAGTGTCGTGCCATTAAGGTGGCTTCCAAGCTTGAGCGTCGACAACATGTCATGGAAAATGTGCTTTGAAGCTTGAGAAAAGGGGCAACTACTCGTAAACAATTGTCAAACTTTTGTGAGCATCACGCGTTTGCTTCGTGTGTTGAACCCAAAAAGGTACATGAGGTGCTCAATGATGAGGATTGGCTTGAAGCAATGCATGATGAACTCGACAACTTAGAGCGCAATTAAGTTTGGGGATTAGTGCCAAGGCCAATGGAGGGACACAATGTCATGGGACCAAATGGATCTTCAAGAACAAGCAAGATGCGAACGGTGTGGTTGTTCGAAACAAGGAAAGATTGGTGGCACAAGGCTACTCCCAAGTCGAGGGTATCGACTATGGTGCAACATTTGCCCCCGTTGCACGTCTTGAATCTATTCGCATGTTGCTTGCATATGCATCTCATCATGATTTTAAGTTGCAACAAATGGATGTGAAAAGTGCATTCCTTAATGGTCCTTTGAATGAGTTGGTGTATGTCAAACAACCTTCGGGATTCGAGGATCCCAAGCTCCCCAATCATGTATACAAACTCAAGAAGGCGCTCTATGGCCTTAAACAAGCCCCACGTGCATGGTATGAGCACCTTACCGAGTTGTTGCAAGATCATAAGTTTGAAATTGGTAAATTGATCCCACTCTTTTTACTAAGAGGGTCAAAGGGGATTTGTTCATATGCCAACTATATGTTGATGATATTATTTTTGGTTCTCCTAATGAATCTTTTAATGATGAGTTTGCTGCACTAATGACCGAGAAGTTTGAGATGTCTATGATGGAAGAGTTGAAGTTCTTTCTTGGGTTCGAAGTCAGGCAAAGAAGAGAAGGAACATTCGTCAACCAAGCCAAGTACACCCAAGACATGCTCAAGAGATTCAAGCTAGATGATGTCAAGCCGGACAAGTTTCCCATGCCCACCAAATGCAAGCTTGACAGTGACCCCATGGTAAAGCGGTGTATCAAAAGGTATATCGTTCCATGATTGGATCCTTGCTTTACCTTTGTGCATCTAGACCGGATATCATGTTGAGTGTGAGACTCTGTGCACGGTCAAGCCGCACCTAAGGAAAGCCACTATGTGGCGGTCAAGCGAATCTTTCGATATTTGGCTCATACCCCAAACTTTGGCTTATGGTATCTCAAAGGAGCAAGCTTTGATCTCATGGGTTACTCGGACTCGGATTGGGCGGGAGATTGTGTGGAGAGGAAGTTAACTTCCGGAGGGTGCCAATTTCTTGGTCGCTCTTTAGTGAGTTGGTCTTCGAAGAAGCAAAATTGTGTGTCCCTCTCATCCACCGAGGCCGACTATGTAGCCTCCGCAAGTTGTTGTGCACAATTGCTATGGATGAGGCTAACTTTAAAGGATTACGGTGTCACTTGTGACAAAGTGCCTCTTCTATGTGGCAATGAAAGTGCTATCAAGATTTCCCACAATCCGGTGCAACATAGCAAGACGAAGCATATTGAGATTCGTCGTCATTTCATTCGGGGTCACATCAAGCGTGGAGATATTGATATCATCTACATCAACACTCAAGAGCAACTAGCGGATATTTTCACCAAGCCTCTAGATGAACCAAGATTTCTCGAGTTAATGCATGAGCTAAATATCATTGACTCGAGCAATGTGCCTTGAATCTAGGCACACCCCATCACACTCATCATTATATCTTGTTCTAGATGTATGCATGGACATAGGGGGGGTGTTGTTCTCTCAATGAACTCTCCCTCCCCCCATTAAGCATAGATCGATCAAATATTTCACATTAGCCATTTTTTATGGTACTTGTGCTTCAAAGATGAGTTTTGGTCATGGGCCCAAGGTTAAAATCTTCGCGGTGCCATACCAATTTACTCAAACATAGGTGGCTTCGGCCACCGCCCTCTCATTGAGAGGTGTTTGGCTTTCTTTGTGTTTGTGCCTTGAGTTTCTCCAGGGCTGCTTCTCTTGTTTGGTTGTCTTTTGCTCTTGGAGTTGCTCCCTCTATTTGTTAGTGTTTCATGCCTTCGTCTTTTGCCTTTCTCTCTTTTGTTACATAAGCCCTTTTCCCTTTGTCTTGCTTAATTGTCGCTGGAGCGGCACTACCGCTGGGGCAAGGCGGTACTACCGTTCATTAGCTTAAGCGGTACTACCGTCGGCCCGGGCGGTACTACCGCTCTGAGGCGGGGCGTGGGGGTATGAATCGGGCAGGGGGAGTTTCCACTCCCCATACCCGTTCGCTCTCTCCCACTTCCCTTCCTCTCTCTCCAGCGACGAACAAGGAGGGGGGGCGCCGCCGGGCCGCCGTCTCCGTGCCGTCTTCTGCGTTTTCGTCCGATGGGATCATTTCCCACCTCCTCCTCTTGCCATGGATGCCGGTATTGCCTCTGCTTTCCTCTCCCTTAGTTCTCTTCTTTGGATCTAGGCTTTAGGCCAATATTATCAGCATTCATCAATTTTTGGCCAAATCGAGGCTTGAGTAGAGCGTAGAAGTCTGCTAGACTAGGTGGATTGGAGATTGGTAGGAGAAAAATTGAATTTGGCACCCCCGGTAGTACCGGATCTAGAAGTGGCAATTGTCAGACCATCATCCTCCACCTTGGGCGGTACTACCGCTCCCCCAGAGCAGTACTACCACTTGTAGGCGGCACTACCGCTGCCTAGGACCTGGAGAGGTACTACCGCTCGTAGCCGGCACTACCGCTGCCTAGGAGCGGTACCACCGCTCGGGATGCCGGCTTCCACTTTCCCCGTACCAATCTATGATTATGTTTGCTTCTTTCTGCTGGCTTATGCAATGTTCTTCTTTTGCTTTCCTTGTTGTGTGTGGGTTCTAGGTGATGGAAATTCGGAGCAGCCAGCCCGTCACATCAACCCCGGGCTTCCTGGAGGGTCAAAGCACTATCACACCTCTGAGATGGCTGCTGCATCATCAAGTGCTCAACCAACGCAGCCCAAGCCTCCTTCCAAGAAAGTTGCGAGCAAGCCAAAGTCGAAGGTTAAGTCTGTGTCAGAGATGTCAGCTAAGGAGTTATGTGTGGCTTGTTGCCGCAATCTGTATTCCCGGCCTTAAGAGCCAGCTCTTGTCAACCGCCCTTTCTGGAACCGGTAGCAGTGGTCTATCTTCTTCGATGTGCTCAAAGCAAAGAAGAACCTCTTCATGAGTATCCGTTCCATTGACATTCCTTATTTGGAGAAGGACCATTCCTACTTTGGAGAGGCTCTTGATATGTGTGCTCAATTGAACATCCTCAAGCTCATGGATTTCAACAAGGACTTTGATGCGGAAATGGTGGCTCAATTTTATGCCACTATTCACCTTGGCACTGATGAGGAAAGGACCTTGACGTGGATGACCAATGGCAGACTTCTCACAGTCAAATGGGAGGCATTCATGGAACTTTTGGGTGTTGAAGATCAGGGACTCAACAACCCGGTAGGTTTTCGCCCCCACAAGGAGGCTACTTCTACTCACAAGTCGGCTCTTTGGCCATATAGCACAGTGAAGGTTCATCCTGTCAAAAAGAAAAAGACATATGAGTTGTTTCCTTTTCTGGATATTCTTTATCACATCTTCAGGCACTTTCTTTTCTCTCCTATTGGGAACTTGGATCAGGTTCATTCTTATCTTGTGGATATGTTGCTCTTTTGCCAGCATGAGAAGGAGGCAAGCAAAGGAGAGTCTTTGGATGTTTCTCATGTCAAGTGGTCGGAGCTTATCTCTGCCATCACTGAGTGCAAGTGCCCCATCTATGCCCCCTATGTGATTGTTACTTATTGAGAAGGCATGGGCATACACTTATCCTGATGTCAGGTTGGAGACCGGTGATTTGGTCTCTCATGAGATTGTTCGACTGAGACAGAAGGAGCACTGGGGCACTCCTGTTCCGGAGACTGAGACTCCTTTGGGAGATGATGAGGCCGAGGCCGACGATGATGAAGATAGCCCTCTGGGCTGGAGCCATCTTGGTCTAAGAAGCTCAAGCTGAAGATGAAGAAGCTGTTCTGTATGGAGGCTCACAGATAGTATATGGTGCATGTGTCAGAAAAGAAGTCACGCAACCATCACAAGGTTCTCATGCATCAACTGGGTGCAGAGGTTGCCAGTGAGTCAGAGGACAAGATCACTGACGAGGAGGAGTGGGTCTTTCAGAATTGCCCATGGGCGGATTTAGATACCGATCAGCCTGCTGCTACTGCCGATGACGGAGGCGCGGGCGACCACGCGGAGCTGTGACAATGGGGATCTTCGGCATTGCTATCACCTGTGACCGTAGTAGCACTCTTTGCCCTTTTGGTGTCTCGATGCCAAAGGGGGAGAGAGTTTAGGGATTTGCTGAGTTGTGAGTGCGTCTTATTTGTCGTGTCTTTCTCTCTCGCAAACTCTTTCATCGTTCGTTTGCTTTGGTTTGGTTTGTGCTTGTGAGACTTGGTTACCCTGTCATATGGTGTGATACATATGCTATCTTATTATTATCTTATGCTTGTCTAGTACTTTAGTAGTATGTGAGTTGCATGCTTAACTTGTGCTTCTTATGCTCACTTACTACTTCTTGCATCCTAGTTTAAGCTTCCCATATTATAGATGCAAGTGTTGTTTGTCTATAAAATATAGGGGGAGTGTTGATCCTAGTGTGTGTGTGTGCTTTGCATTCTAAAAGCATTCTTCATTAAGTGCACAAATCTAGGGGGAGCCCGTCTATATTTTGTAGATTATGGGGTTTGCTTATTCTCTTGTTATATCTCTATGCAAATCCCGTGTTGTCATCAATCCACCAAAAAAGGGGGAGATTGCTAGGGAATATTTCTCTCTAAGTGGTTTGGTGATTGATGACAATGCATTTGCGGACTAATCGTGTGCATTGAGCATTTCAGATATTCATTCATATGGCACGAGACGATTTCTTCCCCTTAGAGCTTAAAATGAAGACGGTATAGTTTTCCTTCTTTTCAGTTTTGGTGGACTTGACTCGTAGGAGATACCGTATACTATCAAGAGGGGTCCATATCGGAAAGGGTGGGTGGAATCAACACATACACATCTCTTTTGCACCAATAGCTCTTTCCCGCATCCTTGGAGGATCCTTCGTTGTCGTGGAAGTGGCATTGGAGAGGAGACAGCGGTAGTACCGTGGAGGTAGCAGCAGTACCACCCAGAGCGACGGGTGGTAGTACGGATGTAGCAGCGGTAGTACCGCTCAGAGCTATATTTGGTAGTTCTGCTCCAGTTCTGCCCTAGTACTGCTTTGACTCGAAACAAGCTGTTCTCGTGTCGGGTTCAACGGCAGTAGCAGCAGCAGTACGAGCGGTAATACCGCTCATGAGCGGTAGTACCGCACCTACCACCGCTACTAGTGCCGTTCGGGGTCTCTCTCCTCTGTCCCTTCTCCCTGTGCAGCTACTAAGCATGGTCACAGCGGTAGTACCTCTGCAGCCAACGGTAGTACCGCTCCCATGAACGGTAGTACCGCTCCCATGAACGGTAGTACCGCGCGCTGCGGGCTGAGAGTGGGGATAACGGTTGGATTGTTCCCCCACTATAAAAGGGGGTCTTCTTCCCCAAGAAGACTTACCTCTTCTTCCCCCAAACTCCATTGTTGCTCCAAAGCTCATTTTTCCCGGTCTCTCTCCCTAGCCAATCAAACTTGTTGATTTTCTAGGGATTGGTTGAGAAGGCCCCGATCTACACTTCCACCAAGAGAAATTTGATTCCCCCCACTAATCCCATGCGGATCTTGTTACTCTTGGGTGTTTGAGAACCCTGGAAGGTTGAGGTCACCTTGGAGCCACATTCCATTGTGGTGAAGCTCCGTGGTTCGTTGGGATCCTCCAATTCGGTTGTGAAGAGAGCCCCAACCTTGTTTGTAAAGGTCAGGTTGCCGCCTTCAAGGGCACCACTAGTGGAATCACAACATCTCGCATAGTGTGAGGGCGCGAGGAGAATACGGTGGCCTTGGTGGATTCTTGGGGAGCATTGTGCCTCCACACCGCTCCAACGGAGATGTACTTCCCCTCAAAGGGAAGGAACTTCGGTAACACATCCTCGTCTGCACCGGCTCCACTTGTGGTTATCTCTTACCTTTACTTTGTGCAAGCTATTGTTGTGTTGTATCCTTGCTTGTACTTGTTGTTGTTATTGTTAGCATCATATAGGTTGCTCACCTAGTTGCACATCTAGACAACCTTTTGTTGCTAAGCCTAATTTGTTAAGAAAAGCTAAAAGTTGGTAGTTGCCTATTCACCCCCCCCCATCTAGTCAACCATGTCGATCCTTCCAACCTCTATGTGAGTTTATCAAACATATTATTAAGTAATTTATATTGTTTATTTAAAAATAGTTGACAACTTATTTTCATTTACAACTTATTTCCATTCTTCAAAAAATGTACGGAAAGTAATAGACAAAACCTACTAAAGTTATGGGTCAGATAAATCATTTTGTTTCATGGATTAATGATGTTGAGACTTTTAAGACGAGTCATCATATCCCTCGAAGTTATGGTCAATATGTGCCACTAGTCAACGTGTTGAACTACGGTAACATCCATCGAGATATCATGGTAAGATTTTTCTTATTATGTCACCAGTGCATCTTTTGCATACATTCTTCTGAAGCTAAACTATATTTTGCTAAGTATGTTATTATGATGTTCTTCAACAGGAACTCCCGGCGGATTGTGTACCTCGTCTTATGAAAATGAAAGGTGACATGAATATTATTAGCTTACGGCCAAGTTGGCCTACGTGTCACCGTAGTGCATACACGATTCATCAAAGAGATGATGTCCTCACAATCAAACACTGGAGAAAAGTTCTGAATGATCACAGGGAACTACTTGGGGGCAACATCAAGCGCAGCCCATAAATGGGAGACATGTTCATCTGTATTCTCCATAATGGAGATTCAGGGGTTTACCTGTTTTATGCTATTTTACCTTTGAGAGAGTAGCAGTTCTTAGGTAGTTATGTGCTACATTGTATAATGATGAGCTAGTTATTATATGACTATGATGATGAGTTGTTATCATGATGATGATGAGTTATGTGCTACATTTTGCTAGAATGATGAGCTAGTTCTTATATGACTATGTTGATGAGTTGTTATCATGATGATGATGCTGAGTTATGTGCTACATTGTGCTAGAATGATGAGCTAGTTCCTATATGACTATGATGATGAGTTGTTGTTGTTATTATTATGATGATGATGAGTCATTATATCAAAATTGGTACTATATCAAAATTGCTGCTATATCAAAATTTATATAACGATGTATAAATAGAGTATAAAATAAAAGAATTGAAATACAGATGAATAGTAGTAGCACAGGGAGAAGCCCACGCTACTGCTACTTAGCAGTAGTGCCTGTACAAAAAAGCGCTACTGCTAACATACTTAACAGTAGCGTGGGCATACCAGCACTACTGCTAAAGTTTAGCTGTAGCGTCGTAGCAGTAGCGCCGTCCCCCGCGCTACTACTAGAAAAAAAAACATGCGCTACTACTAGGGTTTTCCCTAATAGTGTAAGGGGCGAGTAGGTGCGTTGTGTGCTTGTTTGGTATTTTATCGTGCTTGCGGTGTACATGGAAAGATTGTGTTCGGTGGGGGTGGTGCTTCTACTCTCTCGTTTTGTGTTTCGGCTGGTGCTCTGTCTCACACCAAATATAAAAAAATTGACCCTTGCCTTTTCTGAATTTCATTTGGCTCTTATTTGCTTTGGATTACTTTCTCTGAACTAATTTAAGAAAATGGTCTGCCCCTTTTTCGGGAGGCAAATGAGCATGAGCTTAACTAGTCGAATTCTATATCTAACTACGCTCTTTCACATATACCAATTTCAAGACCAAGAAATGGATAGTGCTCATTATATGAATCCATCACAAAAAAACATCTCAAATGGACATCAGTTTGAAACTAGGTTTAAATGAAGTTTAAAATCAAATTTAAATAAATAATTTTAAAAAATCCAAACTTGTGCAAATTCGGTTAACTGGATACTTGGGATCAACATGAAATCAATGCAAAGACTTTCTAAATTTGGAGTTCTAGATCAAACCGTAACAACTTCAAATTTAGTTTTGAGTTTTTCCAAAAACTCTACCATGGCAGTGTTTTGAATCGGTAGAAACTCTGCCATGGCATCATTTTCTGGTTTTGATAGAAATGGGCATGTGGCGGACCGTGATTGGCTAGTACCGGTTTGCCCTCGAAATATAACATGGTGTTGGATTTTACGGTCATCATACGGCTTAGATTAGGCCGTACTGTTTGGTTAATTTAGAATTTGGTCAATGGATTTGAGGGGGCGGCTCACAAGATCCCACACCGCCCTAGGGTTTTGGCCGACCAACATCCATCACCGGAGATGAGGATGGCGGTAGTGACGCTATGGTGGTACTCAGGATCAATGCTACAACAAGTCCTTGGGTGCGCACCTTATAAATTTCGGCTCAGCGCCACATGACGGCGACCATGGCGGCGCCAAGGATGGACGGGTTTGTTGGGAATCACTCCCCAGAGATGCAGACACAGCGGTGAGCTTAAGATTTGGACGACGATGAAGCTCCATTGCTACCACTATCGCGCAAGTTGTCAGCGAGGTGCGTTGCAGCACGACGAAGCAAATGGACAAGAAGGCATGCCAGGTATGCTCTTACCTCGCCAGTGGTGGTGCTCGTGCATGGTTAAAGTCATGCTCATGGGTCACCCTGGATGTGCGCAAGGTGTCAGGAAGATGCACTGGAGCGTGAAATAGAAGTAGGAAACATCATACTTGAAGCAATGGCATCAAAATACTCGTGGATTTGTTCTTTCGCATGCCAGGTTCGCACAAGAACATCAATGTCCTTCAACGATCTCTGTTGTTCTCAAGAGACTTTGTGATAGGGATACTCCAGCATGCAACTACACTGCACAACTACACCATGGATACTACCTTGCCGATGATATCTATCCTTAATGGGCAGCGTTTGTGAAGATTATCCATGAGAACCAAAACAAAAGAAATGTCCGTTTGCACAAATGCAAGAAGCTATTACGAAGGATGTGAAGAGGGTATTTGGAAAGCTTGGTGTAATCTTGCACAAGATGATTATGGATGATGAGGGTGATGTGGCTTCCCGTACTTCTATTTTGAGAAGCTCAAAGTAAATGTCCGCCTCCTGGAAGAAGATGCAATGCATGTTGTTAAATTCTTAGAGATGCGTTAACAACTTCGAGATCAAATGCGCGTGTGCAACTACTCAATGTTCTTTATGGAGCATATGTGGATTCACATTGGAAACCATCAACCGTGTGATTTCATATTAGTTATGTTTAAACTATGCACTCCAGATAATATTTATTTTTGAACTATTTAAAAAAATATGAACCTTTTATTTTTTTTTGAATTGCCATGTATTATTTTGATTGTTCTTTGTTATCTGTATGGTTCAATGATCCATGTGCATGTATTTGCATGAGAATGAGGATTTGCATGGGGAGCGTTGTTGTCCATACTGGCAAATGAGGGTTAGTACGCTCCCATCTGCGAAAGCATCCACATATATGATCAAATTAGATAAATGTGATTGAAGATGCTATTAAAATCTACAACCAACGAAACGTGAACGACTTACGAGGAGAATATCACGTGTTCGCACACCTCCCATGCTCCCTTGATACAAGAGCTCCTGGGCCGTTGGATTATGGCACACTTCCCATGCTCCCTTGATACGAGAGCTCCTGGCCGTTGATCATCCAACAGATCCAACGGCCACAAGGGGACCTTGCGCGAACTTGCCAAAAGAAACCCTTGAAGAATCCCATAGTTCCACGCAGGTCCAGATTTTCCAACAATCCAGCGGTTCAAGAGCTCCTGTATCATGGGAGCATGAGAACAGTGTGGGGGCGCGTGATATCCTCGCACGACTCGTGTAGCGATCAACGTGTAAACTGCAGTGCCGTGTTGGAAGTCTAGCTGCAGTCAATACACTCAGCAAAGGGAGGAAAGATCAAAGCAGTTGCCCGTGCATGTTATTTCGCGGCTGTGCCTCCGCAGCCGTCAATCGATTCGCAGACACGTCGTAATCACATGATACCAACAGTTATATGCTCCCATGATATCAATTCAAAAAATTCAAATTTAAACGTCTCAAAAAAATCCGAAAAAAATCATAGATGTTCTCAACATATGTGTCTACAAGCCCTAAAAAATCAGATCCAAATTCGATATACACATTGAGAAAAAAAAGACAAATCTGTTGTGAATAGTGTAGTTTTTTATACTATTCATGTTTTGTCTTTATTGACACTATTCATGCTGAATTTGTCTTTTTTGTTTCTCATTGCACAATTTGAATTTGGATCTGATTTTTTAGGGCTTATAGACACATATGGTAAGAACATCCATGATTTTTTTTCGGAATTTTTTGACACGCTTAAATTTGAATTTTTCAAATTGGTATCATGGGAGCATATAAGTATTGGTATCATGTGATATTCTCCCCGTAATCACCTATGCAGTTCCACTTCAGTTTCGGTTCTTACCTTGCCCCTGGTGTGTAGTGTGCCGTGTTAATTTACTTCCCTTTTGCGATGATGCTCTCATCGCTCTGTTACATTTTGAATGGATATACGCCAAACTGAATGTCATTTTTCAGTCCCTACCCCGGCCGTGCGATGTTTGTAGCCTTCGTAGTTCTGCTCCTCTCCTTGCCGGCGCCATCGGCCGGTGACCAGCTGCTCTGCGCCGGCGCCAACGGCAAGTACAGCCCAAACAGCACCTACCTGACCAGCCTTAGATCCCTCGCCGATGAACTTACCGCCAGAGCCATGAACTCGCACTCGGCCACTGGCACGGCCGGCACGGGCTCCAACGACAAGGTCTACGGCGCCGTGCTCTGCCGAGGGGACTCCACCGGCGCCGACTGCAGCGGGCGCCTCCGGGAGGCCTTCGGCAGGACCATCGACGCCGACAGCACCGGGGCCGCCGCATGCGCGCTCCACAAGGACGTGGCGCTCTACTCCGAGCTGTACCAGCTTCGCTTCTCCGACGAGGACTTCCTCTCCGCCTCCAGCAACGCGCCGGAGTGGGTCGACGGCACCAACCTGAATCTTGTGCCGGCCGCCGATGCTAGGCAGTTCGACGAGCTGGTCGCCAAGCTAACGAGATCCCTTGCAGAGGCCGCGGCAGCGCAACCGGACAGGTACGCAACGGCCGACGTGCCGTGGTCGTCACGGGAGAGCGAGCGGACCGTGTACGGGCTGGCGCAGTGCATGCAGGACATGCCGCCGGAACGCTGCCGCGCTTGCCTCAACGGAGTCGGCGCTGAGATACGGCGGCGGATAGGTAGCAGCAAGATGGGCGGAGCGATTCATGGTGCGCGGTGCACACTCCGGTACGAGACCGGCACCCAGTTCTTTACGGAGGCTGCCACAGGCAAGTTGTTGCCTATGTTATTCAAAACTCTAATTGAGCATGCCACATATTCAGATCCTTATACTAGCGACCTAAAACGTCTTATACCATATGTTTATGGAGGGAGTACAATTTAGAGAACAAGAGAGAAACTGGGATTTTTTTAAATTCATTTTTGTCTTTAAAAAAATCGAGCGTTGAGAGAGAAACTGAGATTCTTTTTTAATCCATTTTTTCTCAGCACAGGTGCGCACCAGTGTTTGAGTTCTAGACTCGGCTCTATGTACTCCGGAATTTTCTTCTATAAAAATAAACCACCAATCACTAGTCTCATTTTTAAAATCCTTTTCATGAACATCAAGTTTTTCCGCCTTTTTTATCATCGGAGTTGGACTATCAACAATTAGATAAGATCATAAACAGGTTTCATGTGTTTCTGGGTAGCTTAAGAATAAAAAGTAAGACTGCATAGAGTTTTGCTAGATATGATTCTATAATAATGGAACTAACAGAACACGGGTAATGGCACAAAGGTTCAGTTTGCTTAATCAAATTTGGGTACATATACTGGAAGGAAGCAATCATGGAAAGTACATGACTTTACCTATCTGAGTCACCTTCTGACATTTCCCTTCTACCCGCAAAAAAAAAGTGCTTATGAAAGAGCTGGAACCTTGAGAAGCTATTAGAAGTATCGTTCATCCCCTACCTGTAAATTATTCTCTTGAAATATTCAGGGCAAAGGAAGGGCCACGCACTCCTGATTATTGCCACAGTGTACTCGCTCTCGGTCGTCTGTACACGTTTGCTTTTCTGTGTCCTATACATCATAAGACGAAGAAAAAGAGGTAAGCAGTTCAATAAATTCCATGCGCTAATGATGATAGTTGCAACTAACTCACTACCAAGTGATCTAATTTCATGTAATAACTGATAACTGATGGAGGGGTGTACATTTAGGGAAGATAAACTCCACGGAGCAGCCCAAGAACATAGATGAAATCCTGAGGCTTTGGAAGATGGAAGATACCGGTTCTGAGTTCTCCTTGTATGATTTCTCACAAATCGCAGATGCTACAGACAACTTCTCACCCGGCAAAATATTAGGACAGGGTGGCTTTGGGCCCGTTTACAAAGTATTTTCTATCATATTCATATTTCCTCAATAAAAACAAAATTAACATGGCACCATTCTAAGTTATAGAGGATGGTTCATGATTTTTGCAGGGAATATTTCCTGACGGACAAGAAGTAGCGATTAAAAAACTCGCTGCACGGTCAAGACAAGGTCTAGTGGAATTCAAAAATGAGATCCAACTGGTAGCAAAACTTCAGCACAGACACCTTGTTAGGCTGCTGGGTTGTTGCATCCATGACGAAGAGAAGATTCTGATCTATGAATACATGTCAAACAAAAGCTTGGACTACTTCATTTTCGGTACATTTCTTTCTGGAGTAATTTGCTAACGTTTAATTGTATGCCTTCCCCTCTGTAGTACTAAACACTCAGCCCTGTGCCACATTTGCAGATCCAAACAGGAGGACATCATTAAACTGGATGATACGACTTAAAATAGTTGAAGGAATAGCCCAAGGGCTTCTATACCTTCATGAGCATTCACGACTGCGTATCATCCATAGGGATCTGAAAGCAAGCAATATTCTGTTAGACTCTGAGTTAAATCCTAAGATTTCTGATTTTGGCATGGCAAGGATATTTCCGTCAGATGCCACTCAAACAAAAACAAGCAGGCTTGTTGGAACATAGTAAGTACAGCACACGAGTAAATTACCAATTAATGTTTCTACCCAAGCATTTTCCTTCTTACTATTGCATGTCATCTTTCCTAGTGGTTACATGGCTCCTGAGTACGCATTTGAGGGCCTCCTTTCGATCAAGTCAGATGTTTTCAGTTTTGGGGTATTGCTTCTTGAGATTATAAGTGGAAAGAGGAGTGCAGGATTTCAGCATTATGGAGAAGGAGAATTTCACAATCTTCTTCAATATGTAAGCAAGTTAATATCTGTAAAATTGGTGCATTCTCGATTTTTCATTTCCATGAATTGTAGGGGTCTTTTCATTCTTTCCCCGTTTTATTAGCTACTATAAGTTTGTGTGCAAATTTAAATACAGATATATAAGGTTACCCCTACCGTCAAATTTATGTAAGGACCGTATTTCCAGGCATGGCAGATGTGGGAAGAAGAAAGATGGCATGAATTCATTGATCAATCAATTGGTGATGAATATGAACCAGGAGACATGATGAAATATCTCAGGTTGGCACTGATGTGTGTCCAAGTAAAAGCAGTAGACCGTCCCACTATGTCTGATATTGTTGCAATGCTTAGCAGTGACGACATCACTGTACCAGAGCCAAGGCAACCAGCTTACTCCTATACCAGAGTAGATGTGTCAGTGAACATCAATTTATCATGCACCAGAAATGATATAACCCTCACCACTACTGATGGTAGATAAATGAGTAATTTATTTCATTTGCAAAGTGTGTGACTACTGGTTTTGGATGTTCTTCTTGTATTGACAAATTAAGTAGACAGGGCACTGTTTGTATTCCATTAGTGACTCAGAACTTCACCCATTTATCCTATTCCTGCATATGTAACAAGATTTTCCATCATATGCAATGCAATATTTACAATTTTGTGACTATGGGAACATATACATATCTGTTTCGAAACAACATAGCACTCGAACCAGCACATGCCCTGTGAGCTGCTGAGCAGATCAACAAAACCACCCTACTATCTACCGTCAGATGGTCCTTTGAGATTCACATATTTTATGTCTCTACACTGTGCAACATTGCAGTCACTGTGATGAACCAATTCATATCTAGCTTCTAAAATCCATTATGGAGAAGGTATTCTACACTCCCGGTACTCCCAACTCTAGAAATCCCATTCTAAAAGTAATGAAAAATTTCAACAAAAATTGGCAATACAGACAAACTTATATATAAATCATATAACAAAAAAAATCAAAACAATGGATTTGAAATACACGTCTAGAAACAAAAATGACAAATATAGCTGTGAATAGCACTAATCCAATTTGGGCCGAATTCAGCTCATTAACAATATGAATGCTGGATTCTTCTTTTTTGTTTCTCGAGCTACAGATTAAGTTATGGTTTGGAACTTTGTGACATAGCAGATACATATAGTATAAGTATTGCAATTCTGCTCACAAGTTTTGGTAATTTTTTGATAGGCCAAAACACTCACGAGCACCAGGAGTATTCCACACCGGGATTACTCCATACATTCTCGTCCGTTCTATGCATGTTAGACATGAAAATGAATTAATGATAAAGTGAAAGTGCAATCTAGAACATATGGTGACCTTGTTTTAGACATGAAGGTACTGTAAAATTGCCTTTACTAAGATGTGAAACTAGGACATGCTACAACAGTGATGATGGTCTCAAAGGCTCGAACTGAATAGAGGTGGTATAGCCCACCGGGGATAGCAACATATTTCCCAACACAAATAGATAGTTTCTCTGTAAAATGTTCATATAATTAATATGCATGAAAGCAGGATTAGAAGGGAAAAAAAACGCAATTTCAGATAACGGGATTGAAAAGTATGACAGCACCTGTGTGTGTAAATAAAGTCCAATGCTTACACTTGGACCAAATTGGAGGTCAAGCCCCTGTCCAGTAGGCATGTTTCTCTGCCCTACTTTGCAGGATATGGTGACCATCATCATCAGTCATCCTGTCAATTCAAAGAGAAATGTCTAACTTAGACCAGTCTGGTCCCAAAGGTCATTTTCATAAGAACCTTCAACATGTTTACCTCTTGTACACAAAGAGAAGATGTTATTTGCCACTCATTCATTACAGCTTCATGAGTACTTCTGCAACGCAGATAGATCAAAGGCCATTTTCTGAAGTAAACGAGGAGGATGCCACTATTATCTCTCTTAGTTCTCTTCCTCTCCTCGGCTTCGTCAGAAGGTCAGGCTCTCTGCAGCGACAATAATGGCGGCATGTACATGCCAAACAGCACCTACAAATCCAACCTTGTATCCCTCGCTGAACTACTGTTTGCCAAAGCCACAGAGGATCACTCAGCTACTGGCACGGCTGGCATAGGACCAGACAAGGTCTATGGTGCAGTGCTTTGTCGGGGTGATTCTGACGGCTCCGACTGTCGGAAGCACCTAACCAGGGCCCTTGATGAAGCAATCAACAGCAAAGCTGGCAACTCTTACTCCCTCCAGAGTAACAACGTGACCTACTACTACGACCAATACCAGGCACAGATAAGCTTCTCCGACCAGGACTTCCTTTCCAACTTCAGTGACATGCCCGGGTGCACCGTGAATACTAACCTGAATTCTGTGACGGCCACTGTAGTAACCGAGCGTTATGAAGACCTTGTCACCAAGCTGCTGCATGCGCTTGCTGATGTTGTGGTGAGCCGAGCAGAAAAATATGCAGTCGGCAAAGTGTGGTTTGAGGAGACAGGACAGACGGTGTATGGGCTGGCGCAGTGCATACGGGATATGCCATATGAGCGTTGCGTGGCATGCCTGGATCGCATAATCTCTGGCAGGCAGAATAAGATCATTTCTGGCCAGATGGGGGCAGCATTTCTTGGGGTGTGGTGCACATTGCGTTATGAGACGGACACACAGTTCTTTACTGATACCAAGATGCGGTCGCTCGATGCGCTCCCAAGAAGTATGTTTTCTTGAATGGTTCCATTAATTGCATAACATATTTATTGGCTTCTTTTGACCATTCCAGTAGAACAGAAGTAAATAACTTAGTCTTAAGTATTTTCATTAGTAATTTCGACTTTGAGCCTCATTATCTTATCCTAAGAGGGCATAGATTTGAAACAAGGGGGTGTTTGCAAGTTTCTTTTCCTAGAATTAGGGGGGAAAAACTTACCAAAGATGTGCTAAATTAAATGGCTAGAAACCAAAATACCTATTCCACTTCAACTGTTTCAGATAGTAATTGACAACTCCTTTAGCCTCCAATTTGCCTTTTTACAGCCAATTTGTTTCAAAGATCAGTCTTCTCCACCCTAGACATGATGCTGGGAGACAAGCTTGGCAATAAATATGAAAAGTCGAAAACTACTCCCTCCGTTCCTAAATATAAATGTTTGTAGGCATTCCACTATGGACTACATACGGAGCAAAATGAGTGAATCTACACTCTAAAATGCATCTATATACATCCATATGTGGTTCATAGTGGAATCTCTACAAAGACTTATATTTAGGAACGGAGGAAGTATGTCTTAAAACTCATATTCTTCAGTTTCAAGAGTAAAGACACTTTAACCTGTAGTTGGAAGTGTTCCTTCAGTTATGATGAATGGTACTAGTCATATCAAAGACATAGCGTATCAACAATGCAGCACATAACTCGCCATTGGTTTATCAAAATAGATTTTCATTGGAATTTTATGTGAATGTACAGGTAAAACACACTTTTTTCGATGGAACAATGCAGTCTTGGTTGGCGTTGGAGGTTTCATACTAGTAATATCAATTTCTTGCTTGGTTTTTCATATCTGGGTCAAAACACAACGACGAAGAGGTATGTATTCTCATCAATTCACCACTGCATAAGATAATATTTGTCACTCTTTATTTTTCTAAGTACATATATGAATAGCATAACATTTCATTATTATGTTTCAGAACAAACAATATTTAAACTAGGACAGCTGTATTTGTCAATACAAATTGCAATAAATCTTTGGAGGATGGGAGGAGCCAACCCAGAATTTTCACTTTATGATTTCTCCAAGATAAAAGAAGCTACAAATAACTTCTCAATTGGTAACAAACTGGGACAAGGTGGCTTTGGTCCTGTATATAAGGTGATTGTGTTGTGTACTGGCATCCTAAATGCTATCTTACTCAAAATCCAAAGTAAACATTCACTTGCTTGACTGCTTTTGTTTGAATACCATATTTCGTAGTGAGTTGAATTACTTATAGTCACCCATGAAAAAGATATGTGTTCTGCAACTATGCACAATTTAACTTTTCCCAAAACATGATACACTGTATACATTTATTAACTTGTTTTCCTTTTCTCAATCTCAGGGCCGATTAAGAAATGGACACAAAATAGCAGTCAAGAGACTGGAAACATCTTCTTTGCAAGGTTTACTGGAATTCCAAAACGAAATTCAACTTATAGCAAAGGTTCAACACAAAAATCTCGTTAAACTGCTGGGATGTTGCACTCAAGGAGATCGAGAAAAGATGCTTGTATATGAATACATGGAAAACAAAAGCCTAGACTACTTCATCTTTGGTAGCCTTTCTAGTTTTGATGTGCCAGAAGCCTAGAGCACAGTATTATTTATAATTTGGCGATGCGTTTCGATTTATTATATATGTTCTGCAGATACCATTAAAGGAAGGCGATTAAACTGGTCAAAACGTTTGCGCATAATTGATGGGACAGCTCAAGGTCTTCTTTATCTTCACAACTACTCACGAATATGCATTGTTCATAGGGATTTGAAAGCAAGTAACATTCTCTTGGATAGTGTCATGAATCCAAAAATATCTGATTTCGGAGTGGCCAGAATATTCTGCTCAAATATGGCAGAGTCAAATACCACCAGAATAGTGGGAACACAGTAAGAACATAAAAGCATGTTCACTTTTAGTAAATATCAAATGTGTCCGCTTCTTTTGGAAGGAATGAAAATGCATTGAAGCATCCTATGAACTTAATCTTGAATTTCTACCTTTTGCATTAGTGGCTATATACCTCCGGAGTATGCTTTTGAGGGGGTTTGCTCGATCAAGACAGATGTATTTAGCTTTGGCGTATTGATTCTGGAAATAATAAGTGGAAAGAGGACAGCCCAGTTCTATCGGTACAATGGGAAACTATACAATCTCATTGCATATGTGAGTGAAGTTACCCTAGACCCCAATTTGCACTTCTATGCATACCAATTTTCATTTTACAATGTAGTGTGTATATTGTTTGTTTCAATATTGATAAAATCACAATATTTTGACAACAGGCCTGGCAACTTTGGATAGATGGAAAATGGAGTGAGATGGCTTATTGTCCAGCAGAGAACGAAAATCAAGAGATAGAGAGGTGCGTTCATGTGGCACTTTTATGTGTTCAAGAAAGTGCAGAGGATCGACCAACTATGGAGCATGTTGTCACAATGCTAAACACCAAGAGCATGAGCTTACCTCCACCTAAGCAACCAGCTTACTTCCATGTAAATCCGAGTGAGCAAGAAGTTTCATCATGCAACAATACTATAAGCATCACATTAGAGAGATAACACCACATAGTCATCAGCGCTGAGAAAGATGCTAGTTGCATTGATTAAGTTTATTTGCCTCCAGATGAAACTATTTGCATTAATATAGTGATGCCGATGTGCTTGATGTTTATGCACATCTTTCTGTCCTATTTTGTCACCCAAACAATATTATACATTTTCTTTCAGCGTGCAAACTTTATTGCTTGCTTCTTGTTTATTTGCATTAATGCATAAGCAGAGCTCATGCTTTTCCCCGTCAGAAAAAAGAAGAAGCGTGTTGAAGATATATATCACCAGTTGCAAGATAACTGAAAGAACGAAAACAGAAATGGTAACATTTTGTTATGTTGTCCAGTGACACATTCCTACCATAAAGTACATACGTACAACAATAGAGGTGAAGTGATACTTGGCAAATGACAAAGGACTCTGACAAAATTAAGAGTACTAATTCAAACGAAACCTATATGCTCTTGGAAGAACAGTAATTGCTAACGTTGCAATCTCAGTTGCCAATTCAAGTACGCCAGCAAAATGAAATTACTAATACTACAGAGCTGACAAGGAACTCGGGATAACCGCAAAGCTGTTTCCCCGGCACTCCAAGCATAAAGGACCACATTTTCTCCCATTATTCTACCGAATCGGCGATTCACATGAAGAGCAGATAACAGTATGCAGCATCCCTATTAAGCGAATTTAAAAGTGGAATTGCGATGCCGATTCTACATAGGGAAACTAGATCGGTTATAGAGTTGTAGAGACGAATCTGGGCTCCCGTTTGCTCAGGTAAGCGAAGTTAGGTCGCCCGGGAAAGGCTAGCTGAGACTTGTCGGTCCGCACGCTGCAGCCCTCGCCGTCACCAGTAGGGTGCTCCGCCGGCGCAAGTGCGTCTATCATCGGGAAGGAGCCTGCGGCGCTCCGGTGGGCTGGAACGCAGGGTCGCCCCCCGTTGGGCCAAAATCGCTGTTTTATCCTTTTGGTCAAAGGTTTGCTCCCACTTTAAAATTTTAGTTTTTTTTTTACCGCTCAACATCAAAAGCAAGATGATTTTTTTTGTCATCTACTAGTGTGGGCTCTTTGGCGGTAGGGTCATGGTCAACCTCTACTCATCTCTTTAGACTAAGCTAACGTAACCACTACGGTAATCGATGATAGCGACATACCTTACCATTGGGGCTTCAGCGATAGACTCCTGAAAGATAAGTGGTGGGGGCGCACCAACCCATCCATTACCGAAAAAGACTTTCGCCCCGCTTTATATATAAAGCAATGACCGACCACAGCTCAGATACAAACGCATGCCACCACAACACACGCACACACCCAAGGCTGGATACATAGGCGCTGAGCGCGGCAACACTACCCCTAGTACTACAAGAGCAACCGGAGTCCTCAACCATGGACACGCCAAAGCGAAGAGAAGAAGCCGCATATGACGAACCATGTGCTCCAAGGCGGCGCCTTCAAGAAGGTTACGACACTAGAGGGCCGTCACCGCCCGACCCGAGGGCCAGAGTTTCCCTTGAAGCAACACGACAGGCAGTGAGAGCCGCAACGACGCCTTCAAGAAGGGAGCGAGCTTCGCCGCCGACAGTCCGTCCGAAGACAGAGCAGGTTTCCAACCCATCCATTCAGCCCCCAATCTTCTTCCTTTTCTCATAGCCAAACATTGCCCACCTCTCTCTCTCTCTCTCTCTCTCTCACACACACACACACACACACACAAATTGGTGCTATTTGTTCGGTGAATCGGATGTTTCATCCTTTGAGGTGGCCTCTGCCATCCCTCACCATTTTGATTGGTTGGAATCATCTTATTTTATAGCATTGTTCATTTTTAAGCAAACTAGTTTTGGTGATTTCTCTCAAATCCATTGCAAAAATGGTGGAATGTAGGGTGGTATGAGTTTTATGATGTGCAGTAGGCATTTTGCTCATGGTTTATAGCAAGAACTAAGGGTAGGGCTAGGGTATATGTTAAGTAATGCCACATAACGATCAACCTGATAAGGCTTAAGTCTCCGTGCTTATCATGCTGGTCCATAGATCGATTTGTCAGAATACACAGTATCGATGTAATACCAAACACAATGCTTCATTCTATTACATTGAAATGACCAGAAATAACATAATTAATTACAACTCTAAGTGAAGTATTCTGTTACCAAATATACTACGTATCAATAGTTCAATGCAGTGGAAAGTATAAACAAATCTTGATAGAGCTCCAACTATGCCACGTGCGAGGTATGTCGAGTGAAGGTGTGTAACCCTATGTAAGGTCATGCTTCAACATAATCACCTGCAAATATGATACATTGCAGCCACTAGGTGTTGAGTATCATAGTATAAAAAATCATGCCTTTGATCAAAACCGTGGGAACAACTATGAAGATGTAAGAAAACAAGCACAACAGATAAGAGGTGTTTGTGAAGACATGCAGATTCCCGCAACCAGGTTAAACCTATATGCCCTTTAAGATCCGGTTTAGTAGAAGTTTCCCGTACCTTTCCCCAAGGTTGTGCACCATGATAGAGAGCCAAACAAGTTATTGTTATCAGATTAAATTCCAATTATTGTTGTGGCTGGGGATAGGAGAAAAACTATGTAGATCGACATTCTCGGGTATGTTAATCCCATCGTGTGGCTCGAAGCTAGGGAATGGGTTGGGATCACCCATGAGAAGGTTGGTGAATGACAGATTAGATGCAGTGTTTGTGTGTGAGAAATGAGGTGGGGGGCATTTATTGTAAAAATTCAACAATTTTCAGACCATTTAACCCCTCCAAATTTCAAATTTGAAGTTTAAAAGGGCAAACGTTGCTAAAAAGGCCAAGCAACCCTAAAAAGGCTAACTTGGGCTACATACCTCATGTGCCGGGCACGGCCCTGTTCCCGTTCGCATGCCATGCGCTGGGGATGCCCCTCCTGGCCACCAGTCTCTCTCACATGCCTCACGTGTCGGGCATGACCCCTTTGCCCCCCTCCTCGCTCGTGTGCCACGCCAGCCTGGGCTATGGTGGCTCGCGAATAAGGCTTGGTTTCGAGGATCGGCCTGGTTCCATGGTAGGCCGAAGGTCGGCATGACCCTTTTTATTTGTATGTAGTGTTGGGCCCATGCCAGGCCCAAAATCCATGCCCACCGGCTAGCCCGTGAGGCAAGACCCATAATGCGAGGTTTGTGCTCTAACATGTGAATGGGATAAAAAAATGAACATTGTGCTCACCCGACGGACCACCTTGCACACGTCGACCACCTCCTCACCCGTTAGATCTTCTTTTGATCGAATTACCAGCAAAAAACTACACATAGTTTAGCTTTTGCAAATTAAGTCTTGTTGCAATCTTACCGAGTGCAACTGGGGGACGGGGTCTTTTGCAGACGCAACATGCTCCACTCTCTCCACCTTTATCCCCAACTGAACGTGTTAGTCCACATGAATTTCACCCAAGCGACACCGCCCATCTTCTTCCTTCTTAGGCACTCCCTTCTCTCCCAAATCCTTTCTCCCTATAGCTCGCCAAGCTCCACTTGAAGCAGCAAGAGTTTTTGGCCTACCGCGTCGATGATCAAGGCCAACATCATCAGGGAGCGCACGCTGGGGTGTTGCAAGCGCTACAACCCACCATAGCTGCTACAAGCATGTCACCACCTGGTGCCGCTAATGCAGGGGACCACCTGTTGTCAACGCACCCGAGACAGCGGAGGGCGTCATCGCGCCGGTGAAGACAAGCCCGACTGCAGGATCGTTAGGAAGTAGTTGATCGAGCCGGCGACGTTCATAATCTGCATGGAAGGCGTGAAGGTTAGCGGAGGGTCCTGTTTTGCAATTGCAACAAGGGTTCTAGCAATTACAACAGAATTCTTGTTGCAAAAAGCACCTCCACGGCTATGTCCGTCGCCATTGCAACAAGAGTCCTGTCAGGATCAGGGCTCTGATCAAGGCAATTTAGTATGAAACGCAGCAATTTAGAGGAACAGAAAGGGCTTCGAACTAGGGTTCTTGATTGGAAATTGAGGAAAGTTGGTACAGCTCGCCACCGGCGGCTAGGGTTTAAACCCAATACAAGTAAAGCATACGTACTCCACACGCAGGTGGCTGGCTTTATAGCCATTACAAAGGAGCTAAAGCAGAAAGTAAAAACAAAGCACATGCATTGTCGGGACGACTACAGAGTCTCGCTTTGATCAGCAGCCGTCGGATGGCAGATCGACGAAGGAGAGATGCCTTGTGCTGGTGAACCGTTATCTTCGCCTCTGAGCCACG
Source organism: Triticum dicoccoides (assembly GCF_002162155.2). NCBI lineage: Eukaryota > Viridiplantae > Streptophyta > Magnoliopsida > Poales > Poaceae > Triticum > Triticum dicoccoides. Next base: position 263,093,649 of record NC_041383.1, on the reverse strand, counting down.
GGATGGAAGATCTACGGCTGTCCCAGCTAGCGGCACGCAGGAATAGGGCAAAAACATGAACAGGGCCTGACAATACCCCCCAATTGAGATTGAGCTTGTCCTCAAGCTCTGAAAGCAGGAAAAACTTTCTGGATAAACGCCGAATCTTCCCATGTCGCTTCTTCCACTGGCAGATTACTCCACTTAACCAACCATCTAACCACAGGGATGCTGATATTACCTTGTTTCCTGGGAATCAACTTCCTTTCCAGAACAGCCTCAGGTTCCAGTTTGATTATACCATCCGGGCCTACCAGCGGCAGTTTTGTTGAAGGCACAACTGCAGGTCCAATATGCTTTTTCAACTGGCTGACATGGAACGTGTCATGTAGTAAACAACCCTCTGGCAACAACAGCTTGTAAGCATGGTTTCCAATTCTCTCAAGGACTCTGAAAGGTCCATAGAATTTAGAATGCAGCTTGAGATGCCTGTGCAGACTTAAGGATGTGTGTCTGTAAGGCTGTAATTTCAAATATACCATAGCTCCCACAGTAAATTCTCTCTCCTTTCTCTTCTTATCAGCAAAATGTTTCATTCTTGATTGTGCTTTGAGAAGATTCTGTTTGATTACTTCAAGTGCCAGTTCCCTGTTGTGAAGAAGATCTTCATTTTCCTCACAAATAGCATCAGGTAGAGCTGATTCTGCAACCATTGGGGGAGGAAATCCATATAGTGCCTGAAATGGTGTCATTTTCAGGGAGGTGTGAAAGGAGGTGTTGTACCACCATTCAGCCAAAGCCAACCATCCATGCCATTTCATTGGTTGTTGAAAACACATGCACCTCAAGTAGTTTTCCAGACACTGGTTAACCCTCTCTGTTTGCCCATCTGTTTGTGGGTGGTAGCTTGTGCTCATGTGTAATTTGATATTCAATGATTTGAACAGCTTCTGCCACAGATTGCTAGTGAAGATCCTATCCCTGTCAGTTACTATCACTAGTGGCATTCCATGCAACCTAAATATATTATCAGAAAATGCTCTGGCCACAGATTGCACTGTAATTGGGTGTTTCATAGCAATGAAATGAGAGTACTTTGTAAACCTGTCCACAACCACTAGGATGAGGTTTTTGTCCTCAGATTTTGGGAGTCCCTCAACAAAGTCCATGCTCACATGGGCCCAAGCAAAGTCTGGCACAGGGAGGGGTTCTAGTAGTCCAGGGGAGGGGGTGTGCTCATCTTGTTAACCTGGCAAACAGGGCAGTTTTTCACAAATGTCACCACGTCCTGTTTCATTCCCTGCCAATGAAACACTAGCTTAACTCTTTGGTAAGTTGCTCTTTCTCCAGAGTGCCCCCCAAGCTCAGAGTTATGGAATGTTTGAAGAATTTCCTGTCTGAGATTAGTAGCTGTTCCCACTACAATCTTGTTATGAAATCTGAGGATCCCATTGTTGAAAGAATAAGCAGAGCTTTTGGATTTATCCACAGTAGTTTCAGCAATGATTTCTTTGATAATACTATCATTCTTATAACTCTTCATAACTTCTTTAGCCCAAGTTGGAGAAGTAGCAGTAGCAACCAATGCCGAGATCATATGTTTTGCCCTGCTTAAGGCATCAGCTACTTTATTCTCTTTTCCTTTCTTATACTCAATTGTGAAGTTATAGCCCAGCAACTTTAACAACAGCTTGTGTTGAATGCCCTCAGCTAGTTTCTGGTCCTGAATATACTTCAAACTCTCCTGATCAGTTTTGATCACTAGGGCAATTGCCAGGAAATAATGTTTCCACTTTTTGACTGCTTCAATTATGGCCAAAGCTTCCTTGTCATAAGTGCTCATTGCAGCTGCTTTAGGACCAATACTTTTACTGAAATATGAGATAGGCCTCCCTTCTTGCATCAAGACAGCTCCCAGTCCACATCCACAAGCATATGTTTCCAAAATGAATGGCTTGGAGAAATCAGGGAGAGCCAACACAGGAGTATTTGTGAGCTTGTTCTTCAATGTGACAAAAGCCTGCTGTTGCTCCTCTTTCCAAGCAAAACCTTCTTTCTTTAAGCAATCAAACAGAGGCCTGCAAATTATCCCATAGCCCTGGATAAATCTCCTATAATAACCACTCAACCCTAGGAAACTTCTCAGTTCAGTAACTGTAGTTGGGGCTGGCTAGTTCTTAATAGCTTGTATTTTGGAAGAGTCAGTTGACACTCCTTCTGAGTTAATCACATGTCCTAAGTATTCAATTTCTCTCTGTCCAAAAGAGCACTTCTCAAGTTTTGCATACAACTTGTTTGCTTGCAATATATCCAATACTTGTTTTAAGTGATCCTTGTGCTCTTCCATGGAACAACTGAACACTAGTATGTCATCAAAGAAAACCACCACAAATTTGAGGTGACCAAGCAGGAAGTTCATTAGTGCTTGGAATGTAGGAGGGCCATTAGTAAGTCCAAAAGACATGACCATAAACTCAAAGAGCCCCATATGAGTAGTGAATGCAGTTTTAGGTATGTCTTCTGCTGCCATTCTTATTTGATGATATCCATTCCTCAAGTCAATCTTTGAAAAGACCTTTGCTCCCTTGAGCTGGTCCAAGAGATCCTCAATCACAGGGATAGGATACTTGTTTTTGATAGTGATTGCATTCAACTTCCTGTAATCAGTGAAGAGCCTCCAAGAGCCATCTTTTTTCTTCACTAGTAACACAGGAGAAGAGAAAGGACTGGAACTAGGCCTAATAATTCCCTTTTTCAACAACTCTTGAATTATTTTCTCTAATATTTGCTTCTGATGGTGGGGAATTTCGTAGGGCCTTTGATTAACCACTTTTGCTCCTTCGACTAGTGGAATTCTGTGGTCACAAGGCCTGCTTGGGGGTAGTTCAGTAGGTTCCTGAAATACTTTTCAAATTGTTCCAACAGAGGTTGTAATTCAGCAGGAATATCTTGACTGGCAGCTGTGAATTCCTGACCAGATGCTGTAAACAGAAAAAACCCACAAACAGCCTGCTCTAACAGCTTCTCAGTATTGTCTTGGGTTTCAGTAACAGGAGCCAAGGGAACAGTTTCATCCACAAATGTCACAAACTGTCCAGAGCTACTAGAAATTTTCATTTCCATTTTAATAAAGTCCATTTGGATTGGGCTATATTTCCTGAGCCAGTCCACCCCCAAAATCATGTCATACCCTTTTAGTTTCAACACCCTGAAGCTGTCATTAAACTGGTGTCCTTGTATCTGATAAGGGCAATTTTTAGCCTGGAATTCAGTCCATAACACTCCCCCACTAGCAACAACTACCTTAATTTTGGGTGTAGGGCTAGGGACCACAGGGAGCTTGCTTGCCATTTGAGGATAAATGAAAGTGGAGGTACTGCCACTATCTACTAATGCTGTGGCCACTGTATCCCCTAACTTAACAGTGAGGATAAAAGTATTCCTAGCTGCTCCTATGCCCATTGCAGCATGCAGTGACACCTTTAACACTGCTTCTTCAGGTAATGGGTCAGTTGCTTCCAAGTCAGGATCATCAAAATCTGTAACAAATATTGTTTCAGGGTCTTCTTCTTCTTGAGCTTGCAGTGCCTGAATTTGTGCTTTCTGGCTCTTTTACAAACCTGCCTATGGCCAGGAACCCATGGTTCTCTGCATTTGTAACACACCTGATTCTGCTTTGCTTGCTGGATGATTGTGTTCCTGTTTAGCATTGGTTGGTTTGTGGATACCTTGGGCTGCTCAAAGACCACTTGTCTCATGGGCTGTGGCACATAAGGTCTAGTTTGCACTGGTTGAACTGGAATTTGAGCTTTTTCCATTCTTCTAGCATACCAGACAACAATTTGTAAATCCTTAGGCTTGAAACACTCCACATGGCTCTTAATATAAGGAGTGAGCCCAGACAGAAAACTTGTGACATAATAATCATTAGGTATGCCAGGGTTTTCTCTCCTCATAATATTCATCAACTGCTCAAATTGTTCCACATAGGCAGCCACTGTAGAAGTTTGATGTGCAGCATGAAAAGAACTAACCACATCACATACTGACTCTGTAGCAAATCTTTCAGTCAGGTAAGAGCAGAATCTGTGCCAAGGCACATTGTTGGGTGCATATCCAGTTCCTCTCCACCATTGCACAGCAGGGCCTTTCAAATAGGACACTGCTAATTCAGTCCTGTGTTCAATTGGTGTTCTGGCTGCAGCAAAGTACTCTCCAGGTTCTGTATCCATGACTCAGGGTCAGCCCCCTCAAACTCAGAAATGTTCAGTTTTGCTGGTTTCACTGTCAAGACCATCCTTTTGTTATCCTGGTGTGTGTATTGTCTTTGCCTCTATCCATCCGGCCACTCTTCCAGGAGTATGTCTTCCACTAACTGTTGGTTTGGTTGTTGAACCACACCAACTCCCGTTGCTGGAGCCACTTCCTTAGTGTTACCAAAGTTGGGATGACGATAGGGCATTTTGGGTGTACCATCTAAATTCAGTTCCTTGCCATTGATATCCTTCAGAGTTGCAGATCCTCTGACCACAGGCTGCTCTTTTTCTTGGCCTGCTCCTACAGGAGGAGTATGGGGCAACAACTGCTTAGGCCTCCCTGCAGGAATTCCTGGGGTCTGAACTTCTGGTGTTTTGTTTTGCACGCTGCCCTGCTCAGACTGGTCCACTGACTGATCTTCAGGTTCAGGTTCGAGCAACAGTCTTCTGAAATTTGCCTGAATCTTCTCAAAATTAACTTGCATTGTGGCAAAGTTCCTGTTGACCATGGCCTGGAACTCCTGAAATTCCTTGTGATCTTGCTCTCTATTGTGCTGCAGCGCCTTGATGTCTAATTCCAACGACTGCAGCTACAGATCTGCCGTTGTGACTGATTCCGATGGCCCTGCCATAGCACCAGATCTGGGCAAAAACAGGGTTGGGATGGGAGGGAGTGAAGACAATTGTCGCCGCCGCCCGCCGTCGCCTGCGCCCGCCTCCGATGGTACACGGTCGGCCTACAAGAGCTGGGATTTTACTCCCTAAGGATTATCCTCAGGTAACCAGGTTGCAAATCCGACTGTACCCGAACGTCGCCACTCCGGCCTTCTCCAATTCGCCGCCGCCAAAGTCGAGAGGAGAGAGGGATTTTACAGCCGAAACCAACCTCATCCGCTCAAAAATCAACGCCGCCACCGAGGAAGGACTGGCCTCTGATACCAATTGTCAGGATCAGGGCTCTGATCAAGGCAATTTAGTATGAAACGCATCAATTTAGAGGAACAGAAAGGGCTTCGAACTAGGGTTCTTGATTGGAAATTGAGGAAAGTTGGTACAGCTCGCCACCGGCGGCTAGGGTTTAAACCCAATACAAGTAAAGCATACCTACTCCACACGCAGGTGGCTGGCTTTATAGCCATTACAAAGGAGCTAAAGCAGAAAGTAAAAACAGAGCACATGCATTGTCGGGACGACTACAGAGTCTCGCTTTGATCAGCAGCCGTCGGATGGCAGATCGACGAAGGAGAGATGCCTTGTGCTGGCGAACCGTTATCTTCGCCTCTGAGCCACGGGATGGAAGATCTACGGCTGTCCCAGCTAGCGGCACGCAGGAATAGAGCAAGAACATGAACAGGGCCTGACAAGTCCTTGTAACAACCATCTTTTCTCTTTTAATTAATAGATACAACTCTATTTATTTTTTAAAAAAAGAAGAGGAAAGGACCCGGAACGAAGACCCTCCAAACCACGTTGCTGAAAAAAAAGTGGGTAAAAATCTCCCAAACCGCTCTTGGGTTGGTCTCTGCGCTGGCTGCCCTCGCCATGGAGGACGATGGCCATCCCGACCCCTACCTTGATCTTCGCCCTGAAATCGCCGAGGAGCGGCGGCGCGCTGCTAGACTCGCTCTTGAGCGCCGCCGCCAGCACCGCGAAACCGCTCCTTGTCTGCTCTCGCCGCCGGCTCCCGTCGCCATGGACGGCGTTGCTCCTCTCGTCTCGTTCCTTGATCTTCACCCTGAACTCGCCGAGGAGCGGCGGCGCCCCGAACCGTCCTCTTCCCATAAAACCGAGTGAGCTTTCGCCCTTTCTGCATGCCCATCTCTTACCCTCCTCACATGCTTACTTCCCATCATAAAAGGAATTCTTTTGCTCCCACCCCCCACCTAAAATAAAAATGCAACTTTGATGACAATTGCGAGTAGAACCACAGCTTCCACCCCTTTTTTTTCAGAGGGATGGAACAAGCTCAAACGATATGCTTGTTATTGAAACCTTCTTCAGATCATTGCTAGTACTAGTACTATAGGATTAATTAAATACTGATCTGCCCTATATGGATCCAGATACTATTTGTACCTGCATGCAAACTCACACCTCGAGACATGCATGTGAGGTATACAGTATACTACCTCCATTCCAATGAATGTCACGTGCACACATTTCAAAATTGAACTTTGACCATAAATTAGATCAATACCTATTTTTTATGGTTAAAGTTGAATTTTGGAATGTGTGTGGGTTATATTCGTTGGAATGGAGGGAGTAAATTAACAACGCATAAGTATGCGAGGTTTTATGGAGAGAGGGAGTCTTAATGATAGATCTACCTAGAAATTCTTGGTTTACTGAACAAGCATGTTTTTGCTAGATGTGTCTTAGACTGTATAGGTTATATTATTTATGATGATCTGAGTAATTCCTTTTTTCTTGTGGGGTATGAAATCCTGTGTGAGAATGAGAGCCATATGGTGGATTGTTCTTAATTAAGTTCATGCTGATCTGTACGACCTGCCTCCCAAGCTTTTGCTTTTAGCAGATAGCCGCTCTGCCAACTGAATTTGATCCGAGCTTATCAACCGGATCAAGTGCTTAATTACAAATGAATTCCCAACTTCCACTGATCCTGCATTCCTGCATCGATCATGACGCCACAAATTAACACCCGATAAAGATTCTCATGGAAAAAATTCACCTCATCCCTAGTTGTATAATCCAGGAGCTCTGTATTCACCTCTGCTTCTCAAAAGTTTCTTCTAAATGTGAGATAAGCTGATCCTCTGGCCAGACATGCTGCACTGAGGCATCCTGTGTAAAACAGTGACTCTACTTCCTTAGTATCTTCCTAGATACTCGTATTTGCTTCTAATACTAACGCCACAACCACAGCATCGATGGACAATCATCTACCGAGACATCATTCCAAAATAAAATAAAATCCTGAGCATCATTGGTTGTCGAATTATTTTGACCACACCATAGTTCAACCTACGCAAGTCAAACTCTTCTTTGTGGAGTGGGCCGAGCATCCCGACCAGAACGACCTCCCAACATTTGTTTCTTGATTTTTCTGTTTCTTAATCTCCAGCTCTATGTTGTTGTTTTGTTTGCAAGCCTTAAAGGTATTAACATAAGAAAGAAGCCACAAAGCACATAAGTAACTGCATATATGGATCGAATAACCAAAACTGGAAATGGACCAGCATGTCAACACACACCAAAATGCAAACGTTGTGGATTGAACTGTTGCTGTTCGGTCAACTGCTATCACGATGTAGTTAAACAAATAAGGAGTATAAACCTATAGACGCACAAAATAATGCTCTAGGTTGTAACTTGTGATACCACCAACAGGGCCACAACATCTGGCCTTTCATTTAAAGCAATCAAGGGTTGCTTTGCTATGCAGATATATCTTCACTTGCTCAATACTAAGTAACAAAGATTCATTATGCATTGCATAACATTTGGGTATTTTGAAATCCTTGTCCTGTTTTGTTTCTGTGTATGTCTGTCTTGTTTCTGTGTATAATACCTTGAGCGGGAAGGAAGTCTTGTTTTGTTTCTGTGTATGTCTGTCTATTCCATCAGTATGTCAAAATATATGGGAAAAGTTTGTTTTTGCCACTCTAGTTTTTGCCAACTTTGCTTGTGCCACTCTAGAATTTGACATCTCACATTTGCCACTCTTAGCTTTTGATAATACATCACAAATGCCATTCCGTGGCAAAAACGATAATTTTTCATTTCACTTTTGCCATTCTTAGCTTTTAACATGTATCACAATTGCCACTCTAAATTTTTTGCTTTTGCCACGGAATGGCAAAAGTGATATATTGTCAAAAGCTAAGAGTGGTAAAAGTGAAATGTCAAATTCTAGAGTGGCATAAGCAAAGTTGGCAAAAACTAGAGTGGCAAAAACAAACATATGACTTCCATATATGTGTTTTGGCTGTTATTTACACTGACCTTCTGCCTTCTTGCATAATAAACCTTATGTCTTAAATTTCTGATACTTGCATATTTACTGACTAACAACATGTTCTGATCAGGGTTGAGGAGCATGCTAGCGAGGTTAGTAGCAGTGAGGGCTCTGTAACTGTGGATCTGTCAGAATCCACTGCCCTAGCGCTGAATGACATGCCTCGTACACTTCAGTCGACCTATTGGTATGATCATAACTATCTCTGTATTAACGGATACTTATTATGACCCACAGTACCCTTTCTTATGTTTTGCACATCATTGGATATGTTTGATTCATCATCAACTTCATAAGTAGTAGTATATTATTTACATAAAATTAAATGCTAGGCAGCTGAACATTAGAATAACCATTAGTTGTGTGGATATTTATTGATGTAGGTCCAATTTGTGTTATGATACTGGCAGCAGCGAGACTGAGTCGGAAACTGTGGTAGGGAAGCCCGAAGAAGAATCAGATTTTGATTTGTACGTATGATTTTGCTGTTTGTTAATATTGAGCTGTATTTTTTATTTGTAACTTTTAAGTCTTAGCTGCATTAATATCGCAAGTTTTGGAATTGAATCACTCAACTCCCCTGTTATGGCGCTGCTAGAAGGAGGGCGCGAGAGGGCCGGCCGGGGGCCTTTTGCCCACGGCCGGGCAAGAGGGAAGGGATGTCCTTCTTAATTCTTGCTTGATTAGATTGATACATCTCCTCTCTTTATATAGAGAGGTTTACTTGACTCCCAAGCAAGGCTTACTTGACCCCTAAGCAAGCGACCCTTATCTCTAATTAATCCTAAGACTAACGGGCCCATTAGGCCCATTACGTACTCTAACACTACACCCCACCTGGACATGCAGCTTGTCCTCGAGCTGCAGCCTAACCAACTTATAATCATGACTCGACGCAACACAAACCTAACACCTAAAAACAAGCCTTTTACATCTCGGCTTGTTCTATTATTCTCAACCTAAAATGGACTGGGTCGCTTTATTTTGGACCCCTTAACAAAAAGTGGACGCCATCCGCACGTCGGAGGTGCACGTGTACAGCCACCTGGATCCCATGGACACCACTTGGACAAAAGGAGTGCATGTGTATGGCCATCTGGAAGTGGTCGCAAGAGTGACCAGCAGAGGCGCCCTCGCGGCGGCCGGTGGCGGAATGCAGTGGTGCTACGCAGTGCGCTCCTGTCGGTGACACCATGCCTTCTCCCTGCCGGACGGCTGTTGGTCTGCACCGCACAGGGAAGAGTGGAGGGCTTGCGATGGAGAATGGCGAGAAGGGGTGCGCCCCCCAACCACCGATGTCGCAGACTTTGAGGTCGCTGCCCGCGGGGAAAACAGCATGTCCGCCGCCGGTGGGGGAAACCGCATGCCCAAGATCCCCGACGCAGCGGATGAGATCGAGGTCCTTTGCGCAGCGAAGGGCAACTTGGAGGAGCGGCAGCTGCAGACCACGCATCTCCCGCACACGCCGATGCGCTAGGAGGCCGCGCGCAGCAGCCTGCAGCCTCACCGCCGCCGACACGTGGCGGGTAGCGATCCAAGACGGAAACGGTGACGGCGACGACGGGGACTTGATCTACTGGATGTGGACGCCCTAGGACGGCGGCGGCGCTGATGGGAACGAGGTCATCGCAGTCCCGTCGTAGGGCATCCCATACTGGGCGGCGGAGCTGATCAGCGGTGGCTGTTGCGGTGTCGTGCCGGGAGAGGCGGAGGCCGCCAGGAGCGATGACTGCCACTGCAGCCAGGGCTGGGCTGTGGTGGCGATGGATGGCAGCTGGAGCGGCCCGGCGAGCGCGGCGGAGGCCGCCTGGTGCGGCGGCTGCCATTGCAGCCAGGGCTGGGCAGTGGTGGCGATGGATGGCAGCTGCAGCGGCTCGGCGAGCGCGGCGGAGGCCGCCTGGTGCGGCGGCTACCACGGCAGCCACAACGGCGCGAGGGCGGCAATGGGCGCGGGGGGCGCCGCGAGGGTCGGCGACGGCCACTGCGGCCACTGTGGGGTGGCAGCGGGCGGCGGCTGCAGCTGCAGCGGCCCTGCGAGCGCCGAGGAAGCCGCCGCGGGTGGCAGGTACCATGGCAGGGCCGGTGGGCCGGTGGTGGCGGCCGGCGGCGGGGGTGGCGGCGGCCCGTAGGGACTGGGTAAGTACAGCCGGATCCCTTGGGCCGCTGTGACCAGGTCGTTCAGGACCCCGGTCACCTGCTCCGGGGTGAGGACGGAGGCAGGGGGCGCGGTGGAGGGAGGCATCTGGCCGGTGGAGGTGCCGGCGGTGGAGTCCAGCAGCGCGGATGGGGAGAGCAGCGGCGCGGACGGGGAGATCAGCGGCGCGGTAGTGCCGGTCGGCAGCGGAAGCGACGGGGTGGGCGGCGGCGAAGACATGATCGGAACTGAGCTATCTGATACCAAATTGTTATGGCGCTGCTAGAAGGAGGGCGCGAGAGGGCCGGCCGGAGGCCTTTTTGCCCACGGCCGGGCAAGAGGGAAGGGATGTCCTTCTTAATTCTTACTTGATTAGATTGATACATCTCCTCTCTTTATATAGAGAGGTTTACTTGACTCCCAAGCAAGGCTTACTTGACCCCTAAGCAAGCGACCCTTATCTCTAATTAACCCTAAGACTAACGGGCCCATTAGGCCCATTACGTACTCTAACATCCCCCCTCTTCCTGCGATATGCTTCATCCACTCTCAAACACACACAGGACTACTACTAGCAGTGAGGCTTGATATCTTACACACACACACACAAAACACTAGCACCTGAAGCTTAGCTGAGTCACTCAGCCCCCCTCTGTTGGAGCAGCTCCTCTATCTCTGTTGGAGCTGAATCGCTCAGTTCCTCTCTCTCTACATGCACAAATACACAAGCTATTTTTGGTGACTTGCTGCCTCACACAGCCAAAGCCTTCTCTTATTGATGCACTACATGCTTCTCTTTTGGTGCTGCCATTGCTGCCACTGGCTGGGCTTTCCCCCTTACTTATAGCTGAAAGGACTAGTAGAGACTTTTTGACTTTTTGACTTGACCCACTGACTTCTAGCCTAAGACAAAGACTTGACTCACTACATACTCCCTAAGACTTGACTCATTGAATAACTGCAGCATGACTAATTACGACAAGGATTATAACTAACAGCAAGTAGTCTCAAAGCACTAAAACTTTACCTGTTTATAGGTGGATCAAAATAGCCAAAAAGAATAGAAGAGTAGCATAGCTGCATGTCATTAGTAAAGTGCAGCATGACAAATGTGAGTCCTTTGAATTAAACTACTATTGACATTCTAATGTATGGTTTAACTGTTATCACTATGTAGCTACTTAGATATTGACGCATAAAGCACAAAATAATGCCGTAGGTTGTAACAGCACCAGCAAATAAGCAGCCAAACAAGTACTACCTCTGTATCAAAATATAAGACGTTTTTGCAGTTCAATTTGAACTGCAAAAACGTCTTATATTTTGGTACGGAGGGAGTATTTGTGTTCATTTACAGTAAATTTTCTTTGTTTTGCCTTGGTGGGATACATTCACTAGTTTAGCAGCACATAGACTTATTTATTAACTATATGGGGAATGCTTTTCTTCAGGGAGAAGGAACTGCAAGAAATGGAGGATTACTTGCAAGAGAATACGTGCAACACTATAAGCGAAGGGATGGATAAGATTTTAGCTGTTGAGCGTTCCACTCTAGCTGCTAAGTACGACAATATGTCAGCTGCTGAGTATGCTGATATGACTGCTCGATCTTCCTACTTTAGTAAGAGGCTACCTCCCCTATGGTGGCTGTCTTCGCCAGCTGATTCAGAAACGGAGTCACTTCAGGCAACAGAGCAAGCTTCGAGGAATGAACCATCGCGGCAGTGTCTGCTACGCCGACAACCAAGGTAAACCATCCTCTCACTTGCAGGTATCTGGCATTGATTTAGTTTTCTCTAAGCAGCGTAGTTGAAAATTTATTAATATGGATCTGAGTATATATATTTCCTTGCTTTATAATGAAGAACTGTATCTTGTATAGTCACGCAGATGGAAAATGAGGTTTTCTTTAAGAACTTTCAGCAATTAAACGTTTGGGTTTGCATAGAATAAAAGCATAAAGCACACTGGAGACCTAGTCATGCCAATTCACTTAGTTCCTAAACCCAGGAACTGCAGATTCATACCACTAAAGCTGTTTAATTGGGTCATTGGAAGCTCAAACTGTGTGATCCTAGATCTGATTGGCAACTCGTCGACTGCTGAGGGTGCCTGCTGTTGGGGAACGTAGTAGAAATTCAAAATTTTCCTACGTGTCACCAAGATCTATCTATGGAGAAACCAGCAACGAGGGGAACGAGAGTGCATCTACATACCCTTGTAGATCTCTAAGCGGAAGCGTTCAAGAGAACGGGGATGAAGGAGTCGTACTCGTCGTGATCCAAATCACCGGAGATCCTAGTGCCGAACGGACGGCACCTCCGCGTTCAACACACGTACAGCCCGGTGACGTCTCCCATGCCTTGATCCAGCAAGGAGAGAGGGAGAGGTTGAGGAAGACTCCATCCAGCAGCAGCACAACGGCGTGGTGGTGATGGAGGAGCGTGGCAATCCTGCAGGGCTTCGCCAAGCACCGTGAGAGAGGAGGAGGAAGAGAGGTAGGGCTGCGCCAAGAGGGAGAGAAACTCGTGTGTTGGGCAGCCCCTAGACCTCCACTATTTATAGGGGGAGGGGAGGGGGCTGCGCCCCCTCTAGGGTTCCCTTCCCAGGGGTGGCGGCAGCCCCCAGATGCCATCTGGGTGGCGGCCAGAAGGGGGGAGAGGGGAGGCGCACCTGGGATGGGCCTTAGGGCCCATCTGCCCTAGGGTTTGCCCCCCTCCCTCTCTTCCTTGCGCCTTGGGCCTTGGG
>NC_041383.1:263073791-263080374 GCF_002162155.2 Triticum dicoccoides | reverse complement strand
GGCCCATGCAGCCCTCCGGGGATGGTGGCCCCACTTGGTGGACCCCCGGGACCCTCCCGGTGGTCCCGGTACGTTACCGATAAAACCCGAAACTTTTCCGGTGACCAAAACAGGACTTCCCATATATAAATCTTTACCTCCGGACCATTCCGGAACTCCTCGTGACGTCCGGGATCTCATCCGGGACTCCGAACAACATTCGGTAACCACATACAAACTTCCTTTATAACCCTAGCGTCATCGAACCTTAAGTGTGTAGACCCTACGGGTTCGGGAACCATGTAGACATGACCGAGACGTTCTCCGGCCAATAACCAACAGCGGGATCTGGATACCCATGTTGGCTCCCACATGTTCCACGATGATCTCATCGGATGAACCACGATGTCAAGGACTCAATTAATCCCGTATACAATTCCCTTTGTCTAGCGGTATTATACTTGCCCGAGATTCGATCGTCGGTATACCGATAGCTTATTCAATCTCGTTACCGGCAAGTCTCTTTACTCGTTCCGTAACACATCATCCCATGATCAACCCCTTGGTCACATTGTGCACATTATGATGATGTCCTACCGAGTGGGCCCAGAGATACCTCTCCGTTTACCGGAGTGACAAATCCCAGTCTCGATTCGTGCCAACCCAACAGACACTTTCGGAGATACCTGTAGTGCACCTTTATAGCCACCCAGTTACGTTGTGACGTTTGGTACACCCAAAGCATTCCTACGGTATCCGGGAGTTGCACAATCTCATGGTCTAAGGAAATGATACTTGACATTAGAAAAGCTTTAGCATACGAACTACGATCTTTGTGCTAGGCTTAGGATTGGGTCTTGTCCATCACATCATTCTCCTAATGATGTGATCCCGTTATCAACGACATCCAATGTCCATGGTCAGGAAACCGTAACCATCTATTGATCAACGAGCTAGTCAATTAGAGGCTTACTAGGGACATGGTGTTGTATATGTATCCACACATGTATCTGAGTTTCCTATCAATACAATTATAGCATGGATAATAAACGATTATCATGAACAAGGAAATATAATAATAACTTATTTATTATTGCCTCTAGGGCATATTTCCAACACCTGCTGGCCGTTGCTAGTAATTATCCCCTTGGCCCCTCATAATATGCAGGGTTATAAATTATCCTATCACCCTTGTATGCTATACATGTTAATATTATAGCATCTTTGTGTTTGCAGAAAAGATATCTTTTTAAAAAAGGAGGATCACCCCCAGCCTCTGCATCAGAGTGATGCATGCAGCCATTTTATTAAGCAAAAGGTCCAAAAAGATTTGCGATTCAGGACATGCTCACAAAGGGAGCTAAATAAAGTGTAGAAAAAAATTGCCACAACCGGCGAACATAGGTCAAGATGACTAAACACCTAGCCTATTGTTGGACCGCCATCCAAACCGGTTGTAAATAACCTGTGCTACCGTCTCCCACCGGTTGCACCCAATAACCAAAAGCTCCCTGGTGTCCGCATGAGTGAGTAACGACCACGTACGGATCCAAGCAGTGGCTCTGTAGATAACCTGCAAAAAATTAATAAGATTTTGTCTGTTTAAAAGTCATGTCATTTCTCCAGTTCTGTATAGCCCAAATTAATGCGCATACTCCTATCCGAATATGTCCCGCAGTATTTGGCTCCACTCCATTTAGCCACGTCCAAAATAACGTGTTAATACTAATTGGAGGACTGACATTAAAGGCTACATGAATCGTAAGCCATAGAAGCTTGGTGAGAGGACATTGGAGAAAGAGGTGTTGTATGGTTTCATCCTGGTCACAAAAGCAACATCGTTTACTACCCTCCCATCTTCGCTTTGCCAAATTATCATTGGTCAGAATCACTTCCTTGTGTACAAATCACATGAAGATTTTGATTCTTAAAGGCACTTTAATCTTCCAAATATGCATTGATTTTGGAATTGGACCAGAATCAATTAGGTCCAAATACATAGACTTCATTGTGAATACCCCATTCATAGATAAATTCCAATGAATCGAATCTGGCCGATCACTCTGCACGAGATGCAGCCAAGAGTCCCATCGGTGCCCTACTAGGGACCTCCTGAACTGGATGTTTAAGGGAACAGACTGTAATACTGTAGCAATATAAGCGTCCTTACGTTGTACAATATTATAAAGAGTAGGATATTGTGTTGCTAGAGGCGTCTCCCCTAACTATGTATCTTCCCAGAATCTAGTCGTGTTACCGTTTCCAATGATAAATTTAGTCCTTTGAAAGAAGGTTGCCTTCGTCCTCATTAACCCCTTACATAAAGGCGAGTCATTGGGTCTTACAATAACTTGGGCCAAGTTCTTAGATTGCAGGTACTTATTACGCAAAATCTGTACCCACGTAACCTCGGTCTCAACAGAAAGCCTGTATAGCCATTTGCTAAGCAGGCATCTATTCTTGACCTCTAAGTTCTCAATCCCTAGCCCACCTTAGTCCTTCGGTCTACAGATAATATCCCACTTGGTTAGCCTGTATTTTGTCTTTATTTCACCCCTTTGCCAGAAAAATCGAGATCGATAGAAGTCTAATCTTTTCCTTACCCCTACGGGCACTTCAAAGAAAGACAATAGGAACATCGTCATACTGGTTAACATTGAGTTTATCAGAACAAGCCGACCACCATAAGACATAAGCTTACCCTTCCAGCAGCTTAGGGTTTTTTCAAATCGATCTTCAATACACTTCCACTCCTTATTGGATAATTTACGATGGTGAATTGGTATGCCCAAGTAGCTAAACGGTAGGGAACCCAATCCACATCCAAACAATTGTCTGTAAGCATCTTGTTCATCTTTGGCTCTTCCAAAACAGAACAATTCACTTTTTTTAAATTGATCTTTAATCCCGACAATTGCTCAAACAAAGCACTAGCTTCATATTTCTAGCCTTTGCCAGATCATGTTCCATGAAAATGATAGAGTTCATGTATGTTTATTGGTTCTTATATAGCAAAATAGTAGAAGATATTGATAATGTTCATGTATGTTTATTGGTTCCTCTACATACACCATAGAGTTTTCCCCAATATTCATTATTTTAGATAATGAGAGGGATCACGGGCCATGAGAGGCACACAATTTCTGAGCAACCAGTACGTATACCAACCTTAAAAGCAGATTTAGGTGTTCGCAACTCTGCACCACACATATATATCTAGTTAATTTACTTTCCTTTCGATGATATGTGCTTCTTAATATGTGTTGGGGCCAAAACCCAAAAGCTTATCAATCATTGAACATGATGTCAAGATATTCTGGTTTCTATTTGTTCTACTACTTGAACAGAAAATGCAATTTTGTGTTGGCTGTGCATATAGGTGTGAAGTTCCTGACGAAGAGATTATTCAAAATGGGAAAAACTGGATGACTAAGGAGGTGATGTTGGCATTCGAAAAATATGCTGAAAGAAGTACTAATCTCACGGTCTGTATATAACTTTTGAGTATTTTAATTGTTAAAACCACAAGAAAAGACCAGAAAAACTGTACTAATAAAGATTTATATTTTGTTTTAGGATCTTGACTGGCAGATTGAGGAAATTTGTCACCAATGCTTTAATGTGGAATACTATCACAAAGTTTTCCACCATTACAATTTCACTGTAATGATTGAGAGCCCTAGGTCAAGTGATTCCAGAGTGGCATTGTTCTTCGCCGAAGTGAAAGAGATATTCGGAAGAAAATACTATTTCTGCTGCCCTCTAGAACCAAATGAAAATGGTACTAATCCTCGTCTTCATGACAATATAGTGAATTAGCTATGAATATTTGTAGTTTTCTGTTAAGAGTTTGTTGGTTAATTTGTTTCAGGTCAGTGTTATGCATGCCATAACCAAGGATTTGATGATCTAAGGCATCCAGCTACAGGTGGATATGACTAGGGTTCGATGGATATGGCATTCCCATTTACTAATATGGATTATTGAAAGTTGTTGAATCATACAGGTTTAGAATTAGTTCGACTGGTTTGAATCTAGTAGTCTGGATCCCACAATCCATTTTCATCTATGAATCTTTCATTATGGGTCTGATACTGAGATTCTGTGCTAATATTGTTTCTGCACTTGAGCACTTTTTATGCAAATATGTGTTTTCGTCAGTGAATATAAAATGAGGCTGTTATCACGATGAGAGGATTAGCAACTTCTCTAAGCTTTATGTATCAAGAAAGGTTTTACCTATAATGTTCTCTTGATCTTTAGTAAACTTTCAGTAGGTTACTTGGACTGGAACTAAACCTGATCAATTGTAGGCACGTCATGCGACACCAATGACTTACGACGGAAGAAAGAATCCTCGGATAATTTGCTCCCTAATAATCTTTATAAGTAAAATGCATCATAGGTCTTAAAAGTATTCGAGGTATGCCAATTGAATCTTATAATGTTTAGAAATGTACATCATCCTAATTGTGAGCAAGTGGTTCACCATGGGTCAGGCGCAGCTGCCACGTAGATGTCATTTACATAAACACCCCTGATATGTATCTCCTGATTTATGATCCCTTTCTTCTTTTTCCTCTCCTCATGGCTCGGCTGTACGACCGTGGGACTGGTTGCTGGCATCAGCGCGTCCGTGCAAGTAGATTCTTTTTTCTTCGAAATATAGTAGGAGCTCTGCAAATTCTATGGAAGGAAAGAATACTTTGAGTATAACCAAAAACCAACAAAAACACTCGTACAAGATTAACAAAGATCATGGTTCACAACTCTAGCGAAGGCTAGGGCACGTGCCAACGTTGCCTCCTTGACCATGCTTGCTACCGCAGCAACCGCGTGATACTTGTTGTCAAACACCCTCTTATTTGCCACATGGTCCATGTGGTAAGCAACCTAAAAAAATACCCTCCTATTTCTCTCGCAGTAGATATGCCAGAATGTGTAAGCGACGATGCCATCAATCATATGCCTGGAGGGACGATTACCAGGCCACGGGTTGAGCTTTGCTACACCTATGAAAAATAATTACGAAACTTTACGTATGGGATTAGTTGACAAATTTTGATTAGAGGGAAGGGGGCCCACCCTGAAATACAGGGGAGAGATTGATGAGAGCAAGACACGACGCCCTCACGCAAGTCAATTTTCGTAGGTGCAAGATTTTTGCCACGGGTTTAGTGCTACCACTCAGGAAAGGAGATTGTCTCCTTCACAAAAAAAAGGCAAGACAGAGGGACGGTCATGCCCAGTAGCAATAGCATGCCACACCTGGGGCGTGAAACTATACCTAAGTATGAGGTGATCATTAAAGTTGTTGCCACACATCACAACACGTTGCACGACCATCGCCTTGCAGACAAATTTTGTTTAAAGTAAGGATCCGCTGCCTTATGAGCAACCACAAAAGACCTGCATTTGTTCTCCACACTGGCCTTCCAAATTGCATCCGAACAAATCTGGAGTGGTGAGTAGGAGCCTTGGAATTGGATGTCGTATGTAGAGCTCTTAGAATAGATACCATTCACCGTCCAACACCAAGTGATGGTGCCCGGAGTCCAAGGCGAGAGAGTGAAGTGTTGAATCAACATCCAAAGGCCAATGAACTCATGTACCCCTGGGGTAGTGTTAATGCCCCTAAGGGGACGAACCCAATTATTGTCCTGCATGGCCTTAGCAACCAAGATATTCTTTCACCTCAGCAATGTGAAAAGACCTGGAAGCGACATCTGCTGAAATTTTAAAGACGACCCCTTATGCTAAGTATATGAAAGACATTACCACTAATAAAAGAAAAATACCTGAAGCTGAAATCTCCACCATGCTTGCTAATTATTCTTTTAAGGATGGAGTACCTAAGAAATTAGGAGATCCAGGAATACCAACTATACCATGCTCCATTAGAAGGAACTATGTCAAAATTGTTGTATGTGATTTGGGAGCCGGTGTTAGTGTTATGCCTTTCTCTTTATATAAAAGACTTGATTTGAATAAACTCACACCTACCAAAATATCATTGCAAATGGCTGACAAATCAACTGCCATACCTATCGGTGTTTTTGAGGACGTGCCCGTTGTTGTTGCAAATGTTACTATCTTAACAGACTTGGTTATACACTACTGGAATCAGGATCTTTGCTGTCTGTTAGCTGACGGCAAAGAAGGTCTTTGTCATCAGCTTACAAAAAACTGACGGCAAAGATCATGTTTGCCGTCAGCCAGCTCTTTGCCGTCTGCTAGCAGACGTCATAGAAGCCTTGTCATCTGCTAGCAGACGACAAAGAGGGAGGTTGGTCCACTAACGAGCACAACCTAACGGCCCCCTCTTTTTGTCGCCTTCTAGCAGAAGGCAAAGAAAGTGACCTAGCTAACAGTCGTTCCCCCCGGCCCCACCCCACTAGCTAGGCTCTTTGCCATCTGCTAGCAGACAGTAAAGAAATTCGACCTAGCTAAAAACGGTCAGTGCCCCGCGCCCCACCCCTCTCTCTCCCCCTCTATCTCCCCTCACCTCCCCCCCGCCCCCTGCCCGAGCTGCCGTCGGCCCCGCCCCACCGCAGGAGCCGCGCCGCCCCCTCCCCGTGGCCTGCCTCCACGGGCCGACCTCGCC
>NC_041383.1:263036633-263073393 GCF_002162155.2 Triticum dicoccoides | reverse complement strand
CGACCTTGCCGGAGGTGAGTCTTGTGTTTTGTTTTCTTTTTTTAGATTTAGTTTAGGTAAGTTTAGTTTATGTTAGTTTAGTTTAGTTTAGGTCAGGTTAGTTTAGTTTAGTTTAGGAAGAAGAAGAAGATGAAATAAAGAACAATAAGTAGAAGAAGAAGAAGAAGAAGAAGAAGAAGAAGATGATGATGATGAAAAAAAGTAGGAAAAGTAGAAAAAGAGGGTCACCGAGGGTCGAGGGTCACCGAGGGGTCGAGGGTCGCCGAGTGGTCGAGGGGTCGAGGATCGAGGGGAATGGGAGTCAAGGGTCGAGGGGTCGAGGATCGAGGTGTCGAGGGGTCGAGGGGAAAAGGGGAAAAGGGGTCGATGGTCGAGGGGTCGAGGATCGAGGGTCACCGAGGGGTCAAGGGGTCAAGGGTTTGCCATGCCGACCCCCACACCCTAACCCCGACACGCCGACCCCGACACGACACCCCGACCCCGACACGACACCCCGACACCCCGACCCCGACACAACACCCCACCCCGACACGACACCCCCGACACCTCCCGAAAAGGTGCTCTTCGGCCTTCCAGAGGCCGGCGAGGTCATATATTTGTGAATTATGAGTTAGGCCATATTTTTTTTTGATTTTGTTATAAAAACATCATATTTGTGTTGATCAGGTGGTTTTAAATGTGCAGTTGTTTCGTCGCTGCGAGGGTCCGGTGTTCGACGACCTCCCCGTGCGTTCGACGAGCTCCAACCCTGCGCTTGTGGGTGAGCACAAATGACATCTCCTCCTGCCCCTTCATTTGTTCTGTTCCGGTCTTCGTGCCGATGAAACTTGCTAGCTATAGGTGTCTTCAATCATCAGTATGCGTGACCACTATGCGTCTCCCATTCGAAAGGGTTACATCTGTAAATATGCATGCATTTGCATATTTATAACCTTGATTCTTTCGAATTGTCCAACGTTATCCATGGACAGCTCGAGTATGTGTAGATTGGGTTCGTTTTCCCATATGCTTTGCTCCGGATCCAATGCAGAATTTCGCCAGTGTCTCTCTGTTGTTCTCCGGGTACACATCCTCTCTGCTTATTGCCGAGACGTGTATCAGGAGAACATCGGGGAGCTATTGCTGAAATTTTGCGTCGGATCCGGAGCAGAGCATGGGAAAACGAACCCAATCTACACATACTCGGGTGAGATTAAGACCTATCTTTACCTATTAGCGTCTAGGTTGCATGGAGTAATAAAAGCGACGAACTCCATTAACTGATGAATATATACATGCTGATATATATATATTTCTTATGTGTCCAGTAGCTAGGCAAGATGAGTGATCATGCGTGGATGTACACCGGCCACACTAGTCAGAAAGACATGACCAATGAATGGTTAACAAAAACCAAGGGGTTTGTGAGAGCCGCATTTGCAAATGGCCAGAGGACAACCTGGTCCCCCTGTGCCGGGTGCGACAATTGGCACAAGAGGACAGAGGATAAAATGGGCAAACACCTGCAGAAGAGGGGTTTTACGCAAGGTGAGGGAGTCCTGGACTAAGGGGTCCTCGGGCGTCCGGCCTGTTAGCCATGGGCCGGACTGATGGGATGTGAAGATACAAAGACCGAAGACTCTACCCGTGTCTGGATGGGTCTCTCCTTGGCGTGGAAGGCAAGCTTGGCGATCGAATATTCCTTTCTCTGTAACCGACCTTATGTAACCCTAGATCCCTCCGGTGTCTATATAAACCGGAGGGCTAGGTCCGTAGAGGCCAATACTCATAATCATAGTCATACAGGCTAGACTTCTAGGGTTTTAGCCATTACGATTTCTTGGTAGATCAACTCTTGTAATACTCATATTCATCAAGATCAATCAAGCAGGAAGTAGGGTATTACCTCCATAGAGAGGGCCCGATCCTGGGTAAACATTGTGTCCCCTGTCTCCTGTTACCATCGACCTTAGACGCACAGTTTAGGACCCCCTACCCGAGATTCGCCGGTTTTGACACCGACACCAGGTTATACGGTGTGGACATTTCATGGCGAGTCTGCCCAACGTGCCAGAGCTGAGGTGCTTCGTCGTTGCCCCGATGAGCATGGTACCGGGATGGAAGACATGGTGCAAGACTTTGATGATGCTCGGGACTCGGACGATGAGATGGAGGAATCTGCAAAGGCCTTCAATGAAATGTTGGAGTCTTCAAAACGTCCTCTCCACGAGCACACTGAGCTTTGTCAGCTGGATTCCATCTCACAAATAATGGCTCTAAAGGTTCAATTCAACTTGGGCAGAGAATGCTACGACGCGATGATGACAGTATTTGGACATTTTCTACCCAAAGGCCATGTACTACCTGCAAAACTGTACCAGTCAGACAAAATCCTCCTTGCTCTTAAGATGCCCTATGAGAAGATACATGCATGTGAGAAAGGGTGTGCCTTATTTAGGCTTTAGTATGCGGACTTGAACTATTGTCCCATTTGCAAGTCATCCAGGTATGTTGTGGTAGACAACGGTATGGGTGAGAAGACACAGACCAAAATCCTCGTTTATATTCTTTGGTATATGCAACAATCCCTTTCGTATTAAACTTGTAGGCTAATTCAGAGTTTATGGACGCCGAATTGAGACAAGTCGCTAATGTTTTTGACTTTAAGGTCTGTTCATTTGACAAATACGACATCAACGGGTATCCCTTTTGTACCTATGGCAAAGAGCTATCTATGGCCGACCAAAAGTCTACACATTGTTGTGTTTCTGCTATCGGCGAAGGAGATACTGAGTATTATGGAAGAGTTGAAGCAATTTATGAACTTCAATTCTATGGAGCAAACCCACCAAACGTTGTAGTCTTCAAATGTTATTGGTTCCAGCCAAAGGACACTAGAAGGGCTCATGAACATATAGGGCTAGTGGAAATCAAACAAAGCACCCATTTGGATGTTCCCGGTGTCTATATTACGGCTCAATAGGCAACCCAAGTTTTCTATCTACCGTGGGCCTGTCAAAGTGATCCAAAGGTTGGGATGTCGTTTATGAAGTGCTGCCACGTGTTAGACCACCTCCCTTCAATGAAGAGGATTATGAACCTCATATTAACCCATACACATATGAAGGAGAATTCTTCCAAGAAACACGTCTTTCCAAAAAACGTTTCAAGAGCCACTCTACTTCACCCCAGAACATTGAAGTAGACAGCGACAGTGAACCTGACTTCACCCTTGAGCCAGAACAAGAAGAGCCTGAACTAGAAGAGGTTACTGCTGCGGATGATCTGTCAATGCTTGATCGATTACGTAAAGGTGGCCTTCCACATGATGATGCATTTATTGATGATGATGATGAGCACGTCATTACTGATAGTGATGATGATGATGCATTTATTGATGATGATGATGAGCACGTCATTACTGATAGTGATGATGATGATGCATTTATTGATTCCGGAGCATTTATTGAACCCAACGATGCAGATTATTATTAGGTATTCAATTTTTTATGTTGTAGAATATAGTTACTTGTATGATTTATATAGTTACTTGTATAATTTTCTTACTTTGTATGATTGTTTGTTATACATAGTGCCATGGTCTTGATATCCGCCCCCGTCGGCCCTCGCCCGCTTTATGACTCGGATGTGGTAAATTCTCTTTTATAACTATTTGTTGCATTTCACATTTATGAAAATTATGGCCATCAAGTTGACATAGAGATATTTTTATCTAGGAGGTATGTGAAACGGAAATTGCAACTGACCCTCTTGACGAGAAGTTAAATTTAGTTGAAAAAGAAAATGAGTATTTGAAAGAAAAAGTTAGAAGAATTGAAGAAGAGAAGATGATATTGGAGTTGTATGTTGCCGATGTCGTCGATGATCAGAAGATGAAGATGAATGCTATGCACTTGAAGATGGATGCAATGCGCTTGAAGATTAAGAAGATTAGAAAATATGCCATTGATAGTGAGGCTTGGTATCATTATGCCATTGGATCAAGTGTTACCTTAGTTGCAATCTTCATCGCATTTGTTGTGATGAGGGTAAGTTTTCTCTAGTGTTTTGCTTAACAAATGCATACTTAGCTTATTTTCCTCCTAAATGGCACAATTACCTAAGTTAGATAAAAAATGAGCTATACTTACACAAGTTGGCTCAAAAATGGCATCATCATCTAGGTTAGCACGAAAATGACCTATACTTACCTTATTTTTCTCCAAATTGACATAATAAGCTTAGTTGACATATACTTAGAATAGCTATAAAATGACCTATACCCACACTACTACAGGATGCTGCTAATGCGACACTACGACCAGAGACCCTTCGACGAAACTGTGTGCGATGCCATAATCGCAAATTGTGCTATAAAAAAACCCGTCAAAAAAGGTGCAAAATGTTTGCGATGGAGGATGCATAAAACACGGTTCAGATTTTAGTTGCGTGTGCGATGCAGAGCATACGGTTTAGTTCAATTAACTGTTTGCGATGAGGAGGAACAAAAGAAACGGGCAGCAGATGAATGTGTGTGCGATATACAGCATACAGTTCACTCGGATAAACTGTTTGTGATTAGGGAACACAAAAGAAATGGTCAGCCAAATCAAGGTGTGTGCGATATATGGCATGCAGTTCACTCGATGAACTGTTTGTGTTGAGATAAGAAAACAGAAACGGTTCAATATAACAAGATGTGTGTGATACGCGGCAAACAGGTCTGTAATAAGAAATGTGTGCAAAGATCGATAATAACACAGACGGTTGCTGCTAATAAGACGTGTGTTGTGCGATCAGATTGCATATAGAACAACAACATATATACACACACACACACACACACACACACACTTATAAGGACATGGTTGCATAACCAAATTAAACATCCACTTACATAGGTGGCTACTACAACCATGGCATTTGCACACACAAAGTAAAGTATTACATGCATAATACATAGGTGGCTACTACACACATGACATTTGCACACACCAATAAAGTAAACTATATATTACATGCATGATTAACTAGCATAAACGATCATTTTATCATCATCTACTTCTTGTGACGCTTGATCTTCTTGTGACTCGATCCGGGCTCGTCGATTTGGGTAACGAGGCACTCACTCATGTCAACGATCCGCCTGTGCATCTCGTAGCATGTGTACACGCTCTTGGCCGCAAACCGGAGGTGAGGTTCATCCAGTTGCCGCATCTAGGTCCTGTGCCAGGATACAGGACTTGTTCTCTGGGCATCCTGCTTCATCTTTTCGTAGTAGGGGTTGATGATGGCCGAGGCGAGTTTGACCAGGGAGTCCTTCTTCGTGCTGCCCCAAACCCTGTAGTGGTCACCGATTTCGACAAGGTTCTTGCAGGCCAAGCCCGTAACACTGAGCACTTTTACATTATCGGTGGTTTCCATTGTGGCGAACTTGTAGTCGGTGCTGTTGACAAACCTGTTGAAACGGTCGCAAGGCTCCGTGGCCATGCAGAGTGGTAGATGAGGACATGATGGAGCACGCACAACTGGGTGACGACAACCTTCTGATCTATGCCGGGACGACCGGCGGTGTACTGGAGGTCGATGCCGACCACCTTGTACTTGTCTCGAGAAAGCAACTGCTCAATGCTGTTGATGTAGTCGTCCACCATGGACGGGTCGATGGTGTACACCACCGAGAGATCCTTCTCCCTCGCGTGGGTCTCCACTCTATGCTCGCCGAACTCCATTGGAGCGCCGCTAGACATCCCCTCTCCATGTGTCGTCGTGGGTGTGCTTGTTGTGTTGTGGGGCACGATCGAAAGGTTGAAGAGACTAAGGTTATAATGGCCGCGGGAATTAAAGGGGAAGCCGGACGACCAGGAATATCGGCTGGCCCTGATGGTAGTTCTAATTTGCAGCGCGTAACTCCATCGTGTCGCACGTAACTGCATCGCGTGGCAACACGCGCGCTGCAACCGCATGCATATGGGGGCCCTGATGTTATCGGGCACACTCCCAACCGCTGGCAGAGCGCGCGCGGAGGGACGCGAGAAGAGCGCTCCGCGGTTGCCTCAACGGCGATCAAGCATATATATATATGCATATAGCAGTTGAACACGCAAGGAAAAGCTGTCCACAAGCCCAGCGCGCCGACGGACGCGAGCAGAGTGTGCCGTGGCGCCTAACGGCGAGAACAACGCACTGCGGGCCTAACAGCGAGCAGAGCTTGCCGAGGGACGCGAGCAGAGGCCGGCACAGTGATACGTGGCAAATAAGACGAACTGTGCGAGCGATGTCGAAGACATCAAGCACGTATCAGATTAGAGTTGCGTGTGCAATACGTGGCATACAGTTGATCCACCCAAGTTGTTTGTGATGGAATAAGCCATGTGTATTGCAGGAAAACGCTTGCTGGTATATAACCTTAAATTTAACCAAAAAAGTGTTAATGCATGTTGCAAAAATTGTATAGCTGGAAACTATGTTCAAATACGAATCCAACGATATAATCTTTGGCGACATGCATTCGTATTTTATTAGTTAAATCCTACTTATAAACGAGGATGGGGGTATAGTAGGTAATTAAATTGCAAATGTTTTTTTTGTATTAACCGTATGTGTATGTGTCCTTTCGCCCTCCTCTGGCACGTCTTGTCACCCCGCTGCCGTAGACGGCTTACAGCGCAAGCTTGCGCAGCGCGCGGGGGCGTTCTTTTGGCCAAATAGTGGCTCGAAGTGGCGCCAATGAATCGTCGGTGAGCCTATTCCTGCACAACCTCGCAGGTTCCCGCGCAAGCTTCCCGCGCGACACGGTGAAATCCCCAAAAATCCCAATGCTTACCGGCCTGCTATATAAACCCTCACGGCCGGCGACTCCTGCATCGCATTTTCCCCTCCCTCCCTGTAGCTTATCTCGTTTGCTTCTCCCACAATCACCAATGGCACCGGTCCATCGTCGTCGTTCAGCCACTCCGCCGTGATCAGAGGACAGCTCCAGCTGGGAGGCTACACCGCGGCGGCTGCGCAATCCCCAGCATAGTGTAGTGCGCGTGGCGTCCCTGTTGGGTGTGCATGGAACACCCACCACACGCTCCGCCGTTGCTGCCCGTCGGCAGCTGTTGCCGCCCGCCATTGCCGCCACACCACCGTCGAAAGCCAGGGCCATCTCCAGCTCCGCCGCCGTGGCCCGAAGGCGGGAGGTGGCCGTCATGGCCGCCACCCCACTGCCGGCCACCGTGGCCATCACCCGCTCCACCACCGCGGCCCGAAGGCGGGAGGTGGTGGTCGTGGCCGCCACCCCATCGTCGGCCACTATGGCCGCCAACCCACCGTCGACCGCCGAGATCATCACCCGCTCCACCATCGCCGCCCGAAGGAGGAAGGCGGAGGTGGAGGCCCACACGTGCATCAGCGACCTTGCGCGCTACATCGAGTTCCTGTGGGAGGAGGAGGAGCGCCTTGTCGAGCATGCAAAGAGCCTTACCGCAGCCGTGGCCGCAGCACACGCCGATGCAGAGGCGAGGAATCAGGAGATCTACGAGCAGTCCGGCCGCTTCGAGAGGGATCGTCTAGAGAGGCAGTGGGCGTTTGAGCTGGCGAGCGTCACTGAACGTGCAGCAGCGGTAGGCACCTTATTGCATTTGTCCAGCTCATCGATAGGCTCCTCCTCCTCCTCTGCCTCTTACCGAGCACGCTCGACAGAGGAGAGGCTGCCAGAAGTAGCACAAAGCCCCTCCATAGTAGTAGTAGTATTTAGGGGCTATTTTGTTCAGTTCATCTGACTATAGATGTGTGGTGGAACTGTACAATGTACTTAAAATTAGCTAGTATATATAGTTGAACTAGATATTTCAGTACGTGGTTGGCAACAATTGGGGAAAAGTTTGGTCGGTTCAGCTGTCAAGTTGAACTGTTTGTATAAATTAAGAACGACTGCTTAATCTATGAATGAAAATGCTTAATTATTGAATTTTAGTTGCCAAAATTAGATAGTGCTAGTGATTTTTAGCTGCATATTTTGACAATTCGCAGTGCTACAAGGATTAACAAATGGCAATGTTACTAGGTCGACAAAGGTCAATCTTTCCAGTTTGACAAATGGCAACATACCCAATATGACAGATGCAAATCTTACCAAATTGTTTGTACGTGGTTGCACACGGGTCATCCAAAACAACCATTTGCTTTGCAGGGATGCACAAATCCCGCGCTGCGAATTTTCCCTCGACTTAAGGGGAAGACCATCGCTCTCACATTGCATACGGATGTTCTATCTAAAATGTTTACGATAGTTGCAAAAATCCTGCTCGACACATTTTCTCTTGGCTTCCTGGGGAAGATGTCGGTTTGCATACGGGTGTTCTAATTAAAACGTTTGCGATCAAGAGCTGCACAAATCCTGCTTGGCACATTTTACCTTGGCTTCCCGGGGCTTGGGCGCCATTAATGGAGAGAATGCGAGCAAGGCGGGCGGCCATGGAAGTCAAAGGGCTCGCTTTCCGTTGAGCCTGCGCGGCGTACGGCTCGCACGCTTCCCGGTGAGCCTCCGCATTGGAGTACAAATCGCACGCCTCCTGTTTAGTCAAACACTCAAGCACCTGTCCGCACGACTCCTCCTTGCCATTAAGAGAGTGAGGCGTGGCGTCACGTGAATGGTTAACAGAACGCACACAATTTATATGCACTGGAGCATGTGCATGTAGTTCAAATCTGAATTATGCACATAAAATGCCTAGAAAACCCAGTTAATGTATAAAAATATCCAAACGAACCCCGAAAAATTTCAAAATTAAACACAACACTCCTGTTGTTCTATGTTGACAGTAGAAATTTTCTGAAAGCAATAAGAGGCAATAGATATCATTTCGTCCCCAAAGGTGGCACGTTTCCTACCGAAACCATCACGCTTGTTGTGAGAACCTCTGGTTCGTGAGACGCTTATACCCAAACCTGCCCCAAATGGGACAAAAATTTTACCATGACATGTTGATGTCTACTACACAACCTTCTTCTTGTAGACGTTGTTGGGCCTGCAAGTGCACATGTTTGTAGGACAGTAGCAAATTTCCCTCAAGTGGATGACCTAGGGTTTATCAATTCGTGGGAGGCGTAGGATGAAGATGGTCTCTCTCAAACAACCCTGCAACCAAATAACAAAGAGTCTCTTGTGTCCCCAACACACCCAATACAATGGCAAATTGTATAGGTGCACTAGTTCGGCGAAGAGATGGTGATACAAGTGCAATATGGATAGTAGATAAAGGTATTTGTAATCTGAAAATATAAAAACACCAAGGTAACTAAAGAAAAAAGTGAGTGTAAACGGTATTGCAATGATAGGAAACAAGGCCTAGGGTTCATACTTTCACTAGTGCAAGTTCTCTCAATAATAATAACATAGATAGATCATATAACAAGCCCTCAACATGCAACAAAGAGTCACTCCAAAGCCACTAATAGTGGAGAACAAACGTAGAGATTATGGTAGGGTACGAAACCACCTCAAAGTTATTCTTTCGGATCGATCTATAAAAGAGTTCGTACTAGAATAACACCTTAAGACACAAATCAACCAAAACCCTAATGTCACATAGATACTCCATTGTCACTTCAAGTATCCGTGGGCATGATTATACGATATGCGTCACACAATCTCAGATTCATCCAACCAACACAAAGTACTTCAAAGAGTACCCCAAAGTTTCTACCGGAGAGTCAAGAACGTGTGCCAACCCCTATGCATAGGTTCATGGGTGGAACCCGCAAGTTGGTCACCGAAACGTACATCAAGAGGCACATGATATCCCATTGTCACCACAGATAAACACGGCAAGACATACATCAAGTGTTCTCATAAAAGACTCAATCCGATAAGATAACTTCAAAAGGGGAAACTCAATTCATCACAAGAGAGTAGAGGGGGAGAAACATCATAAGATCCAAATACAATAGCAAAGCTCAGGATACATCAAGATCGTGTGAAGTCAAGAACACGAGAGAGAGAGAGAGAGATCAAACACATAGCTACTGGTACATACTCTCAGCCCCGAGGGTGAACTACTCCCTCCTCATCATGGAGAGCGCCGGGATGATGAAGATGGCCACCGGTGATGGATTCCCCCTCCGCCAGGGTGCCGGAATAGGCTCCCGAGAGGTTTTTGGTGGCTACAGAGGCTTGCAGTGGCGGAACTCCCGATCTATCTTGATTTTTATGGTTTTAGGGTACGTAGGGATATATAGGCGAAAGAAGTCGGTCGGGAGGTGCTCGAGGGGACCACAAGACAGGGGGGCACGCCCAGTAGAGGGGGGCGCGCCCTCCTATCTCGTGGAGTCCTCGAGGATCTTCTGACTTGAACTCCAAGTTTCCAGGATCATATTCTTCCCAAAAATAACGCTGCCGAAAGTTTCGTTCCGTTTGGAATCTGTTTGATATTCCTTTTCTTCGAAATATTGAAACAGGCAATAAAACAGCAATATGGGCTGGGCCTCCGGTTAGTAGGTTAGTCCCAAAAGTAATATAAAAGTGTATAATAAAGCCCATAATCATTCAAAACACATAGTAATATAGCATGAATGCTTCATAAATTATAGATATGTTGGAGACGTATCAACATCCCCAAGCTTAATTCCTACTCGTCCTCGAGTAGGTAAATGATAAAAGAAAGAATTTATGAAGTGTGAATGCTAGAAGGTGCACAAGTTTGATCAATGATAATTTCAATCACCTTTTCTAGCATGATAATATGTCATAACAGTAGTTCATCTCATAAAACTTCTTACGATAAAGTAACAAGCAATTCACATGTCAAAGCATAGACCATAAACTTTATTGAAAACTAGCAAACTTCATTCTCAGTCATTCAAACAATTGCAATTCATCTTATTTTCAGGAATAACAAACTCCACATACTCAACTATCATATAGTCTTCTACAATCGCTAACACTCACGCAATACTAATGGTTATGGAGTTTCAATCGGACACTGAGAAAGATAGGGGCTTATAGTGTTGCCTCCCAACGTATTCACCTTTGGGTGATGTCAACAACAATAGTTCATGCTAACTTACATCCAATTGGATATATATATCAGGATCACCCCAACACAAAGTGCTTGCCAAAGGATAAAATGAAAAAGGGAAAGGTGGAGATCACCTTGACTCTTGCATAAAGTAAAAGATAGGCCCTTCGCAGAGGGAAACAGAGGTTGTCATGCGCTTTTAGGGTTGGATGCACAAAATCTTAATGCGAATGAACGTCACTTTATATTGCCACTTGTATATGGACCTTTATTATGCAGTCCGTCGCTTTTATTGCTTCCATAACAAGAGATCGTATGAAGCTATTTTGTTCACACCAAAAGATCATACATATTTAGCGAGCAATTTTTATTGCTTGCACCGATGACAACTTACTTGAAGGATCTTACTCAATCCATAGGTAGGTATGGTGGATTCTCATGGCAAAACTGGGTTTAAGGATATTTGGAAGCAAAAGTAGTATCTCTACTTGGTGCAAGGAATTTGGATAGCATGAGGGGGAAAGGCAAGCTCAACTTGTTTGAATGATCCATGACAATATACTTTAACTGAGATGTCTGAAAACATAACCCATTACGTTGTCTTCCTTGTCCAACTTCCACTCTTTAGCATGTCATACTTAATGAGTGCCCCCAACTATAAAAGATGTCTATAATAGTATATTTATATGTGAAATCTTTCTTCCTTCAATATTCTTTCATGAATTGTTCAAATGACCAATACAATGCTTGCTAACCTTCAATAAATTTACAACCTCTACTTCTTAGACGTAAAGTCATTACTCCCCATGGGACAAGCAAATGAGACATATATAATTTCAGATTTATGACAATCAACTCATTCAACAATTTACTCATAGGGTATAAGTGAAGCACACGAGTAAATGACAAACTACTCCAAAAAGATATAAGTGAAGATCAATGAGTAGCTAAATAATTATGTAACTATATGAAGACTCTCTCTCATTTAAGAATTTCAGATCTTGGTATTGAATTCAATCAGCAAGCAAAACAAAATAAAATGACATTGCAAGGATAGCACAACTCATGTGAAGAAGCAAAAACTTAGGCTCAACCAATACTAACCGATAGTTGTTGAAGAAGAAAGGTGGGATGCCTAACGGGGCATCCCCAAGCTTAGATGCTTGAGACTTCTTGAAATATTATCTTGGGGTGCCTTGGGCATCCCCAAGCATGAACTTTTGTGTCTCCTTAATTGCTCTCATATCATGATTTTTCTTTTTATCAAAAGCTTCATCCACAACAAACTCAACAAGAACTCGTGAGATAGGTTAGTATAAACCAATGCAAAACCTTATCATTTTCTACTGTAACAAATCACTAAAATTATTATTCAACATTGCATACTAAAGGCCTCTGCATATTTAATACTCCTATCCTCAAATAGAATCATTAAACAAGCAAATCTATGCAAACAATGCAACCATAACAGCAATCTGCCAAAACAGTAAAGTCTGTAAAGAATGCAAGAGTATCAATACTTCCCTAACTCCAAAAAATATGAAATAAAATTCCCACTGTAGTAAGTTTATCAGATCTCATTACGCAAAAAGTTTCAACATTATATCATGCTCTGACTTTTCTAGGGAATTTTTGCAACAGCGGTGAACTTTCTGTTTTCAAATAGCAACATGTATACTAGCAAAATAAGCATGGCAAAAGGCTATCCTTGACTTTTTTATTGAATTTGAAGATGCAAAACACTAATATAAATAACAGCAAGCAAATAATAACAAAAGGAAATGATGCTCCAAGCAAAACACATATCATGTGGTGAATAAAAATATAGCTCCAAGTAAAGTTACCGATGAATGAAGACGAAAGAGGGGATGCCATCCGGGGCATCCCCAAGCTTAGGCTCTTGGTTGTCCTTGAATATTACCTTGGGGTGCCTTGGACATCCCCAAGCTTAGGCTTTTTCCACTCCTTATTCCATAGTCCATCGAATCTTTACCCAAAACTTGAAAACTCCACAACACAAAACTCAACAGAAAACTCGTAAGCTCCGTTAGTATAAGAAAATAAAACAACCACTTAGGTACTGTAATAAAATCATTCCAAATTCATATTGGTGTAATATATACTGTATTCCAACTTCTCTATGGTTCATACCCTCCGATACTACTCATAGATTCATCAAAATAAGCAAACAACACATAGAAAACAGAATCTGTCAAAAACAGAACAGTCTGTAGTAATCTGTATCAAACGTATACTTCTGGAACTCCAAAAATTCTACCAAATTAGGAAGTCCTAAGAAATTCGTGTACCAATCCAGAGAAAAAAGAATCAGATCAGAAGCACGTTTATGTGAATTAAAAAAACTAATTTACTGGATGCAAAAGTTTCTGATTTTCAGCAGGATCAACACAACTATCACCGTAAGCTATCCTAAGGTCTCACTTGGCACTTTATTGAAACAAAAAGATATAAAACATGATTACATGTGAACACACAAAAACAGTAAGGATAAATATTGGGTTGTCTCCCAACAAGAGCTTTTCTTTAATGCCTTTCTAGCTAGGCATGATGATGACAATGATGCTCACATAAAAGATAAGAATTGAAACATAATGGGAGCATCATGAAGCATATGACTAGCACATTTAAGTCTAACCCTCTTCCTATGCATAGGGATTTTGTGAGCAAACAATTTATGGGAACAATAATCAACTAGCAAAGGAAGGTAAAACAAGCATAGCTTCAAGATTTTCAACACATAGAGAGGAAACTTGACATTATTGCAATTCCTACAAGCATATATTCCCCCCTCATAATAATTTTCAGTATCATAATGAATGAATTCAACAATAGAACCAGCACCTAAAGCATTCTTTTCATGATCTAGAAGCATAGAAAATTTACTACTCTCCACATAAGCAAAATTCTTCTCATTCGGAATAGTGGGCGTAAACTCAACAAAATAATTATCATGTGAGGCATAATCCAATTGAAAACTAAAATCATGATGACAAGCTTCATGGTTATAATTATTCCCAATAGCATACAAGTCATCACAATAATCATCATAGATAGCAACTTTGTTCTCATAATCAATTGGAACCTCTTCCAAAATAGTGGAACCATCACTAAATATAGTTGACACTCTTCCAAATCCTCTTTCATGTTCATCACAATAAGATTCAACATCCTCCAAAATAGTGGGATCACTACTTTCTAAAGTTGTCACTCTTCCAAACCCACTTTCATCAATATAATCATCATAAATAGGAGGCATGCTATCATCAAAATAAATATTCTCATCAAAACTTGGGGGACTAAAAATATCATATTCATCAAACATAGCTTCCCCAAGCTTGTGGCTTTGCATATCATTAACATCATGGATATTCAAGGAATTCATACTAACAACATTGCAATCATGCCCATCATACAAAGATCTAGTACCAAGCATTCTATGTAATTCTTCTTCTAGCACTTGAGCACAATTTTCCTTTCCATCAAACTCACAAAAGATATTAAAAAGATGAAGCGTATGAGACAAACTTAGCTCCATTTTTTTGTAGTTTTCTTTTATAAACTAAACTAGTGATAAAACAAGAAACAAAAAGACTCAATTGCAAGATCTAAAGATATACCTTCAAGCACTCACCTCCCCGGCAACGGTGCCAGAAAAGAGCTTAGTTGACGGGGTGTGAGTACCCTTTACCTAGCCTCCCCGGCAACGGCGCCAGAAAAGAGCTTGATGTCTACTACGCAACCTTCTTCTTGTAGACGTTGTTGGGCCTGCAAGTGCACAGGTTCGTAGGACAGTAGCAAATTTCCCTTAAGTGGATGACCTAAGGTTTATCAATCCGTGGTAGGCGTAGGATGAAGATGGTCTCTCTCAAACAACCCTGCAACCAAATAACAAAGAGTCTCTTGTGTCCCCAACACACCCAATACAATGGCAAATTGTATAGGTGCACTAGTTCGGCGAAGAGATGGTGATACAAGTGCAATATGGATATTAGATAAAGGTATTTGTAATCTGAAAATATAAAAACATCCAAGGTAACTAAAGATAAAAGTGAGCGTAAACGGTATTGCAATGATAAGAAACAAGGCCTAGGGTTCATACTTTCACTAGTGCAAGTTCTCTCAACAATAATAACATAGATAGATAATATAACAAGCCCTCAACATGCAACAAAGAGTCACTCCAAAGCCACTAATAGCGGAGAACAAACATAGAGATTATGGTAGGGTACGAAACCACCTCAAAGTTATTCTTTTGGATCGATCTATAAAAGAGTTTGTACTAGAATAACACCTTAAGACATAAATCAACCAAAACCCTAATGTCACATAGATACTCCATTGTCACTTCAAGTATCCGTGGGCATGATTATATGATATGCATGACACAATCTCAGATTCATCCAACCAACACAAAGTACTTCAAAGAGTGCCCCAAAGTTTCTACCGGAGATTCAAGAACGTGTGCCAACCCCTATGCATAGGTTCATGGGTGGAACCCGCAAGTTGGTCACCGAAACGTACATCAAGAGGCACATGATATCCCATTGTCACCACAGATAAACACGGCAAGACATACATCAAGTGTTCTCATAAAAGACTCAATCCGATAAGATAACTTCAAAAGGGGAAACTCAATTCATCACAAGAGAGTAGAGGGGGAGAAACATCATAAGATCCAAATACAATAGCAAAGCTCGGGATACATCAAGATCGTGTGAAGTCAAGAACACGAGAGAGAGAGATCAAACACATAGCTACTGGTACATACCCTCAGCCCCGAGGGTGAACTACTCCCTCATCATGGAGAGCACCGGGATGATGAAGATGGCCACCGATGATGGATTCCCCCTCCGGCAGGGTGCCAGAACAGGCTCCCGAGAGGTTTTTGGTGGCTACAGAGACTTGCGGTGGCGGAACTCCCGATCTATCTTGATTTTTGATGGTTTTAGGGTACGTAGGGATATATAGGCGAAAGAAGTCGGTCGGGAGGTGCTCGAGGGTCCCATGAGACAGGGGGCATGCCCAGTAGATGGGGGCGCGCCCTACTATCTCGTGGAGTCCTCGAGGATCTTCTGACTTGAATTCCAAGTCTCCAGGATCATATTCTTCCCAAAAGTAGCGCTGCCGAAGGTTTCATTCCGTTTGGACTCCGTTTGATATTCCTTTTCTTCGAAATACTGAAACAGGCAATAAAACAACAATATGGGCTGGGCCTCCGGTTAGTAGGTTAGTCCCAAAAGTAATATAAAAGTGTATAATAAAGCCCATAATCATTCAAAACACATAGTAATATAGCATGAATGCTTCATAAATTATAGATACGTTGGAGACGTATCACATGTTGATGCCGCTCCATGATAGCATGCCAAGTTTCATGAATTTCAGACGAGTTTTGGATTTCCTAGAATTTAAAAACCAAGTATCTCAATGTTTGTAGCCGAGTGACGGTGGAAGGGTTTTTGAAATTCATTCCCATTTCTTGCATGGGACCTAAGCATGCAACCAAGGACACAGATTTGATTTTTCAACCAGTTTATATGCACTGGAGCATGTGCATACAGTTAAAATTTGAATTATGCACCTGAAATGCCTACAAAACCAAGTTAATGTATAAAAATGTCCAAACGAACCCCGAAAAATGTCAAAATTAAACACAACACTCCTGTTCTTCTATGTTGACACTAGAATTTTTTTGGAAGCAATAACAGGCAATGAATATTGTTTCGTCCCCAAACGTGGCATGTTCCCTACTGGAACCATCACGCTTGTTGTCAGAAGCTCTGATTTGTGAGACGCTTATACCCAAACCTGCCCCAAATGGGACAAATTGTTTACCACGGCATGCTGATTCCGCGGCATGATAGCATGCCAAGTTTCATGAATTTCAGACGAGTTTTGGATTTACTAGAATTTAAAAACTAGGTATCTCAATGTTTGCGGCCGAGTGGCGGTGGCAGGGTGTTTGAAATTCATTCCCATTTCTTGCATGGGACCTAAGCATGCAACCAAGGACACATATTCGATTTTTCAACCAGTTTATATGCACTGGTGTTGGGGAACGTAGTAATTTCAAAAAATTTCCTACGCACACACAAGATCATGGTGATGCATAGCAACGAGAGGGGAGAGTGTCGTCCACGTACCCTCGTAGACCGTAAGCGGAAGCGTTATGAGAACGCGGTTGATGTAGTCGTACGTCTTCACGATCCGACTGATCCAAGTACCCAGCGCACGGCACCTCCGAGTTTAGCACACGTTCAGCTCAGTGACGTCCCACGAACTCCGATCCAGCAGAGCTTCGAGGGAGAGTTCCGTCTACACAACGGCGTGATGACGGTGATGATGATGCTACCGATGCAGGGCTTCGCCTAAGCACCGCTACGATGTGACCGAGGTGGATTATGGTGGAGGGGGGCACTACACACGGCTAAAAGATCAACTGATCAACTTGTGTGTCTATGGGGTGCCCCCTCCTCCGTATATAAAGGAGTGGAGGAGGGGGAGGGGCCGGCCCTCCTAGGCGCGCCCCAAGGGGAGTCCTACTCCCACCGGGAGTAGGACTCCAACCCTTCCAAGAGTAGGAGTAGGAGAGAGGGAAGGAGGAGAGAGGGGGAA
Organism: Triticum dicoccoides; assembly: GCF_002162155.2. NCBI lineage: Eukaryota > Viridiplantae > Streptophyta > Magnoliopsida > Poales > Poaceae > Triticum > Triticum dicoccoides. The sequence continues at coordinate 263,055,775 of NC_041383.1, read as the reverse complement.
GGAAAGGGGGGCGCCGCCCCCCTCCTTGTCCAATTCGGACTAGAGGGGGAGGGGGCGCGCGGCCTGCCCTGGCCACCCTCCTCTTCTCCACTAAGGCCCTATAGGCCCATTACACTCCCCGGGGGGTTTCGGTAACCCCCGGTACTCCGGTATTTGTCCGAACTTGCCCGGAACCCTTCCGAAGTCAAAACATAGTCATCCAATATATCAATCTTTATGTCTCGACCATTTCGAGACTCCTCGTCATGTCCGTTATCATATCCGGGACTCCGAACTACCTTCGGTACATCAAAACACATGAACTCATATTACCGATCGTCACCAAACGTTAAGCGTGCGGACCCTACGGGTTCGAGAACTATGTAGACATGACCGAGACTCGCCTTCGGTCAATAACCAATAGCGGAACCTGGATGGTCATATTGGTCCTACATATTCTACGAAGATCTTTATTGGTCAAACCGCATAACAACATATGTTGTTCCCTTTGTCATCGGTATGTTACTTTCCCGAGATTCGATCGTCGGTATCTCAATACCTAGTTCAATTTCGTTACCAGCAAGTCTCTTTACTCGTTCCATAATACATCATCCCACAACTAACTCATTAGTTGCATTGCTTGCAAGGCTTATAGTGATGTGCATTACCGAGAGGGCCCAGAGATACATCTCTGACAATCGGAGTGACAAATCCTAATCTCGATCAATGCCAACCCAACAAGTACCTTCGAAGACAACTGTAGAGCACCTTTATAATCACCCAGTTACGTTGTGACGTTTGGTAGCACACAAAGTGTTCCTCTGGTATTTGGGAGTTGCATAATCTCATAGTCATAGGAACATGTATAGGTCATGAAAAAAGCAATAGCAATATACCAAAAGATCAAATGCTAAGCTAACGGAATGGGTCAAGTCAATCACATCATTCTCTAATGATGTGATCCCGTTAATCAAATGACAATTCATGTCTATGGCTAGGAAACTTAACCATCTTTGATTCAACGAGCTAGTCAAGTAGAGGCATACTAGTGACACTTAGTTTGTCTATATATTCACACATGTACTAAGTTTCCAGTTTATACAATTCTAGCATGAATAATAAACATTTATCATGATATAAGGAAATATAAATAACAACTTTATTATTGCCTCTAGGGCATATTTCCTTCAGTCTCCCACTTGCACTAGAGTCAATAATCTAGATTACACAGTAATGATTCTAACACCCATGGAGTCTTGGTGCTGATCGTGGTTTGCTCGTGAGAGAGGCTTAGTCAACGGGTCTACAACATTCAGATCCGTATGTATCTTGCAAATCTCTATGATGTGCTTGGTTCTCTTGTGAAATCTGGATTCCTTTGCCAAGGCAATTGTACCAGTACTGTCACAAAAGATTTTCATTGGACCCGATGCACTAGGTATGACACCTAGACCGGATATGAACTCCTTCATCCAGACTCCTTCATTTGCTGCTTCCGAAGCTGCTATGTCTTCCGCTTCACATGTAGATCCCGCCACGACACTTTGTTAGAACTGCACCAACTGACAGCTCCACCGTTCAATATAAATACGTATCCGGTTTGTGACTTAGAGTCATCCTGATTAGTGTCAAAGCTTGCATCGACGTAACCATTTACGACGAGCTCTTTGTCACCTCCGTAAACGAGAAACATATCCTTAGTCCTTTTCAGGTATTTCAGGATGTTCTTGACCGCTGTCCAATGATCCACTCCTGGATTACTTTGGTACCTCCATGCTAAGCTAATAGCAAGGCACACATCAGGTCTGGTACACAACATTGCATACATGATAGTGCCTATGGCTGAAGCATAGGGAACATCTTTCATTTTCTCTCTATCTTCTGAAGTGGTCGGGCATTGAGTCTGACTCAACTTCACACCTTGTAACACAGGCAAGAACCCTTTCTTTGTTTGATCCATTTTGAACTTCTTCAAAACTTTATCAAGGTATGTGCTTTGTGAAAGTCCAATTAGGCGTCTTGATCTATCTCTATAGATCTTGATGCCCAATATATAAGCAGCTTCACCGAGGTCTTTCATTGAAAAACTCTTATTCAAGTATCCTTTTATGCTATCCAGAAGTTCTATATCATTTCCAATCAACAATATGTCATCCACATATAATATTAGAAATGCTACAGAGCTCCCACTCACTTTCTTGTAAATACAGGCTTCTCCAAAAGTCTGTATAAAACCATATGCTTTGATCGCACTATCAAAACATTTATTCCAACTCCAAGATGCTTGCACCAGTCCATAGATGGATCACTGAAGCTTGCACACTTTGTTAGCACCCTTTGGATCGATAAAACCTTCAGGTTGCATCATATACACCTCTTCTTCCAGAAATCCATTCAGGAACGCAGTCTTTACATCCATTTGCCAAATTTCATAATCGTAAAATGCGGCAATTGCTAACATGATTTAGACGGACTTAAGCATCGCTACGGGTGAGAAAGTCTCATCGTAGTCAACTCCTTGAACTTGTCGAAAACCTTTCGCAACAAGTCGAGCTTTGTAGACAGTAACATTACCGTCAGTGTCAGTCTTCTTCTTGAAGATCCATTTATTCTTGATGGCTTGCCAATCATCGGGCAAGTCAACCAAAGTCCACACTTTGTTCTTATACATGGATCCCATCTCAGATTTCATGGCCTCAAGCCATTTTGTGGAATCTGGTCTCATTATCGCTTCCTCATAGTTCGTAGGTCCGTCATGGTCTAGTAACATGACCTCCAGAACAGGATTACCATACCACTCTGGTGTGGATCTTACTCTGGTTGACCTAAGAGGTTCAATAGTAACTTGATCTGAAGTTACATGATCATCATCATTAGCTTCCTCACTAATTGGTGTAGCAGTCACAGGAATAGATTTCTGTGATGAAGTACTTTCCAATAAGGGAGCAGGTACAGTTACCTCATCAAGTTCTACTTTCCTCCCACTCACTTCTTTTGAGAGAAACTCCTTCTATAGAAAGGATCCATTCTTGGCAACTAATGTCTTGCCTTCGGATCTATGATAGAAGGTGTACCCAACAGTCTCCTTTGGGTATCCTATGAAGACACATTTCTCCGATTTGGGTTCGAGCTTATCAGGTTGAAGCTTTTTCACATAAGCATCACAGCCCCAAACTTTAAGAAACGAAAACTTTGGTTTCTTGCCAAACCACAGTTCATAAGGCGTCGTCTCAACGGATTTAGATGGTGCCCTATTAACGTGAATGCAACCATCTCTAAAGCATAACCCCAAAATGATAGCGATAAATCATTAAGAGACATCATAGATCGCACCATATCTAGTAAAGTACGATTATGACGTTCGGACACACCATTACGCTGTGGTGTTCGAGTGGCGTGAGTTTCGAAACTATTCCGCATTGTTTCAAATGAAGACCAAACTCATAGCTCAAATATTCTCCTCCACGATCAGATCATAGAAACTTTACTTTCTTGTTACGATGATTTTCCACTTCACTCTGAAATTCTTTGAACTTTTCAAATATTTCAGACTTATGTTTCATCAAGTAGATATACCTACTACGTCTTGAGCTTGCGTTGGTTTTCCTTGAAGAGGAAAGGGTGATGCAGCAAAGTAGCGTAAGTATTTCCCTCAGTTTTTGATAACCAAGGGATCAATCCAGTAGGAGGCTCCTCAAAAGTCCCACGCACCTACACAAACAAACAAGAACCTTGCAACCAACGCAATAAAGGGGTTGTCAATCCCTTCATGGCCACTTGCGAAAGTGAGATCTGATAGAGATAATATGATAAGATAAATGTTTTTGGTATTTTTATGATATAGATTGGAAAGTAAAAGATGCAAATAAAAGTAGATGGCAAACTTATATGATAAAAGATTGACCCGGGGGCCATAGGTTTCACTAGTGGCTTCTCTCAAGATAGCATAAGTATTATGGTGGGTGAACAAATTACTGTTGAGCAATTGATAGAAAAGCGCATAGTTATGAGATTATCTAGGCATGATCATGTATATAGGCATCACGTCCGTGACAAGTAGATTGAAACGATTCTGCATCTACTACTATTACTCCACACATCGACCGACTCCTACCTGCATCTAGAGTATTAAGTTCATAAGAACAGAGTAACGCATTAGGAAAGATGACATGATGTAGAGGGATAAACTCATGCAATATGATATAAACCCCATCTTTTTATCCTCAATGGCAATAATACAACACGTGCCTTGCTGCCTCTGCTGTCACTGGGAAAGGACACCGCAAGATTGAACCCAAAGCTAAGCACTTCTCCCATTGCACGAAAGATCAATCTAGTAGGCCAAACCAAACTGATAATTCGAAGAGACTTGCAAAGATAATCAAACATACATAAAAGAATTTAGAGGAGATTCAAATATTTCTCATAGATAAACTTGATCATAAACCCACAATTCATCGGATCTTGACAAACACACCGCAAAAAGAGTTACATCGAATAGATCTCCAAGAAGAACGAGGAGAACTTTGTATTGAGATTCAAAGAGAGAGAAGAAGCCATCTAGCTAATAACTATGGACCCGAAGGTCTGGGGTAAACTACTCACAACTCATCAGAGAGGCCTTGGAGATGATGTAGAGGCCCTCCATGGACGATTCCCTCTCCGGCGGAGCACCGACGAAGGCTCCAAGTTGGGATCTCGCGGATAGAGAAGGTTGCGGCGGTGGAATTAGGTTTTAGTGGTCGCCTATGATGTTTTCAGGATATGGGAGTATATATAGGAGGAAGAAGTAGGTCGGTTGACGCTTTTGAGGGGCCCACGAGGGTGGGGGGCGCGCCGGGCACCCTCGTGGCCGCCTCGGTTGTTGCTTGACGTCCACTCCAAGTCTCCAGGTTTGCATTTGTTCCAAAAAGATCGCTCCCAAAGGTTTCATCCCGTTTGGACTCCGTTTGATATTCCTTTTTCTTCGAAACACTGAAATAGGCAAAAAAACAGCAATTCGGGCTGGGCCTCCGGTTAGTAGGTTAGTACCAAAAATGATATAAATGTGTAAAGTAAAGCCCATAAACATCCAAAACGGGTAATATAATAGGATGGAACAATCAAAAATTATAGATACTTTGGAGACGTATCAAGCATCCCCAAGCTTAACTCCTGCTCATCCTCGAGTAGGTAAATGATAAAAACAGAATTTTTGATGTGGAATGCTACCTAGCATAATTTTTAATGTAATTTTCTTTATTGTGGCATGAATGTTTAGATCCAAATGATTCAAAATAAAAGTTCATATTGACATAAGAAATAATAATACTTCGAGCATACTAACAAAGCAATCATGTCTTCTCAAAATAACATGGCTAAAGAAAGTTATCCCTACAAAACCATGTAGTCTGGGTATGCTCTATCTTCATCACACAAAGTATTTTATCATGCATAACCTCGATGACAAGCCAAGCAATTGTTTCATACTTTAGTAATCTCAAACTTTTTCAAATTTCACGCAATACATGAGCATGAGCCATGGACATAGCACTATATGTGGAATTGAATGGTGGTTGTGGAGAAGACAAAAAAGGAGAAGATAGTCTCACATCAACTAGGCGCATCAACGGGCTATGGATATGCCCATTAATAGATATCAATGCGAGTGAGTAGGGATTGCCATGCAACGGATGCACTAGATCTATAAATGTATGAAAGCTCAACAAAAGAAACTAAGTGGGTGTGCATCCAACTTGCTTGCTCACGAAGACCTAGGGCGTTTTGAGGAAGCCCATCATTGGAATATACAGGCCAAGTTCTATAATGAAAAATTCCCACTAGTATATGAAAGTGACAACATAGGAGACTCTCTATCATGAAGATCATGGTGCTACTTTGAAGCACAAGTGTGGTAAAAAGGATAGTAGCATTGTCCCTTCTCTCTTTTTCTCTCATTTTTTATTTGGCCTTTCTTTTTTTATTTGGCCTTTCTCTTTTTTTTGTAAAGTCCGAAGTCTCATCCCGACTTGTGGGGGAATCATAGTCTCCATCATCCTTTCCTCACTTGGGACAATGCTCTAATAATGAAGATCATCACACTTTTATTTACTTACAACTCAAGATTACAACTCGATACTTAGAACAAAATATGACTCTATATGAATGCCTCTAGCGGTGTACCAGGATATGCAATGAATCAGGAGTGACATGTATGGAATTATGAAGGTGGCTTTGCCACAAATATGATGTCAACTACATGATCATGCAAAGAGCAATATGACAATGATGATGTGTGTCATTATAAACGGAACGATGGAAAGTTGCATGGCAATATATCTCGGAATGGCTATGGAAATGCCATAATAGGTAGGTATGGTGGCTATTTTGAGGAAGGTATATGGTGGGTGTATGCCGGCGAAAGTTGCGCAGCACAAGAGAGGCTAGCAATGGTGGAAGGGTGAGAGTGCGTATAATCCATGGACTCAACATTAGTCATAAAGAACTCATGTACTTATTGCAAAAATCTACAAGTCATTGAAAACAAAGTACTACGCGCATGCTCCTAGGGGGATAGATTGGCAGGAAAAGACCATCAATCGTCCCCGACCACCACTCATAAGGAAGACTTTCAATAAATAAATTGTGCTTCAACTTCATCACAAAGCGGTTCACCATACGTGCATGCTACGGGAATCACAAACTTCAACACAAGTATTGTTTGAATTCACAATTACCCAACTAGCATGACTCTAATATCACCATCCTCATATCTCAAAACGATTATCAAGCATGAAATTGATCATAGCATCCAATTCACTTCCTATGATAGTTTTTATTATACCCAACTTGGATGCCCATCATTCTAGGACCAATTTTATAACCATAGAAAATACCATGCTGTTCTAAAAGACTCTCAAAATAATATATGTGAAGCATGAGAGATCAACAATTTCTTCAAAATAAAGCCACCGCCATACTCTAAAAATTATAAGTGAAGCACGTAGAGCAAAACTATCTAGCTCAAATGATATAAGTGAAGCACATAGAGTATTCTAATAAATTCCAAATCAAGTGGGTTTCTCCAAAAAGGTGTGTACAACAAGGATGATTGTGGAAATCTAAAAAGCAAAGACTAATATCATACAAGACGCTCCAAGCAAATCACATATCATGTGGCGAATAAAAATATAGCTCCAAGTAAAGTTACCGATAGACGAAGACGAAAGAGGGGATGCCTTCTAGGGCATCCCCAAGCTTAGGCTTTTGGTTATCCTTGAATATCTTGGGGTGCCATGGGCATCCCCAAGCTTAGGCTCTTTCCACTCCTTAATCCATAGTCCATCAAATCTTTACCCAAAACTTGAAAACTTCACAACACAAAACTCAACAGGAAATCTCATAAGCTCCGTTAGTGCAAGAAAGAAAAACCACCACATAAGGTACTGTAATGAACTCATTCTTTATTTATATTGGTGTTAAACCTACTGTATTCCAACTTCTCTATGGTTCATACCCCCCGGTGCTAGCCATAGATGCATCAAAATAAGCAAACAACACACGAAAAACAGAATCTGTCAAAAACAAAACAGTCTGTAGCAATCTGTAACTTTCGAATACTTCTGGAACTCTAAAAATCCTACCAAAATAGGAAGTCCTGGGCAATTTCTCTATTTAAAGCAAAAAGAATCAATGCAAAAGCACGTTTCTGTGAATTACTAAAATTATTTTCATGCATGTAAAAGTTTCTGTTTTTCAGCAGAATCAAATTAACTATCACCGTAGGTTATCCTATAGGTTCTACTTGGCACAAACACTAATTAAAACATGAAAACACATATAAATAGAAGATAGATGAAATATTTATTACTAAACAGAAGCAAAAAGCAAGAAGCAAAAATAAAATTGGGTTGCCTCCCAACTAGCACTATCGTTTAACGCCCCTAGCTAGGCATAAAAGCGAGGATAGATCTAAGTGGTGCCATCTTTGGCATTCAATTCATAAGTAGCTCACATGATAGATTCATAAGGTAATTTAACTTTATTTCTTGGAAAGTGTTCCATGCCTTTCCTTAATGGAAATTGGAATCTAATATTCCCTTCCTTCATATCAATAATTGCACCAATCATTCTAAGGAAAGGTCTACCAAGAATAATAGGACATGAAAGATTGCAATCTATATCAAAACGATAAAATCCACGGGCACATAATTCCTATTTACAACGATTAGAACATCATTTATCCTTCCCATAGGTTTCTTAATGGTGGAATCCGCAAGGTGCAAGTTTAAAGAACAATCATCAAAATCATGGAAACCTAGAATATCACATAAAGTTTTCGGAATCGTGGAAACACTAGCACCCAAATCACACAAAGCATAGCACTCATGATCTTTAATTTTAATCTTTATAGTAGGTTCCCACTCATCATAAAGTTTTCTAGGTATGGAAACTTCCAAATTAAGTTTTTCCTCATAAGATTGCATCAAGGCATCAACGATATGTTTGGTAAAAGCTTTATTTTGACTATAAGCATGAGGAGAATTCAACACGGATTGCAACAAGGAAATACAATCTATTAAAGAACAATTATCATAATTAAATTCCTTGAAATCCATAATAGTGGGTTCAATGCTATTTAAAGTCTTGACCTCTCCAATCCCACTTTTTACCAAATTTAGCATCAAGATCTAAAAACTCCGAATCATTGGAACGTCTTTTAACTAAAGTTGACTCATCTCCAGTCCCATCATTATTAAGATTCATATTGCAAAACAAGGATTTAATAGGGGACATATCAATAACTTTTAGATCTTCATCATTATTTTCATGGAAACTAGAAGAACACACTTTTACAAAGCAATCTTTCTTAGCACGCAATCCAGCGGTTCTTTCTTTGCACTCATCAATGGAAATTCTCATGGCTTTTAGAGACTCATTGATATCATGCTTAGTAGGGATATATCTAAGTTTCAATGAATCAACATCAAGCGAAAGTCTATCAACGTTCCTAGCCAAATCATCAACTTTAAGCAATTTTTCTTCAAGCAAAGTATTAAAATTCTTTTGAGAGATCATAAATTCTTTAACGCTATTCTCAAAATCAGAGGGCATATTATTAAAATTTCCATAAGAGTTGTTGTAGGAATTACCATAATTATTAGAGGAATTACTAGGGAACGGTCTAGGATTAAAGTTTCCTCTATAAGCATTGTTACCAAAATTATTCCTACCAACAAAATTCACATGCAAAGATTCATTGTTATTCTCAATCAAGGTAGACAAAGGCATATCATTGGGATCAATAGGAGCACTCTTAGTAGCAAACAATTTCATAAGTTCATCCATCTTTCCACTCAAAATATTAATTCTTCTATAGCATGCACTTTTTTACTAGTAGATCTTTCGGTGTGCCATTGAGAATAATTAGCCATAATGTTATCAAGGAGTTTAGTAGCTTCTCCTAAGGTGAATTCCATAAAAGTGCCTCCCGCGACCGAATCTAAAAGATTTCTAGAAGCAAAATTCAATCCGGCATAAAATTTTTGTATGATCATCCATAAGTTCAAACCATGAGTAGGGCAATTGCGAATCATTAATTTCATTCTTTCCCAAGATTGGGCAACATGCTCATGATCAAGTTGTTTAAAATTCACAATATCGTTTCTAAGAGAGATGATCTTAGCGGGAGGAAAATATTTAGAGATAAAAGCATCTTTGCACTTATTCCATGAATCAATACTATTCTTAGGCAAAGACAAAAACCAAGTTTTAGCATGATCTCTAAGTGAAAACAGAAATAACTTCAATTTAACAATATCATTATTCGAATCTTTCTTCTTTTGCATATCACACAAATCAACAAAGTTATTTAGATGAGTAGCGACATCTTCACTAGGAAGGCCGGAGAATTGATCTGTCATAACAAGATTCAGCAAAGCAGCATTGATTTCACAAGATTCAACATCATTAAGAGGAGCAATCCGAGTGCTAAGGAAATCATTATTATTGGTATTGGAAGAGTCACACAATTTGGTATTATCTTGCGCCATCGTGACAAGCAATCCAACACACAAGCAAACAAAAAGGCAAGCAAAAGAGAGAGGAGATTGGGAAAGACAGGGCGAATAAAACGACAAGGGTGAAGTGGGGGAGAGGAAAACGAGAGGCAAATGGCAAATAATGTAATGCGAGGGAGATGAGTTTTTGATGGGTACTTGGTATGTCTTGACTTGAGCGAAGACCTCCTTGGCAACGGCACTAGAAATCCTTCTTGCTACGTCTTGAGCTTGCATTGGTTTTCCTTGAAGAGGAAAGGGTGATGCAGCAAAGTAGCATAAGTATTTCCCTCAGTTTTTGAGAACCAAGGTATCAATCTAGTAGGAGGCTCCTCAAATGTCCCATGCACCTACACAAACAAACAAGAACCTCACAACCAACGCAATAAAGGGGTTGTCGATCCCTTCATGGCCACTTGCGAAAGTGAGATCTTATAGAGATAATATGATAAGATAAATATTTTTGGTATTTTTATGATATAGATTGGAAAGTAAAAGATGGAAATAAAAGTAGATGGCAAACTTATATGATAAAAGATAGACCCGTGGGCCATAGGTTTCACTAGTGGCTTCTCTCAAGATATCATAAGTATTACTGTGGGTGAACAAATTACTGTCGAGCAATTGATAGAAAAGCGCATAGTTATGAGATTATCTAGGCATGATCATTATATAGGCATCACGTCCGTGACAAGTAGATCGAAACGATTATGCATCTACTACTATTACTCCACACATCGACTAAGGGAGTCCTGGACTAGGGGGTGTCCGGATAGCCGAACTATCATCATTGGCCGGACTCCAAGATTATGAAGATACAAGATTGAAGACTTTGTCCCGTGTCCGGATGGGACTTTCCTTGGCGTGGAAGGCAAGCTTGGCGATACGGATATGTAGATCTCCTACCATTGTAACCGACTCTGTGTAACCCTAGCCCTCTCCGGTGTCTATATAAACCGGATGGTTTTAGTCCATAGGACGAACAACAATCATACTATAGGCTAGCTTCTAGGGTTTAGCCTCCTTGATCTCGCGGTAGATCCACTCTTGTACTACCCATATCATCAATATCAATCAAGCAGGAGTAGGGTTTTACCTCCATCGAGAGGGCCCGAACCTGGGTAAAAACATCATGTCCCTTGTCTCCTGTTACCATCCGCCTAGACGCACAGTTCGGGGCCCCCTACCCGAGATCCGCCGGTTTTGACACCGACATTGGTGCTTTCATTGAGAGTTCCTCTGTGTCGTAACCTATAGGCCAATGGCTATTTCGATCATCTACAACGACGCGGTCCAGGGTGAGACTTTTCTCCCCGGACAGATCTTCGTATTCGGCGGCTTTGCACCGCGGGCCAATTCGCTTGGCCATCTGGAGCAGATTGAAAGCTACGCCCCTGGCCATCGGGTCAGATTTAGAAGTTTGAACTTCATGGCCGACATCCGCGGAGACTCGATCTTCGACGAATTCGAGCCACAGCCGGGCGCGCCGCACTGTCACGAGGGGCATGATCTAGCTCTGCTGCCGGACAGTGCCCTGGAGGCCGCACAAGAGTCCGCTCCGACCCTTAACTCGGAGCCGACTGCGCCAATCGAGGACGGGTGGCTAGACACCGCCTCGGGGGCTGCTATCTCTACGGCGATGGAGCCGAATACCGACTCAGTCCCTTGTGAAGCCCGTGACCCCGAGGTGCCGGACTCCTTGCCGGACTCCGAACCTCCCGCGCCCCTGCCAATCGAATCCGATTGGGCGCTGATCATGGAGTTCACCGCTGCGGACATCTTTCAGCACTCGCCTTTTGGCGACATCCTGAATTCGTTAAAGTATCTCTTTTTTTCAGGAGAGCCTTGGCCGGATTATGGCCAGGACGGTTGGGATGCGGACGATGAAGAAATTCAATACCCACCCACCACCCACTTTGTAGCCACTGCCGGCGACCTAACCGACATGCTAGACTATGACTCCGAAGACATCGACGGTATGGACGACGATGCCGGAGACGACCAAGAACCAGCGCCTACGGGGCACTGGAAAGCCACCTCTTCATATGACATATACATGGTGGACATCCCAAAGGATGTGAACGGCGAGGGAACAACGGAGGAAGACCCCTCCAAGAAACAGCCTAAGTGCCGGCGTTAGCGGCGCCGCTCTAAATCCCGCCACAACAAGAATGGAGATTCCGGCACCGGAGACAATAACACCCCGGACAGTGCCGAAGACAACCCCCTCCAACAAGATTCAGCACAGGAGGATGAAGAAGCCAGCCCCCACGTGAGAGCGGCAGACGAAGAGGTAGAGGACGATAATTACATGCCTCCCTCCGGAGACGAGGCAAGCCTCGACGACGACGAATTCGTCGTACCTGAGGATCCCATCGAACAAGAGCATTTTAAACGCAGGCTTATGGCCACGGCAAGCAGCCTCAAGAAAAAGCAGCAACAACTTAGAGCTGATCAAGATCTGCTAGCCGACAGATGGACCGAAGTCCTTGCGTCCGAAGAGCATGAACTCGAACACCCCTCCAATAGCTACCCCAAACGCAAGCTGCTGCCCCGATTAGAGGAGGAAGCATATAAACCTACATCACCAGCGCACAATACGGCCGACCGGCCACCTCGTGGCCAAGACAGAGAGGCCTCTAAACCTTCCACTAAAGCCATACCCCAGCATCGCTCGAAAAGCACAAAGCCACGGGGAACGCACCGGACTTGCGAGACATATTGGAGGATAAGGCAAGACAATCAAGATCGATCTACGGATCGCGTGGGCGCCCCACGATACGCGACGACAACCGTTGCGCCGGATACAGCAATTTCGGCCGGGCCGAACACAGTAAACAAAGCTCGCTGGATCTACATCATGATATAGCCCAATATAGAGGCGCCGCACACCCACTATGCTTCACAGACAAAGTAATGGATCATCAAATCCCCGAAGGGTTTAAACCCGTGAACATTGAATCCTATGACGGCACAACAGACCCCGCGGTCTGGATCGAAGACTATCTCCTTCATATCCACATGGACCGCGCCGACGATCTTCACGCCATCAAATACCTCCTACTCAAGCTTAAAGGCCCAGCTCGGCATTGGCTTAATAGCCTGCCAGCAGAATCAATTGGGTGTTGGGAGGACCTGGAAGCCGCATTCCTTGATAACTTCCAGGGCACATATGTGCGACCACCAGACGCTGATGACCTAAGCCACATAATTCAGCAGCCAGACGAATCGGCCAGACAATTCTGGACACGGTTCTTAACCAAGAAAAATCAAATCGTCGACTGTCCGGATGTAGAGGCACTCGTAGCCTTCAAACATAACATCCGCGACGAGTGGCTTGCCCGACACCTAGGACAGGAAAAGCCGAAATCCATGGCAGCCCTCACATCACTCATGACCCGCTTTTGCGCGGGAGAGGACAGCTGGCTAGCCCACAGTAACAACCTCAACAAAAATCCTAGCAGTCCGGATAAGAAGGACCGCAATGGCAGGTCACGTCGCAACAAGCAAAAACGCCGCATTAACAGCGATAATACTGAGGATACGGCAGTCAACGCCGGATTCAGAGGCTCCAAACCCGGTCAGCGGAAAAAGCCATTCAAAAGAACTACTCCGGGTCCGTCCAATTTGGACCGAATACTCGGCCGCTCGTGCCAGATACACGGCACCCCCGAAAAGCCAGCCAACCACACCAACAGGGATTGTTGGGTATTCAAGCAGGCAGGCAAGTTAATCACCGAAAACAATGACAAGGGGCTGCATAGCGATGACGAGGAAGAGACCCGGCCGCCGAACAATAGAGGACAGAAGGGTTTCCCCCCACAAGTGCGGGCGGTGAACATGATATACGCAACCCACATACCCAAAAGGGAGCGGAAGCGTGCACTCAGGGACGTATACACGATGGAGCCAGTCGCCCCTAAGTTCAACCCATGGTCCTCCTGCCCGATCACCTTTGATCGAAGGGACCACCCCACCAGCATCCGCCATGGCGGGTTCGCTGCATTGGTTCTAGACCCAATCGTCGATGGTTTTCACCTCACTAGAGTCCTAATGGACGGCGGCAGCAGCCTGAACCTGCTTTACCAGGGTACAGTGCGAAAAATGGGCATAGAACCCTCAAGGATTAAACCCACAAAGACGACCTTCAAAGGCGTCATACCAGGTATAGAGGCCAATTGTACAGGCTCAGTTACACTGGAAGTGGTCTTCGGATCCCTGGATAACTTCCGAAGCGAGGAGTTAATCTTCGACATAGTTCCGTTCTGCAGCGGCTATCATGCACTGCTCGGATGAACCGCGTTTGCAAAATTCAATGCGGTGCCGCACTACGCATATCTCAAGCTCAAGATGCCTGGCCCTCGAGGAGTCATCACGGTCAATGGAAACACTGAACGCTCCCTCCGAACGGAGGAACATACAGCAGCTCTCGCGGCAGAAGTGCAGAGTAGCCTCTTAAGGCAATTTTCGAGTCCAGCTGCTAAACGTCCGGACACCGTCAAACGCGCCGGGAGTAATCTACACCAAGACCACCTGGCACGTTCCGAGCACGCGTAGCAGTGCAGCCCCAACCCCAGCCCTCACAAAATTGCAAAACCAGTACTTCGCGTACATCATTACGCTCTAGAGATACCATGGGCACAGGGGGAGGGGCACGGCCACGGTAGGCCCAGAGTGCGGCTCAACCACACCGGGGGCTCCCAAGTGTGTCATCCCACGGTAGGCCAAAAGCATTATATACCCATGGAAAGGCTCTCAAGGTTATTCAATATGAAGGACGCTGTCGGATAAAATCCAACAAAGGAACAGATGGTCCACAAGGGATCTGATGTGAGCATCGGTACTCAACCAGAGGAAGAAGAATGCACGGGCATCATATTATAGAACATCTGAATAATTCGATGCTTAGATAACAAAGGAATTACGATTTCCAAAACAAAGGATCAGAAGCAGTCACTCTGATCAAGGATGGATAAGTTGGATAGACCAGAGGCACAATTGACGACAAATAGTTTGGTCGAGAACCAGCTCATGTTCAAAAATGATGTCTGAGCCGGAAAGATAATTTAGAAGGGTTGATAGATGATTATGTGCATTCGCACACATGTTGAATCAATAGGATCAAAATGACGGTGTCAAAAGATACAAGTGAATATTGCCAGATATATGGGAAGCATCCATAATGCTAGTAGACAAGTATTTGCAGAGCAATAAAGCTGCTAAGGCTTTTCGGAGGATTGAATAGTATCTCAAAGACTTTTGTGAAACACCTGAACAACTGGGGATGTGCAGATGCTCGGAAAGTGCGAGAAATTATTCTTAGGGGTATTCAGGTGGCAAAGAACTGCAAGACAGTAGGCACAAAATATTCTTGGGGTATCTTGTAATAACAAGGTCAACTGGGAATAAAAGTAAGCACGACAGGTGTAAGTATTTATCCATAGGGATATTTCGGTGGAAGGGAATTGCAAAAGCAACGGGCACAAGGTCACGAGAGAAAATCAGAGAGTATCTTCGAAATCTTCTGGTGCAGCCGACGATCATCTGGACTAAAGGGGCTCTCCGGGAGAAAGTATTTTCGAGAACCTAAAGTTAGATTTTAGTAAAAATCGTTTAACCCGAATAGAAGAGAGTTCAGAATCCCGGAGTAAAGATCGAGAAGTAAAAGATCCTAATACCACCCAATGGTGACGTGGGCCCATGGGCGGCACAGCCATGTTAGTAAAAGTTTTGCAACGTCCAGACTCGACTTCGGCCAAGGAGTGTGGAAGGGGGATTCCTACAGGCAGTCGGCTCTGATACCAACTTGTGACGCCCCCGATTCAATCATACACTAATCATGCACGCAAACGTGTACGATCAAGATCAGGGACTCACGGGAAGATATCACAACACAACTATAAAAACATAAATAAGTCATACAAGCATCATAATACAAGCCAAGGGCCTCGAGGGCTCGAATACAAGTGCTCGATCATAGACTAGTCATCGGAAGCAACAATATCTGAGTACAGACATAAGTTAAACAAGTTGCCATAAGATGGCTAGCACAAACTGGGATACAGATCGAAAGAGGCGCATGCCTCCTGCCTGGGATCCTCCTAACTACTCCTGGTCGTCGTCAGCGGGCTGCACGTAGTAGTAGGCACCTCCGGTGTAGTAGGAGTCGTCGTCGACGGTAGCGTCTGGCTCCTGAACTCTAGCATCTGGTTGCGACAACCAGAAAGAAAGGAAAGGGGGAAAATGGGGGAGAAAGCAACCGTGAGTACTCATCCAAAGTACTCGCAAGCAAGGAGCTACACTACATATGCATGGGTATATGTGTAAAGGGCCATATCAGTGGACTGAACTGCAGAATGCCAGAATAAGAGGGGGATAGCTAATCCTGTCGAATACTACGCTTCTGGCAGCCTCCGTCTTGCAGCATGTAGAAGAGAGTAGATTGAAGTCCTCCAAGCAGCATCGCATAGCATAATCCTACCCGGCGATCCTCTCCTTGTCGCCCTGTTAGAGAGCGATCACCGGGTTGTATCTGGCACTTGGAAGGGTGTGTTTTATTAAGTATCCGGTTCTAGTTGTCATAAGGTCAAGGTACAACTCCAAGTCGTCCTGTTACCGAAGATCACGGCTATTCGAATAGATTAACTTCCCTGCAGGGGTGCACCACATAACCCAACACGCTTGATCCCATTTGGCCGGACACACTTTTCGGGGTCATGCCCGGCCGCGGAAGATCAACACGTCGCAGCCCCACCTAGGCACAACAGAGAGGTCAGCACGCCGGTCTAAACCTAAGCGCACAAGGGTCTGGCCCATCGCCCTTAGCGCACCTGCATGTTGCGAACGCGGCCCGAAGCAGAACTAGCCCCCTTAATACAAGAGCAGGCTTACGTTCCAATCCGGCGTGTGTCGCTCAGTTGCTGACGTCATGAAGGCTTCGGCTGATACCACAACGTCGAGTGCCCATAACTGTTCCCGCGTAGTTGGTTAGTGCGTATAGGCCAGTAGCCAGACTCAGATCAAATACCAAGATCTCGTTAAGCATGTATTATGAAGCAACCGCGAACACCGACCAGGGCCAGGCCCACCTGTCTCCTAGGTGGTCTCAACCTGCCCTGTCGCTCCGCCACAAAGTAATAGTCGGGGGCCGTCGGGAACCCAGGCCCACCTCTACCGGGATGGAGCCACCTGTCCTTTCAGCCCCCACATCGGGATCACTTGCGGGTACTCAACGAGCTGACCCGACTTTAGTCACCATCTGTAGTGTGTGTATATATGTATAGTATATACCCGTGATCACCTCCCAAGTGATCACGGACCAATAGTATAGCAAGGCAGACTGACAAGAATGTAGGGCCAATGATGATAAACTAGCATCCTATACTAAGCATTTAGGATTGCGGGTAAGGTATCAATGACTGTAGCAACAATGACAGGCTATGCAACAGAATAGGAGTAACCGAACAGTAACATGCTACACTACTCTATTGCAATCAGTATAGAGAAGAATAGGCCATATCTGGTGATCAAGGGGGGGGGGGCTTGCCTGGTTGCTCTCGCAAGAAGGAGTGGTCGTCAACTCCGTAGTCGAACTGGGCAGCAGCAGCGTCGGTCTCGTAGTCTACCGGAGATAAGAGGGGGAAGAAATAATGAATACAGAGCAAACAAAGCATCACAAAAAATAACAAGGCAATATGCGGTGCCAGGGGTGATCTAACGCAGGAACAGGTGATACTTGTGAAGGGGGAAACATCCGGGAAAGTATCCCCGGAGTTTCGCGTTTTCAGACAGGGGAACCAAAGGGGGAAAGTTGCGTGTTCGCTATGCTAGGCATGGGTGGCGGACGAACAGGCTGCGTATTCGGATTCGTCTCGTCGTTCTGAGCAACTTTCATGTACAAAGTTTTTCCATCCAAGCTACGGTTTATTTTATATTAATTTAAAAAAGGATTTAATCATTTTCTAAATTATTATCTATTTAATTCTAACATTATCCAGAATAGTGTATGCTGACGTCAGCATGACCTTAGTAGTCAACAGTGCGTTGACTCGGTCAATCTGACGTGTGGGTCCATATGTCATTGACTTAGATTAACTAAACATGTTAATTAGCTTAATTACATTGATTAGGTTAACTAATTTTAATTAGCTTAGCTAAACAGTATTAATTAACTTAATTAATTCACTAATTAATTAATGTTTATTTATTTATTTATTTTATTAACTTCTTTTTTTAATATCATTCCAGGGGCGTGGCCCCCGTTTGTCGTAGGCCTTAGGGGCCTTAGCGGGCGCCAGCGTTAGCGGGCTCGGGCGGAACGGGTGCGGGAGCACCCGAGCGGGCACTCGCCCACAGGGCGGGACGAGGTCGCCGGGGCACCGACGGCGGGGCAAGCCGGCGCGGCCAGCCGGGGCCACGGCGGGCGGAGGCGAGGGGTCAGGGGGGCTGCAGCCGCAGGAACTAGCCGGTGGCGACGGCAGCATGGCGTAGGGGGGGCGCAAGGGTTGCTACCGACAGCAGCAGGAGGCAGCAGCGAGCGGGGCACCATGGTGTGCACCGTGGCAGCGGCGGGGCTCGGCCCCGATCGAGGTGCAGGGAGCGAGCGGAGCGCCGGAGTGCGCGGGGTGAGCGGGTGAGTGGCATGGCACGCGCGACCAAGGGGTGGCGCGACTGGTGGTCAGGGGTGGTGCGAGCACGCGGGCCGGCGAGGCCGTAGGCAAGCACGGGGGCTCGCAGGTGCGGGACGGCGGGTACGGCGACGTCGAAACGGGGAAAGAGAGTGCGAGGAGAGGGAGGCCGTGGCCTCACCGGCGTTGCAGAGACGAGGGTCGACGAGGCTCGATGGAGCCTTTGGGGAGGAGGACGGGGACGACTCGGCGGAGAGGTAGCAGGCCGGCGGGGAGGCTGTCCGGCGATGGTGTCTGGTAAGGTGGCGGGGGCGCCGGTGACGGAGAGGACCGCAGCGACGGCGTCCGGCGATGGTTCGCAGGGGGCGTCGAGCGGCTCCGGGCTTGGGCGATCCGACGGGGAAGAAGACGAGGAGGTGCTCCGACGACGGGGTGGCTCCGGTGAAGCAGTGGCGGGACGAGGCGGCGACAGTGGAGTTCCGGCGTGTGACGGGTGGCT
>NC_041383.1:263028239-263036234 GCF_002162155.2 Triticum dicoccoides | reverse complement strand
GGCCGACGCCCATGGGAAGGGGGGTTCATTTGTTTTGTTTTGTTTTCACTTTTGTTTTTCTTATTTATTTTACCTTTTCTGTTTTAGTTTTGTTTCCTATAATTTTACTTTTGGTAAAATATACACTTAGTATCTAAATTAGTATTTCAGCTCAGTCCATAGCCACAAAAGGTCTAGTCCTCAGATAAATTTTTTGAAATTTTATTAATTACAATAGGCATTTAAATAATTGTTTTTGCTACTGTTTTATTCATCTTGTAGTATTTAAACATTTTGTATAGGTGTGGTTTCTCCACCATAATCATCTATGATTTATTTGCTACAATTTGAACATTTTAGATTTGATAATTGAAAACTTTTATTGTTTGACTTCAATTCAAATTTGAATTCGAATCGGTTTCGAACTAACACGAGGTTAGCAACAGTAACCGAGGTGACGTGGCATCGTTAACGCGGGATTACTGTAGCCTAATTATCCGGGCGTCACAATTCTCCTCCAGTACAAGAAATCTCGTCCCGAGATTTAAGAGGGGGAGTAAGGGGGAACGGATTTGGTTTCGAAATTCTAACGAGTCTTCTCGGACTTGGTTGCTCTTCTCAAAGAGGTCGATCCATAACGTTGATGTCCTCATAGCTCGGCTTCAGGTCATCATGATGAAGTCGTCCTTTTTTTTGGGAACTCCAACGTACTTATGAATAGGTAAGGGGCAGCTCGACTATGACAGAATGCTTATGAGGGAAACATTCTGGGGTTAACCCATGAATGAGATTATCTCTCGTTTTGAACAAATAAAATACATCGAGAGTAAGGTACAATGAGAGGGTCCAAGCGGATAGATAGCTGCTCAAAGTCTGAACCAGAGCAAGAAAGGGATTCAGAGCAGCGAGAGTAAGTATTGCGTCTCATACGAGAATAGAGCACTAGGAAGGTGGCTCGCGAATTACCTACGGAACCAAGAGCAAGGGATAACTTTGTCAACAAGGTGTACAGGAGAGTCAGGTTTCGATCCTTTGAAACTGTGGGTTGTGGGTCCACCATGTGGATTAACAGTAGGAAGGGCGGTGACGTCTTGCACGACCATGTAAGCATGGCAAGTCAGAGGATAGTCTATCGGTTATGTCGGCAACAACATCGGTACCAAGGTTGAGGGACGAAGAGAACCATTTTCTTGCTCGTTGAACGAGGCAGACCAGTAGGCAAAGTTCTCGTCCATCGGTGGTTACCGGAATGTCATCAACAATAGTAACAGGTTCTTACTGATAGAGTTGTACACCGAGGTGCTTACAAAATCAGTGACTTATTACTGCTTAGATCATATAAACCTCAAGAAGGTTAAACAAAACAATGGAAAGGAAAATGTGATATCAGACTAAACAGAACAATGGAAATGAAAAATGTGTTTAAACACATAATTCAGGGGTATATCCTTCCCAAGGCAAGCAGAGCATGATATGCATGAAAGGATATAATGTAGAAAACCCTTTAGGTAAGGGAGAGAATTTTCATGACATTACCCATACAACGGTGTTTGGATAATTGTGCAAGAAACATTTAGGATTGGGCTTGAAATGTTCTTGTTAAAATTCGAAGTACCACAAACATGCTGAGAGATAGCATTGGCATGGTCTTCAAGCAAAGATCAGACTTTGGATACACAAAGGATCCATCAGGAACAACTTATAGAATAAGTCTTACAATTTCCTCACGGAAGAATGACTAACCTTGCCAAAAATGAAACTATAACAGTAGGTCCTCCGGCCAGGTGTGCTAGGCATGACATCACCTTACCGGGTCATATAAAGACCAACGTTATAACTCTTGGAATTATGTTCCAACCATCATATCTGACTGAGATTCAGATCTGATTGGTGACAGGATACCTCAGACCCAGGATGCCTGAGAAGAAAAGGTGCAACACAAAATGACGAGATGACATCGAAGATTCTCAGGAAAAGAACTATGGAAGCGAGTTCCGAAACAAGGGTTCATCATTAAATCAAGAAGAGGATGAGGAGGTGACTGATGGACTCAGCGATTTATTCAACAAGGTATCCAAAAAGATGGATCTCCACAATTATGTGGATAAGGAGATAACATTTGTCAGATCAA
The DNA here is from genome assembly GCF_002162155.2 of Triticum dicoccoides. Classification (NCBI taxonomy): domain Eukaryota; kingdom Viridiplantae; phylum Streptophyta; class Magnoliopsida; order Poales; family Poaceae; genus Triticum; species Triticum dicoccoides. Next base: position 263,034,124 of record NC_041383.1, on the reverse strand, counting down.
ACGATACAAGGAAGTATGCCCGAGGAAGACATACATAATTAAACATTGGTTGAAAGGTGCGCCCGAAATATGGGTTGGGTTGCACGACCAATGTCAGAATGATGATTCAATAATCAATAGTCTAAGAATGAACGGCCGCCCATTAACTTCAAAGCAATAGGGTTGCTAGAAGTGCAGAATCCAAATAGCACCGTTCACTTGTTGGTACCCCGGTTGGAATTGACACGAGGACCAAGAAAGAATGGTGAGGGTGAAGTATCACTTATATCAAGAATTCTCAAGAGGTGGTGAAATTCTCACAACATCCTTGACAAAAAGGCAGTAATACTTCAGGGTAGATCATAATACAAGCTGGATAGCAAGTTGCATCCATGACATGAACAAGTTTGTGATGAAAGGAAGGTAAGGATGTTGTTGATGGTAACTCAAATTACCAAGGAACGAGGATGGCACTTATCATCAAGAATTCCATTGATATCCTGGAAGGAGTCAAAATGTCGATGATGATCACGACAATTTGTTGTCGAGAGGATCCATGAAGAAGCAATTGAACAACGACTGCATCAAGCAAAAGGACTGATGCAACAAAAGATTAGTGGAGCCACATATACGACACAAACTCGAAATCAAGCTTGCTGTTTTTAAGGCGAAATTATATGAGGAAGATCGACGTAAGGTTAGCTCATCGTCGAAAATTGTGCTCCGGAAAGAAGGACCAGGTAGCACAGTTAAAATTTAGCACAATAATGATATAACCGATCAGGCTAGGAATGACTTGAAGGAATATTAAACTCATAAGCAATGATAATTACATTAGAGTTATTGAATCGGAGTGCGGAATTGATTCACTTATCGGTGGTCTCGATTGTGTAATAATTCAGAACCCTAGGGAAATCTGAAAATGGTGAGAAGCAATACTAGATGAAGACTCATAGGAATCAACACAGCTCTTTGATATTCTCGAGATACCATAGGGTATACTCTAAGGTAGAGCAGAATAGAGGTCGAATAGGTGTATTGATTTGTAGAAGACAAGTACTTTGACTTGTGCAAGAAATGGGATCAAGGAAGAACAATATGGTCGGAACACGATCACAAAAGACCAGATCCCAAATATAAGATGAACTTATTACAATGAAATAATTAATTTTAAGAGAAGCTTCCATGATAAGATCTACATCGTGTCCATGGGCATGAACACAAGTTCAAGGTCGACTCCCACTTTTCCAATGCATAACCTTTCATTCACTGCTCTATTCAAAATGATTTGTGTGCGAAGACCTACCTGGTGAATTACTAGAGGAGTATGAACCTTGAAATCTTCCGAGTTCACACATATTAAGGAAGGCATAGGTTCAACCCATCAGGGCATCTTAGGAACATATACCACAAACTTCGGGGTAAATAATGCAAGCTCGAAAGTAGAGCATTGTTCAAAAGCAGACAATACAATTTACCAAAAGCATTATATACCCATGGAAAGGCTCTCAAGGTTATTCAATATGAAGGATGCTGTCGGATAAAATCCAACAAAGGAACCGATGGTCCACAAGGGATCTGATGTGAGCATCGGTACTCAACAAGAGGAAGAAGAATGCATGGACATCATATTATAGAACATCTGAATAATTCGATGCTTAGATAACAAAGGAATTACGATTTCCAAAACAAAGGATCAGAAGCAGTCACTCTGATCAAGGATGGATAAGTTGGATAGACCAGAGGCACAATTGATGACAAATAGTTTGGTCGAGAACCAGCTCATGTTCAAAAATGATGTCTGAGCCAGAAAGATAATTTAGAAGGGTTGATAGATGATTATGTGCATTCACACACATGTTGAATCAATAGGATCAAAATGACGGTGTCAAAAGATACAAGTGAATATTGCCAGATATATGGGAAGCATCCATAATGCTAGTAGACAAGTATTTGCAGAGCAATAAAGCTGCTAAGGCTTTTCGGAGGATTGAATAGTATCTCAAAGACTTTTGTGAAACACCTGAACAACTGGGGATGTGCGGATGCTCGGAAAGTGCGAGAAATTATTCTTAGGGGTATTCAGGTGGCAAAGAACTGCAAGGAAGTAGGCACAAAATATTCTTGGGGTATCTTGTAATAACAAGGTCGACTGGGAATAAAAGTAAGCACGACATGTGTAAGTATTTATCCATAGGGATATTTCGGTGGAAGGGAATTGCAAAAGCAACGGGCACAAGGTCTCGAGAGAAAATCGGAGAGTATCTTCGAAATCTTCTGGTGCAGCCGACGATCATCTGGACTGAAGGGGCTCTCCGGGAGAAAGTATTTTCGAGAACCTAAAGTTAGATTTTAGTAAAAATCGTTTAACCCGAATAGAACAGAGTTCAGAATCCCGGAGCAAAGATCGAGGAGTAAATGATCCTAATACCACCCAATTGCGACGTGGGTCCATGGGCCGCACAGCCATGTTAGTAAAAGTTTTGCAATGTCTAGACTCGACTTCGGCCAAGGAGTGTGGAAGGGGGATTCCTATAGGTAGTCGGCTCTGATACCAACTTGTGACGCCCCCGATTCAATCGTACACTAATCATGCACGCAAACGTGTATGATCAAGATCAGGGACTCACGGGAAGATATCACAACACAACTCTAAAAACATAAATAAGTCATACAAGCATCATAATACAAGCCAGGGGCCTCGAGGGCTCGAATACAAGTGCTCGATCATAGACGAGTCAGCGGAAGCAACAATATCTGAGTACAGACATAAGTTAAACAAGTTGCCATAAGATGGCTAGCACAAACTGGGATACAGATCGAAAGAGGCGCAGGCCTCCTGCCTGGGATCCTCCTAACTACTCCTGGTCGTCGTCAGCGGGCTGCACGTAGTAGTAGGCACCTCCGGTGTAGTAGGAGTCGTCGTCGACGGTGGCGTCTGGCTCCTAGACTCCAGCATCTGGTTGCGACAACCAGAAAGAAAGGAAAGGGGGAAAAGGGGGGAGAAAGCAACCGTGAGTACTCATCCAAAGTACTCGCAAGCAAGGAGCTACACTACATATGCATGGGTATATGTGTAAAGGGCCGTATCAGTGGACTAAACTGCAGAATGCCAGAATAAGAGGGGGATAGCTAATCCTGTCGAAGACTACGTTTCTGGAAGCCTCCGTCTTGCAGCATGTAGAAGAGAGTAGATTGAAGTCCTCCAAGTAGCATCGCATAGCATAATCCTACCCGGCGATCCTCCCCTCGTCGCCCTGTTAGAGAGTGATCACCGGGTTGTATCTGGCACTTGGAAGGGTGTGTTTTATTAAGTATCCGGTTCTAGTTATCATAAGGTCAAGGTACAACTCCAAGTCGTCCTATTACCGAACATCACGGCTATTCGAATAGATTAACTTCCCTGCAGGGGTGCACCACATAACCCAACACGCTTGATCCCATTTGGCCGGACACACTTTTTGGGGTCATGCCCGGCCGCGGAAGATCAACACGTCGCAGCCCCACCTAGGCACAACAGAGAGGTCAGCACGCCGGTCTAAACCTAAGCGCACAGGGGTCTGGGCCCATCGCCCTTAGCTCACCTGCACGTTGCGAACGCGGCCCGAAGCAGAACTAGCCCCCTTAATACAAGAGCAGGCTTACGTTCCAATCCGGCGCGCCGCTCAGTTGCTGACGTCACGAAGGCTTCGGCTGATACCACGGCGTCGAGTGCCCATAAATGTTCCCGCGTAGTTGGTTAGTGCGTATAGGCCAGTAGCCAGACTCAGATCAAATACCAAGATCTCGTTAAGCGTGTTATTATGAAGCAACCGCGAACGCCGACCAGGGCCAGGCCCACCTGTCTCCTAGGTGGTCTCAACCTGCCCTGTTGCTCCGCCACAAAGTAACAGTCGGGGGCCGTCGAGAACCCAGGCCCACCTCTACCGGGATGGAGCCACCTGTCCTTTCAGCCCCCACATCGGGATCACTTGCGGGTACTCAATGAGCTGACCCGACTTTAGTCACCATCTGTAGTGTGTGTATATATGTATAGTATATACCCGTGATCACCTCCCAAGTGATCACGGCCCAATAGTATAGCAAGGCAGACTGACAAGAATGTAGGGCCAATGATGATAAACTAGCATCCTATACTAAGCATTTAGGATTGCGGGTAAGGTATCAATGACTGTAGCAACAATGACAGGCTATGCAACAGAATAGGAGTAACCGAACAGTAACATGCTACACTACTCTAATGCAAGCAGTATAGAGAAGAATAGGCGATATCTGGGGATCAAGGGGGGGGGGCTTGCCTGGTTGCTCTGGCAAGAAGGAGTGGTCGTCAACTCCGTAGTCGAACTGGGCAGCAGCAGCGTCGGTCTCGTAGTCTACCGGAGAGAAGAGGGGGAAGAAATAATGAATACAGAGCAAACAAAGCAGCACAAAATATAACAAGGCAATACGCGGTGCCAGGGGTGATCTAACGCAGGGATAGGTGATACTTGTGAAGGGGGGAAACATCCAGGAAAGTATCCCTGGTGTTTCGCGTTTTCGGACAGGGGAACTGAAGGAGGAAAGTTGCGTGTTCGCTATGCTAGGGATGGGTGGCGGACGAACGGGCTGCGTATTCGGATTCGTCTCATCGTTCTGAGAAACTTTCATGTACAAAGTTTTTCCATCCAAGCTACGGTTTATTTTATATTAATTTAAAAAGGATTTAATCATTTTCTAAATTATTATCTATTTAATTCTAACATTATCCAGAATAGTGTATGCTGACGTCAGCATGACGTCAGCAGTCAACAGTGCGTTGACTGGGTCAATCTGACGTGTGGGTCCCATATGTCATTGACTTAGATTAACTAAACATGTTAATTAGCTTAATTACATTGATTAGGTTAACCAATTTTAATTAGCTTAGCTAAACATTATTAATTAACTTAATTAATTCACTAATTAATTAATGTTTATTTATTTAATTATTTTATTAACTTCTTCTTTTTTTTAATATCGTTCCAGGGGCGTGGGCCCCATTTGTCATAGGCCTTAGGGGCCTTAGCGGGCGCCAGCGTTAGCGGGCTCGGGCGGAACGGGTGCGGGAGCACCCGAGCGGGCACTCGCCCACAGGGCGGGACGAGGCCGCCGGAGCACGGACGGCGGGGCAAGCCGGAGCGGCCAGCCGGGGCCACGGCGGGCGGAGGCGAGGGGTCAGGGGGGGCTGCAGCCGCAGGAACTAGCCGGTGGCGACGGCAGCGTGGCGCAGGGGGGCGCAAGGGCTGCTACCGACAGCAGCAGGAGGCAGCAGTGAGCGGGGCGCCATGGTGTGCATCGTGGCAGCGGCGGGGCTCGGCCCCGACCGAGGTGCAGGGAGCGAGCAGAGCGCCGGAGTGCGTGGGGTGAGCGCGTGAGTGGCATGCCGCGCGCAACCAAGGGGTGGCGCGAGCACGCGGGCCAGCGAGGCCGTAGGCGAGCATGGGGGCTCGCGGGTGCGGGACGGCGGGTACGGCGACATCGAAACGGGGAAAGAGAGTGTGAGGAGAGGGAGGCCGTGGCCCTACCTGTGTTGCAGAGACGAGGGTCGACGAGGCTCGATGGAGCCTTTGGGGAGGAGGACGGGGATGACTCGGCGGAGAGGTAGCAGGCCGGTGGGGGGGCTGTCCGGCGATGGTGTCCGGCAAGGTGGCGGGGGCGCCGGTGACGGAGAGGACCGTGGCGACGGCGTCCGGCGATGGTTCACAGGGGGCGTCGAGCGGCTCCGGGCTCGGGCGATCCGACGGGGAAGAAGACGAGGAGGTGCTCCGGCGACGGGGTGGCTCCGGTGAAGCAGTGGCGGGACGAGGCGGCGACAGTGAAGTTTCGGTGTGTGACGAGCGGCTGGGGCGCGTCCTGGGTTCGTTCCCCCGATCCCGATCTGGATCGAG
>NC_041383.1:263020223-263028126 GCF_002162155.2 Triticum dicoccoides | reverse complement strand
GAGTGGGTTATGGGGAGTGGGTGGGCTGGCCTGGTGGTCCGATTGGGCTGCCGGTTGGGTGGGATGGGCCGACGCCCATGGGAAGGGGGGTTCATTTGTTTTGTTTAGTTTTCACTTTTGTTTTTCTTATTTATTTTACCTTTTCTGTTTTAGTTTTGTTTCCTATAATTTTACTTTTGGTAAAATAGACACTTAGTATCTAAATTAGTATTTCAGCTCAGTCCATAGCCACAACAGGTCTAGTCCTCAGATAAATTAGTTTGAAATTTTATTAATTACAAAAGGCATTTAAATAATTGTTTTTGCTACTGTTTTATTCATCTTGTAGTATTTAGACATTTTGTATAGGTGTGGTTTCTCCACCATAATCATCTATGATTTATTTGCTACAATTTGAACATTTTAGATTTGATAATTGAAAACTTTTATTGTACTTCAATTCAAATTTGAATTCGAATCGGTTTCGAACTAACACGAGGTTAGCATCAGTAACCGAGGTGACGTGGCATCGTTAATGCGGGATTACTGTAGCCTAATTATCCGGGCGTCACAATAACAAAATGCGAGTCTACTCAAACATTACATCTTTGGAGCACTCACCCGCAATAATGCGGGCACCCTTCAGGACACCCTTATAATACATCTCGGGTGTGCGATACTCCTTGCCCGGCGGTGGCGCGTCCGTCACAAGCTTCTCAGCATCCATCTTGCCCCAGTGCACTTTAGCGTGGGCAAGGGCCCGACGGGAACCTTCAATACATGAGGAGTGCTTGATGACTTCAACCCAGGGACACGCATCCACCAGTCGCCGCACCAGGCCGAAGTAGCTCCCAGGCATGGCCTGTTTGGGCCATAGCCGAACTATAAGGCCCTTCATGGCCTGTTCGGCCGCCTTGTGGAGCTCGACCAACTGCTTCAGCTGGTCGCTAAGGGGCACCGGATGTCCGGCCTCAGCATACTGAGACCAGAACACCTTCTCCGTCGAGCTCCCCTCCTCGGCTCTGCAGAAAGCGGCAGCATCGGACACGCTGCGGGGCAGATCTGCGAACGGTCCTGGAGAGCTCCGAATTCGGGTAAGTAACAGGTAATTCACTTTTACATGCTTGCTTTGCATGAAGAATGCCTTAGCCGCCGCTATCTTCTTCAATGCCTCGATTTCCTGGAGGGCCTTGTGGGCTTTGGCCTTCGCGGCTTTGGCACTCTCAAGAACCGACGCGAGCTCGGACTCTCGAGTCTTCGAGCCACGCTCCAAATTCTCGTGTTTTTCCACGAGAGCCTGGAGCTCTTGCTGTACCACCGCCACCCGCGCCTCTTGCTTCTCTCGCCTGGCGCGTTCCGTGGCCGCATTGCGTTTGGCAGTGGACACCGCCTCCTTCAGGGTTGCCACCTCGTTCGTAGCCCCTGGAGTACCCACGTTATCCTTGTCATTTCTCTTGCAACCAAATCCTTTTCTGTAAGGTACAACTTTAATACGGTGTTACTCACCTTCTTTGTCCTTGAGCTGCTTCTTGGCACGGCCGAGCTCGTTCTCGGACCGCTCGAGGCTCTGCTTCAAGGTATTGACCTCCGCAGTAAGTGCGACAAAGGTCAGCAGCGCAGCCTGCATTCCCATATTGACATATTTCTTAAGACTCCTGCGTATATCTTTTTAGATCCTCAGTCCGGATTTTCTTTCCGAACACCGAACCGAGCATCAGGGGCTACTGTCTATGCGGTATTATATTACATATCTTAAAATTCTTACCTCAAAGCCTGTTAGAAGGCTGTTGCAGGCTTCGGTCAGCCCGCTTTTGGCGAGCTGAACCTTCTGAATCACCGAACTCATGACAGTGCGGTGTTCCTCTTTGATGGAAGCGCCGTTGAGCGCCTCCAGCAAGTTATCCGGCGCCTCCGGTTGGACGGAGGCCGCCGGCGTCACAGTCTTGCCCTTCTTACGAAGGGGCCGTCCGCCGGACTCCGGAACCACTGCAGGTTCCGGTGGGGAGTCCGGTCCAAAGTCCGGGAGGTTGCCCTGCGGCACCTCCGGGGTCTCCTCCTCCTAGTGGGTCCCTTTCTGGGATCCCGCCTCGGTGTCGTCAGCGTCGCGGGGGGAGGAGGCAGCCGGAAGTGAAGTACTATTCACATCCGACGGACCCAAGGACCCGCTCGACGAAGCGGGAAGATCGTCCTTGGGCGGACAACAGGGTTGTATGCGGCGTTAGAAAGACACCATGCGGCGAAATGAAAAATTATGAGTCATTTAGGAGTCCGGATACTTACGATCTCGCCAGGGGCTTGGCCCTTGAGGGCCATTCCTCGTCGCCATCGTCGGCGTGGTGGAATTGTCCGGGGGAAGGGTCCTTCCCTTCTTGGACCCTTCGGCCTCCCCCATTGGGGAAGCCTTCCTCTTCTTCTCTCCCCCCGCTGGGGGAGAGGCCTCTTTCTTCTCCTCCTCGTCTTCGTGGGAGGAGTCCGCCTTGGAGTCATCGGACGATGAATCTGATACCACCTGGCACCGGGAACTCCTTCGGGTTCTCGTGGCTTTCTTCTTGGCCTTCTTCTCCAGCACCACGTAAGGCGCCGGGACCAGCAGCCCTGTTAAACGGGCATCCGCTGGGTCTTCTGGAAGGGGAGCCGGACAATTAACCTGTCCGGACGTCTCCTGCCAGGCCTGTTAAAGGTATTGGGAGTTTAGATCCCACACATAGAGTCAAACTATGAAAAGAAAGTATCCCATAAAGGATAACATGGCTTACCTCGCCAGCCGGACGCTGCGAGCTGAATCCGCGATCTTCAGTAGCGGATGCGGGGGCCTCGCCGCCCTTGAACAGCACCCTCCAGGCTTCTTCGTACGTAGTGTTGAAGAGCCCACTCAGGGTTTGGTGCTGTGCCGGATCGAACTCCCACAAATTGAAGTCCCGCCGTTGGCAGGGGAGAATCCGGCGGATGAGCATGACCTGGATTACGTTGACAAGCTTGAGCTTCTTGTTCACCAGGGTTTGGAGACAGGATTGGAGTCCGGTCAGCTCTTCCGAATCGCCCCACTGCAGGCCCTTCTCTTTCCAGGAAGTGAGCCGCATGGGGATGCCAGATCTGAATTCGGGGGCCGCTGCCCATTCAGGGTCACGCGGCTCGGTGATGTAGAACCACCCCGATGGCCACCCTTTGATGGTTTCCATGAAGGCGCCCTCGATCCAAGTGACGTTGGGCATCTTGCCCACCATGGCGCCTCCGCACTCCGCTTGGCTGCCCTTCACAACCTTCGGCTTGACATTGAAGGTCTTGAGCCACAAGCCGAAGTGGGGCTGGATGCAAAGGAAGGCCTCGCACACGACAATAAATGCCGAGATATTGAGGATGAAATTCGGGGCCAGATCGTGGAAATCCAGGCCGTAGTAGAACATGAGCCCCCGGACAAAGGGGTGGAGTGGGAAGCCCAGTCCGCGGAGGAAATGGGGAAGGAATACCACCCTCTCATGGGGCCCGGGGGTGGGGATGAGCTGCCCCTCGTCGGGGAGCCGGTGTGCGATATCGCTGGATAAATATCCGATGCTGTGCAGCTTCTTGATGTGCCCCTCCATGACGGAGGAGGCCATCCACTTGCCTCCCGCTCCGGACATGGATGGAGAAGGTTGAGGTGATATGTGTGGACTTGGGCGCTGGATCTCGAGTGTGCGGTGATGGATAAGCAAAGGAGGAAGAAGGCATAGGTAAAAAGGTGGATCCTTATCCCCTTATATATGAGCGGACAAAACTATGTGTCCCCACTAGCCTGGTAAAACTCGCTTATCTCCCAAGCGCCACAATCAATGGCGCGGTTGGGTTACCCACGTCCGTATTGATGAGAATCTCGGAATAAGGGGACATGATCTCTGCTTCGACAAGATGTGCCAAGGAAACCGCTTCGCTAAACGTGCTGAGGTGGAATAATCAAAACGATTCGAGTAAAGGCTTGGTTGTGGTGTGACGTCATGCCACAAAATACGTCAGCAGATTGAACTTGTGTAAATATTATTCTCTCTACAGTGGTATGTGGAATTTATTTTGCAGAGCCGGACACTATCCTGGTGTTCACGATCTTCTATGAATTATTCGGAGGAGGAACCCGCCTTGCAATGCCGAAGACAATATGCGCGCCGGACTCGTCGTCATTGAAGCCTGGTTCAGGGGATACTGAGGGAGTCCTGGACTAGGGGGTGTTCAGGGGCTACTGAGGGAGTCCTGGGCTAGGGGGTGTCCGGATAGCCGAACTATCATCATTGGTCGGAGTCCAAGATTATGAAGATACAAGATTGAAGACTTCGTCCCGTGTCCGGATGGGACTTTCCTTGGCGTGGAAGACAAGCTTGGTGATACGGATATGTAGATCTCCTACTATTGTAACCGACTCTGTGTAACCCTAGCCCTCTCCGGTGTCTATATAAACCGGAGGGTTTTAGTCCATAGGACGAAAAACAATCATACCATAGGCTAGCTTCTAGGGTTTAGCCTCCTTGATCTCGTAGTAGATCCACTCTTGTACTACCCATATCATCAATATCAATCTAGCAGGAGTAGGGTTTTACCTCCATCGAGAGGGACCGAACCTGGGTAAAAACATCGTGTCCCTTGTCTCCTGTTACCATCCACCTAGACGCACAGTTCGGGACCCCCTACCCGAGATCCGCCAGTTTTGACACCGACATCGACCGACTCCTGCCTGCATCTAGAGTATTAAGTTCATAAGAACATAGTAACACATTAAGAAAGATGACATGATGTAGAGGGATAAACTCATGTAATATGATATAAACCTCATCTTTTTATCCTTGATGGCAACAATACAATACGTGCCTTGTTGCCCGTGCTGTCACTGGGAAAGGACACCGCAAGATTGAACCCAAAGCTAAGCACTTCTCCCATTGCAAGAAAGATCAATCTAGTAGGCCAAACCAAACTGATAATTCGAAGAGACTTGCAAAGATAACCAATCATACAAAAAAGAATTCAGAGGACATTCAAATATTTCTCATAGATAAACTTGATCATAAACCCACAATTCATCGGATCTCGACAAACACACTGCAAAAAGAGTTACATCAAATGGATCTCCAAGAAGATCGAGGAGAACTTTGTATTGAGATTCAAAGAGAGAGAAGAATCCATCTAGCTAATAACTATGGACCCGAAGGTCTGTGGTAAACTACTCACAACTCATCGGAGAGGCCTTGGAGATGATGTAGAGGCGCTCCATGGTCGATTCCCCCTCCAGCGGAGCGCCGGCGAAGGCTCCAAGATGGGATCTTGCGGATACAGAAGGTTGCGGCGGTGGAATTAGGTTTTCATGGTCGCCTATGATGTTTTCAGGGTATGGGAGTATATATAGGAGGAAGAAGTAGGTTGGTTGACGCTCAAGGGGCTCACGAGAGTGGGGGGCGGGCCCACCCCCAGGGGGTGCGCCGGGAACCGTCATGGCTGAGGGAGTCCGGGATTAAGGGGTCCTCGGGCAGCCGGACTATATGCTTTGGTCGGACTGTTGGACTATGAAGATACAAGATTGAAGACTTCGTCCCGTGTCCGGATGGGACTCTCCTTTGCGTGGAAGGCAAGCTTGGCAATTCGGATATGTAGATCTCCTTCTCTGTAACCGACTCTATGTAACCCTAGCCCCCTCCGGTGTCTATATAAACCGGAGGGTTTAGTCTGTAGGACAACAACACTCATAATCATAGGCTAGCTCTAGGGTTTAGCCTCTACGATCTCATGGTAGATACTCTTGTAATACTCATATCATCAAGATCAATCAAGCAGGAAGTAGGGTATTACCTCCATCGAGAGGGCCCGAACCTGGGTAAACATCGTGTCCCCCGCCTCCTTTTACCATTAGCCTTAGACGCACAGTTCGGGACCCCCTACCCGAGATCCGCCGGTTTTGACACTGACATTGGTGCTTTCATTGAGAGTTCCACTGTGTCGTCGCGATAAGGCTTGATGGCTCCTTCAATAGTCTTCAACGATGTGGTCCAGCGTGAGGTTTTCCTCCCTGGACAGATCTTCGTATTCGGCACGGTGTACTGCTGGCCAAATCGCTTGGCCATCTAGAGCAGATCGATAGCTATGCCCCTGGCCATCAGGTCAGGTTTGGAAGCTCGAACTATACTGCCGGCCGACATCCGCGGAGACTTGATCTTTGATGGATTCGAGCCCATGTCAGGTGCGCCGAACAGTCATGGTGAGCATGACTTAGATCTGCCGTCGGACGGTGCTCGGGAGATCGCCCCTGCGGCCGCTCCGGCCCTTAATGTGGAGCAGATCACGCCATCGGAGGACGCACACCCATCGACGCTGGAGCCGAACACAAACTTCAGCTCTAAAGATATTTGTGTCATCGGATCCTCGGACTCGTCTCCGGCCATAGGATCCGAACCGCGTACGTCCGTGCCTATCGAATCTGATTGGGCACCGGTCATGGAGTTTACCTCCGCGGATATCTTTCAGCACTTGCCCTTGGGTGACTGATACGTCTCCAACGTATCTACTTTGTCAAACACTTTTGCCCTTGTTTTGGACTCTAACTTGCATGATTTGAATGAAACTAACCCAGACTGACGCTGTTTTCAGCAGAACTGCCATGATGTTGTTTTATGTGTAGAAAACAGAAGTTCTCAGAATGACCTAAAAATCCACGGAGGCACTTTTTGGAAAATATAAAAAATACTGGCGAAAGAATCAAAACCAGGGGGCCCACACCCTGTCCACGAGGGTGGGGGCGCACCCCTGTCTCGTGGGCCCCCCGAGGCTCCGACGACCTCAACTCCAACTCCATATATTCCGTCTCGCGGAGAGAAAAAATCAGAGAGAAAGTTTCATCGCATTTTACGATACGGAGCCGCCGCCAAGCCCTAATCTCTCTTGGGAGGGCTGATCTGGAGACCGTTCGGGGCTCCGGAGAGGGGGATTCGTCGCCGTCATCATCATCAACCATCCTCCATCACCATTTTCATGATGCTCACCGCCTGCGTGAGTAATTCCATCGTAGGCTTGCTGGAAGGTGATGGGTTGGATGAGATTTACCATGTAATCAAGTTAGTTTTGTTAGGGTTTGATCCCTAGTATCCACTATGTTCTGAGATTGATGTTGCTATGACTTTGCTATGCTTAATGCTTGTCACTAGGGCCCGAGTGCCATGATTTCAGATCTGAACCTATTATGTTTTCATGATTATATGTGTGTTCTTGATCCTATCTTGCAAGTCTATAGTCACCTATTATGTGTTATGATCCACAACCCCGAAGTGACAATAATCGGGATACTTCTCGGTCATGACCGTAGTTTGAGGAGTTCATGTATTCACTATGTGCTAAGGCTTTGTTCCGTTCTCTATTAAAAGAAGGCCTTAATATCCCTTAGTTTCTGCTAGGACCCCGCTGCCACGGGAGGGTACACTACTAGAATCAACTACTTTGCCATCTGCCAGATCTTTGCCATCCGCTAGCGGACGGCAAAGAAGCTCTTTGCCATCAGCTACCAAAAAGCAGACGACAAAGAAAGAGCTGACGGTAAAGAATGTCTTTGCCATCAGCCATCTCTTTGCCGTCAGCTAGCGGACGACAAATAATCTTTGCCGTCCGCTAGTTGACGGCAAAGAGGGAGGTGGCACGCGCTAACAGGAAAACTTAACGTCCCCTTTTTTGCCGTCCGCAGCAAACGACAAAGATAGAACAAAAGCTGACGGCAAAGGCATGGCGGACGGCAAAGGCTAACCTAACTAACGACCGAGCCCCCCCGCCCGTTACTCTGTCTGTTTCTCCCTCTCTCCTCCCCGACGCCCACATCGATCCACACCCACCGCGCCGCTCCCGCCGCCCGACGCCGCCCCCGCCACCACCCCTGTGCCCGCCGCCCTGCGCCGCCCCCGCCCCCGCCCCGCCCTCGCCACCCGGC